>NC_050447.1:80998702-81306114 GCF_903995425.1 Onychomys torridus | reverse complement strand
TAAACTCAAGCATGTTGTTAAAAGGAAAATGAAAACTCCCTGTATCATACCAGAAGAGCCATCTTCTGACATGGGACAGGAGAAAAACCAAATTAATTAAGGGACTATTCTATTACTAATCTCAATTCTTTGATTCTATTCTGATTCTTTAAACTTTTCTTAAAGTATGAATTTTATATCAAAATTTACAAGATATATATATATATATATATATATATATATATATATTTATATTTAAACTTTGTTAAGATAATAATGGTCATATAGAGTACTGATTAATTCTAGAAAAAAGGCTTCAATTAGCTGCCTATACATGTCTTTGTGTTCGAGTCTCTTTTCAGTTTTCTGCAGGAAATCACGGCCAGGCCTAACATCAACTGAAATCTCCAGGAAGAAGATGGGGCCCCACAATGACAATTTCACGTGGAAAATAATATCACTAAGCTGACAAACAACATCTACAGATCAGCTTTGGACTACAAAGTGCTTAGAGCAATTCTGAGATGGCTAGCTGAGATGACCCAGTTTCAAAGACTACTTGAATAAGGACTTGAGATAAACCCTGAACTTTGGCATTATGGATAACAAAGAATATAGTTACCTTTCCTAGAATTTGTCAATTAACTCAAAATTTTTCTTTTCAGAATAAAGATAACTTCACCCATACCCAGCAGGAAGCAATTTTAAGAATACAACGCCCACATTCCCAAAGGGGTGTTGTGGGGTGGGTGGTTTTTTGGTCTTTTTATGGGTATTGGGTCTGGGATAGTTTTCATTGTTTAGGAGGGTTGGTTACAAGTTGTTGTTAAGGGTTAGGAAAAGGGCTAGGCAAAAGGTGCTTGTTTAAAAAAAAAAAGAAAAAGACAATTACTAGTTTTAAATACTTTATATTGGATTGTTTTATATTGTATACAAATTATTATTATTGAGATTGAGATTGTTAGAATATACCATGCACATATTTCTAATCTTGCTTGAGATATTGTATTTATATCATTCATTTAACAATGTAATGCAATTTGCTAATCCTTGAATATTAGTATTACCAACTATTAGGATATATAGAAATGAAAGTTAGTGGTTAGACATTACAATTGAACTTGTAGTCATATTAGGTGTGTTTTCAAGATCAGACAGATATATTTTAGATAGATGGGTCATCTTCAAACTTTAGAGATCTACAGAATATGACATTTAAAATGTTTTAATAACTTAAAGAATTTTTCTTTTTTTCTATAACTATGAGACATGACGGCTCCTGGCAGTACCAATCTACTTCAGAGAAAATATGGGCATTGAAGAAACTGCATATGGAGTTAACTTTCATTGTGGCAAAAGTTAGCCACTGGACAACAAAGTATCCTCGAATCAAATGCTGACAAACAGGACAGACAGGACATGAAACCAAGGACTACCAATTCTTGCCAAAACAAGTGTGGTTGTGGCTTTAACAAAAGGCATCTTCTGAAGCCAGGACAATATGGCACAATCCCTGAAGTGAGTGGCCTTTGCAATCTGTAAAAGGTACCGTGCCCTTTTCTTCGAAGGCAGCTGAACAGGGAGTGGGCCAATGGCTTCTGATGTGCAATGGAACAGCAGATGAAACAGTTATTCTTGAAGAATAATTAAGCTCACCCCTCTCAATAGTAGACTGGCGTTTAATAGAGGGATGTGGAGAAGAACAGGATGCTGAGATGAAGCCACATATACACAGCCAAGAAAAATGGACAGCTGAATTGAAAAGACATCAATAATTTCCAGAATTTAAAATCCTGAATCATGAAATGACACTAGTGGAATTCAGGTGTTTCTGGTACATGGACTGCTCTCACCAAATGTGAGGTCAAACTGTTGATTGGCCTTGTGTACATCCTAGTTCACAAATGAGTCTGTCAGATACTAAGCCTATAGGCTGAAGATGATGCCCCAACACTGTGGAGAAACCTCAGGTGACTGTCCAGGCAGCTGGCTGTTTCTGTCAACTCGCTTTTTTTTTTTTTGGAAGCTGCTTGCATGCACTTCCTGTTTTTATTTTTTATTAGGTAGTATTATTTCCTTCTTGGGTCTCTGAGGGAGTTGAAGATCAGTTAGTTATAGTTATAATTATGTTTGTTAAGGATTTCAGAAAAACTCACTAAGAGCTCTAAGTGTATAAATTTCAAAAACGTTATAAGACAGTTCCGTTAGCAATATAAGTTAAGACAGTAAGTGAATCAGGTACATTTTGGACTTACCAAAACAAGATAGATAATGGAATTATTTTCTCTGAATTTGTCAAATGCAAATGGACTAGACATTGTTTAGGTATTTATTGTTTGTATATATGGTATATATAGTTATTGTACTTTTGTATATAGTTTTTCTTATATTAGTTATAACATTTTCCTTTTTTTTCTTTTTATTAAAATAGAAAAGGGGAAATACAGTGATATTTTATTTGTATTGAAATGTGATTTTATTTGTATGTTAATAAAGTTACCTTGAGGTCAGAGCAAGCCAGAGCAGAAGCTGAGCAGTAGTGGGGCACGCCTTTAATCCCAGCACTTTGGAGGCAGAGCTAGGTAGATCTCTGTGTGTTCAAGGACACAGCCAGCATGGCAGACACACGCCTTTAATCTCAATACCAACCATAGAAGACCTGGAGGTCTGTACAAACAGGCAGTGACGAGGAGGTCATGTGGCTGGGTTTACAACCAATGAGAAAACAGAACAGAAAGTCTTTAAATAGACAGGACGCACAGAAGTAGGTCTCTTGTGGAGAGGAGGAACCGCAGAAGCAGTGAAGGGTAAGGTTTTCCGCTCTTGCTCTGACCTCGTGGTTTTTAACTCTGCAATTGGTTCTGTGTTTCTTATTTAACAAGCTGGTTACATCTACACCAGTGAGTGGCCCAGGAGCTAAGCCTGACAATCTGAGTTCAATCCACAGACCCCACAGGTAAAAGATAATAGAGTCCTGCAATGACCCTCCACATGCATACCTGAGGATGCATGTGCCCATACATATAACACACACACACAAATAAAAGTATTTCACAAAAAGTGGTTTGCATGATACGAAGGTTTTGGTTTTTTATTAATGTATAGTGTTTTGCTTGCATGTATGCCTATGTACCACATGTGTGTCAGCCCAACGTTAGAAGAGGATGTCAGATCCCCTGAAACTATAGTTATTGATGGTTGTAAACTGCCATGTTAATGTTGGGAATTGAACTCAGGTCCTCTACAAGAACAAGAAGTGCTCTGAACTGCTAAGCCATATCTTCTGCCTCAGTATGAAATGTTTTAAAGAATCAGATATCAGGGGTTGGACATACAGGCACACATACACACACACACACACACACACACACACACACACACACACACACAAACACAAACAAAATATATCTTAAAGAATCAAATGCCACTATGCACAAAGCTTTTACAACTATCTTCAATATGGTATGACCAATAACTTCCTTGTAATTCATATTTAACTTTGTAGGAATCTGAATTCATTTCTCCTCACAAACAAATAACAAATTGTTATTACAGGATAATAACTCTCAAGCTGTACAGTGATGTGAACTTAACAGTGAAAAAGGGAATGCTCCAATTTCTTTTTTTCTGAACAGGGACTATGTTGAGCAGGCTGGACTCAGAGTTTTAGACTTAAGCAATCTTCTTCCCTCAGTCCCAAGAAGCTGACTACAGGTACACTCCATTGACTTCTGGCTTCTTTTGAAGCAGGGTCATTACTATTTCACCATGTACAGGAATTGTAAAAAACTGAAGTTCAATAAAATCAAACTGGAGAAATACATTGTTGTTTCTTTTTAGACTAAAGCATGACATCTGATTCATGTACTAAGCAAATGTTTATCATAAGGTTGTATCTTCTGAGAGGAGGAAGGGAGAGGCATAACAAATGCCTTTTCCTTTAAAGATTTCATCTGAACATCTGCATAAGCAAAGCTCATTCTTATCCTTAGGCTCAGAAGAAAGTCATGACAAGCAGACTCATGAAAATGACGTGGGTGCTCTATACATAATAGCCAGCATGTGAGTATCTCCTGATCTTATCTAAGCAGGATTTTGAAGTGTACGTTGTAATGGTTCATCTCACCCAAAGCTTTAGAACTTAGTCTCAGCCTCCTCACTGCTTCCAGCCCCAACATCAACTATAAGGTACTGCTTATTATATATTAAATATAGTTACATACTGCTATATGAATTACTTACTTTTATAAATTATAATTTAATCTAATATTACATGTTATATATTAAATTTCACAATGCAAAATAGCAGTTTCAAGTATTTCCAGATCACAAGGGCCTCTTTCAGGAGGAAAAGTAAAGAAAAAGCAATAGCAGGTATAGACAAATCATTGCCCAAAATCAGCCCAGCAAGACTGCAGACAGCATAGCTCACAGGGAAAGAAGGTTTGTGGCACGTGAAAGGCCTTGGGTTTGACCTCCAACCCCAACACAAAACACTGCATCAGTGAACGATAAAAATCACCATGCAGGTAGTTCTGAGGAGCTTGTGCTGAATTGACCAGTAGATCCTGACCTTTCATTAGGAAACATAGGTGTTATCTAGGTAAACTTACCAGGCTCTAGTTTCTTTGAGTTGATGCACAGAAAAATATATGTGTTTTATGGTTTTAAAATAGAAACACTTTTCTAAGAATATTACCTCAACTGAATTTCAGTCTAACAAAATACATACTCTTTACTAATTAGTGGTAGAATTACCTCTAACCAACTGTTAAGGCCTTTGGCCTTTGCCATGTACCCCAAGTTGGGCGCCATTATTACAAGCTATGTCGACAAATAGGACTCCAATTGGAAGGATGAAATCACGAACACTTAACAAGAGGCCAGCATCTAATATCTGAAATTTGAGGATAGGAAAACAAAGATTTTTTTTGAAATATTTTGAGCTGGGTGATGTATTTATGTAAGTCCCAAACTTGGGAACTGAGGCAGGAATACAATGAGTTTGAGGCTAAACTATTTTAAAAAGCAGTCTTTCTTTCAAGGTACTAGGTTTTTAGATTAGAACTTTATGTATGCTAGGCAAGTGCTCTCCCAATGAGCAATATCCCCCTGCTCACAAAAATTGTCTGAAACTATGAAGACTATACAGTACATATATTAAGTGCTGTTCTGAATGGTTACATTGCTGATTTAATCAGAATTCTGGCTTAGGGTGTAACTTGCACTGTAACATAAACTCTACATGAGAACACATTTCATAACTGTATCCTTTTCCCCCTATACAATAGCATTTTTATGTTTTTTAGCTTCTGTCTGGAAATTATGGCCACTGCTTACCCTGAAGGAAGCATGATGATGGACCGATGACAATAATTTACAGACTACCAAAAATTTAACACTATCTTTAAGATGAATCTTTAAAGTCAAGCTGAGTCATGCCTTGGGAAAGCTGGTACTGTTCCTATTTCCTGCTGTGAAATAGGTGTCACACCTTCTCAATTGCTGGAAGAGGCGGCAGATAACACAGCATGAGAAGCAGAGGTCCCTTGTCTTGAAACATGGCTACACCCTCCATATGCAATGACTCAGTAAACCCTTCAGGACTCTTTCTCTTCATTAAAATATAAAAAAATTACAATGAATTTTAAACATAGAAGTAAGTAAAATACAATGATTCACATATAAACCCTTCACTTAGCTTATACGTGACTTGTCTGGTTTTATACTTTTTAGATATAGGGTCTCACTATGTTCTCCAGGTTGACTTTGAACTCATCCTCCTACCTCAGTCCTCTAACAGCTAAGACTAAAGGCATGTGCCATTGAGAAACACTAGAAAATGTTTCCCATAGTCATATATTAGTATATTATGTGATGTCTTAAGTAGATTACAAGGAAGCCTCCAGTGTGTGTATGTGGGAGAATATTGGTGGCAACAGCAAAGGAGTGTCAAGTGAGGCATGATAGTATACCCTTGGAATCCTAGTATTTAGTATTTAGGAAGCTTAAGAAGCTAACTACAAGACCCTCTTTAAAAAGAAAAGTATCTTCAATATAAGAGTATAGGAAGGATGCCTTCAAACTTGACCTTTTGGCCCATTATCTTTGGTCATATAACATGTGTCCACTGGTACACAGAGGCAAATGTTATCCAGTATAACCAACTGATCCTGAGTGGATCTGAAGCCCACTCCACAGAGGAAAGGCACATGTGGCACTAAAAACCCAGTCAAAAGACAGTGGTTGGGGAGGTCATAGGTACCGCTGGGGGAAATTACTGCTGTTGTTTTGCTAAGTGGACACGATAGGTCTGTCAAATTCCTGTCTAAGTAACTGCGTATGCCCGCCCACTAGACAGTACTACTGTCAGCTTCAGTCAGAAAGGCTTCTTTCTGTTGTGAGCAGTAGGAACTGCAGATCCATAACTGGTCAGTGTGATGAGAACCAACAGCTGGTGAAAGCTCTGCTGTAAATGGGACATCTTCTTCGTCACAAGCGCTAAGCCTCAGGGAACATCACTTGAGGAAGAGTTAGATGGAGGGCTAGTATGGGACTGCTAATTTCTTGGTATGATGTGAATATTGCACTCTTGAATTTATAACAACTGTAATTACCTACACAAGAATGAGCCTCTCAACATCCTGTCATGGAGGCAAATGATGGGATGAGGCCCCACCCCTCTCTGAGGATTTATGGTCAGTTAATGATTACTTGGAGAGGGAGAGACATCTTCAGTGGTGTAGCTGTTGGTAAAATACTCATGCTCCTGTAAGCAAACCTAACAGCAATCACTGGGTAATCTAAAGCAAAACCAGAAGGGCAGGAAAGCAGATGGAGGGCTGGGTAGAGGGCTAGTGGGGACCAGGGAAGGTAATGGGGGAGATGTGAATTGATAGAAATGTATTAAGCCTATGAACATGTGATAATAAGACCTGCTGTTATATATATGTATACTCAATATATGCTAATAAAAACATTTTGAAGAAAGAAGTGGGAATTAAAAGCATGCCAGTGGGTAAAGAATCACTTCAGTGCACATCACAATAGGAGGCAGGCCTCATGGCCGACACCATCTCTGTACTGTCTCTCAGAAGCTCTCTCTATCAGTACCAGGCAATGAAGGCACAGCTCAAATATCCCCAAACTAAATTTAATTATTTTTTTTGTTTGTTTTTGGGTTTTTTTGTTTGTTTGTTTGTTTGTTTGTTTGTTTGTTTTGAGACAGGGTTTCTCTGTGTAGCTTTGTGCCTGTCCTGGAACTCACTCTGTAGTCCACACTGGCCTCGAACTCACAGAGATCCGCCTGCCTCTGCCTCCCGAGTGCTGGGATCAAAGGCGTGCGCCACCGCCGCCGGCTCCCAAACTAAATTTACTGCAACATCCTTTCTGTGTTATACTCTCCTACGTCTTCTGCAACCAACAACTTACAAAGTTTCAAGAGAAAAATAACAATTTCAACTACAGGGGAAAAATGGCTTTAAAAAATTTTTTTTTCAACACATTTATTTATTTCATATGGGTGGGGGAGTTCACATGCCATGGTGCTTATGTGGAGGTCAAAGGATAACCCAGGGGAATCAGCTTCCTCTATTACCATGTTCGTCCTAGGGATTGAATCTAGGCCATTAGGCTTAGTGGCAAGTACCTCCACCCACCAAGCCATCTCATTGGCCAGGGAATAATGATTTTAGATAGTGGAGAAAAATGCTCTTTCCCATACTATATCTAAAATTAATAAACTGTCTTATGTATTTATTTAAAGAAATTCATAAACAATTTCTCTAGAATAGTAATCTTCACCTCAAAAGTAATTTTTCATTTAAAAAGTTACATTTACTCTTCTTATTTTGTATTTTATTCTGTGTGTATATATTTGTACCATGTGCATGCAGTACTTGCAGGAGTCAGAAGAGGAAGATCCCTTGGAATTGGTATTAACAGACAATGTGAGCCACCATGCAGGAGCTGGGAACCAAACTAGGGTCCTCTACAAGAGCAACAAGTGCTTGTAATTGCTCAGGTATCTCTCCAGCCCTGAGAAAGCATTTGGCAAGAATAGTGCTGGTTGCTATTACCTGGAAGAATGTCTATCAGACAGAAGCCACAATGCACAGGAAGCATCAGAGCAGCTGACAAAATGCCTGATGTCTATGTTCAATACCCAGCATCACCAGCCTTACACCCCCCCCCCTAAAAAAAAGGTGGTAAGTAAAAAGCAGAATGTGGGTATGATCAAACACAGGAACAGAGGAGAATAAGAAAAAGGTCTGGCCATAGAAGGCAATGGGAAACTCTTTTCCTTTTAATATTTCTTTGAATACTAATATGTATGTTTTAAAATTTTATCTACGCTCAAGATTTGAGAGCTATCAGTTGTTTCTTTAACCATTTCTTCTGCACAATGAAGGTCACAAGAAAGCAGTCAATCCAAGGTGTATGCATGCACTGCCAATAACAGCACAGAATAACACTAGAACAAGCTTTGGGCTAACTGCCTATGTTTATAATTGTTAAGTGAATAGCTACGTATCTTGGGATTCTTACTTTCTAATGGGGAAGTAAACTGGCTGTCAAATGTTTCTAATATATTTATTTGCAACTCACGTTTTCTGCTGTGGACATCTAAAAGTCAGAAAAAGAAGATGCTTATTTAGTGAGTCAGTCAGAATCTACACATGGTTTATTGAATTCTTAGAAGCTGCTTCTTAAATGAGCAATGAATTAATAACTTTATGAAGGACAAGTTTCCAAATAGAAATGAACAAGAAAAGCATGGAATAAAGTAACTCACCGGGAGTTATTGTAATGAATATTACATGCTCGGGCCATTAGCACCACAACAATAGGTCTAAAGGCTTTTCCTTTGCCATCGAAGTAGTATTCGGACATGTCCTTCAATTCTTTGGTGGAGATGCACAGCTCCTGAAATAAAGTTTGTTCTTGTTAGCATGGCATTACAGTCACACAGACAGGATTTTTGTTTTCTTCAAAACTTCAGTTTTATCTTAGTGTACCCATTTCAATTGAGAAAATCAACACAAAAATAATGTGTGGTTTTGCCCCAAGTAGTGTGGTGTCAGTATTAGGGCAGGGATTGCCACCTGCCCCATGACAGCTAGTGACAGCAGGACAAGGAAAGGAATAGAGGACGATGTGAAGTATGGGAGCCAAGGAAGCAGAGCAGGAGTATCCTGGACAGGGAGTCAGCAGACAAGAAGACAGCTAGGACGGAGCACCGATCAGCCAGTCTGTCTGAGCCTAATTTAGCAGAAGATACTTCAAAGGTTCATGGAAGAAATGTAGAGAAGGCATCATTTGCTTGACTGTGGGAAATTTCCTATTGAGGTGGGGAGACAATTTATTATCATTATTTGAGTTATGTTCTTGCTGTGAAGCCCTGGATGGCCTGGAATCCAAGACCTTCCTGCTTCTGCCTACCAAGCGCTGGATAATAAGACTGTATCACCACACCTAATGGAGACAGACAGTTTTAAAATATAGCATATTCCCATACGCAGGCTCAGGGCAGACTGCCCTGGGCTCCAGGGAAGAAGCATGTTCCTGCCTAGTGCCATGACGACTGAGTGGGGCAAAGAGATCCACAAGCAGGCCCACCCCTGGCTTTGAGGAGAAACAGGCAGATGGGACATTGTTATGGTGAGCAAATGTACGATGTGTTATGGGAGAGGGACAGAGGGAAGAAGAGAGGGAGAGGGGGAGAGAGGGAGGGGGGGAGAGAGAGAGAGAGAGAGAGAGAGAGAGAGAGAGAGAGAATGGTTTATGTCCTGTGGACAGAGATATATCTGAACTGAGGTAGGTGGCTTGATTACCACTAGTAACATGGTGATATCTGGGCCTGGGCTGCTGCCAGGGCCCATGCCTTGGTTCATAGCCCTGGTCTGTGTTGATGTCCAAGGTCTTTGATACCACCAAAGGCAGAGAGGACAAGGCTGGACAGAGTTGACCCCACCCCTCACTGGCTGCAACACTAGGGACAACTGGTCCTGACCCTTTCCAGCTGAAGCACTCAGGACAGAGGGCCCTACACCTCACCTGAGCTAACCCTGTTCACAGGGGCGGGCATAGGCAAGCTGGCATTGCAGGTGTGAGGATGAGAATGAGGAAGCAGGTCATGCCCCTCTTGTCTGCCAGGTGGAAGCATGGGTGAGGGAAAGATGCCCTCCTCCCCTCGCCCCTTGACACCTGCAGCAGGTGGGGGACCTGACATAACCCCTCACCAGTATAGGCCCCGTGCCTTGCCTGGCCAGCACAGCAGAGCTGACCATGTAGACAGGGACATGGGTGAGCCAGCCTTGAGGGCGTGAGGGGGTACACCTGGTACTGCCTTCCTTGTCTGCAGTGTGGTGGTGGGGTGAAGGAAAGATGCCTCTTTCCCTACCAGCTGCAACACTCGGGAAAGCAGGCTCTATTGACAAGGGTACAGGTGAGCTGGCCCTGAGAACATGAGCGTAGGAGACCTGGTACAGTCCTTCTCATGTCATATGGTGGCATGGGCAGGGAAGAGATGCCCTCTCCCCATCAGTGCCTGAGGCAGGTGGGAGAACAGACCCTGCACCTCGCCAGGGAAAGCACAATAGAGCCAACGTTGTTGGTGAAGGCATGGATGAGCCAGCCCTGAAGCTGTGAACATGGGAGAGCTGTCCTCACTACTCATCGTCATGTGGCGGCAGGGGCAGAGGAGAGGACCACCCCCTCCACCTCAGGTGGGAGACCTGTCCCTTCCCTTCATCAGCTGCAGCACCTGGAAGAGTGGCCCCTACACCTCAACTGGGCAACACAGTGGAGCTGGCCCAGAAGTGCAGGTGTGGGAGAACCGACTATGAAGACATGAAAGCAAGAACTGGCCCCACCCCTTGCTCATTGCTGCAAGGGGTAAACTAGTCAGGGCAATGCTGGAGAACTCACCCTGGTGGTGAAGACAGGGGAGAGCTGGTGGGCTGACCAACCCTGCAATTACCCAGGCCCAGAACCAGGGTTAAGTGTTGGCCTACTCCCTGTGATCTGCTGGAGCACAGGTCTGGGTGGGGGTAAGTCCTGTGGACCCAGGGCTGCAGGATCTCCATGACACAAGGCAGCAATGGAATGTTCAGGAAGAGTCCCAGTGAGGGCACAGTGTTAATAGTGTAGAAGAGACCAGGGCCTCAATCCACACCAATGATTCTTTGCAATGAATGCCTGCATATAAGGATGTATGGATAAAGGAACTTACTTTATAACTCACTGTGTCACACTGCAGCTTCCATGACGAGATTTTCCCTTTCTTCCTTTTTTTCTTCTTTTTTTTCCCCCTTTTTTATCTTAATTTTTTTTTTAATTTTTTTTTATTTTATTTTGGGGGAAAGTTGCAGTGGCAGAGGGCGGATGATACGAGGGGACGGGAGATGGGTGGAATGGGGTGCATGTTTTGAAAGACACAAAGAATAAATTAAAAAGAAAGTTGAAAAATGTTTGGATACCAGCTTTTGCCAACAGGACATGTTTATGATATACCATCATATTTTACCCTATTATGAGATGGTATGTTTCAAGCTCCTTCTGGACTTAAAATGAGGAGAAGGGATAATCGATCCTTCCCAGCAATGCAACAAAATGTCCTTTATATGGCTTTGAAATATTTAAATATATGATTATAAAGTAAAGGAAATATAGAGAATATTTTAAAAGTCCCAAAGAAATTAGGAATAGAAGGAACATCAATATATGTTTACAATATATGTTTACAAAACAGAAATAGTCACTAACATTACTCAAATAGGGAAAAACTCAAAAAACGATTCTCCTAAAGGCAGAAGAGACAAGGGTATTCACTTCCCCATCCTTATTTAACACAGTGCTTATCTTAGCTAGGTAAGTAAGATGAGAAAAGTAAAAGGACACAAATTGAAAAGGAAAAAGCCAAATTATCCCTATAGTTCACAGGCTCCTATACACAAGACCCTTAAGACAACTCAGAAATGATAAAACACTTTCATCGCAGTAATAAACCGGACCAAGGAAGGGAAAGACCTCTACAGTGAAAGTTTTATAGCATTAGACACTAGAAGATGGAAGAATCATTCATGGATAGTGAAAATGGCTATATATGAAAAGCTATCTATAGATTCAAATCAATTGTGCTCAAAATTCTAATGACATTCATTTTTAGAATTATATTAGTTTATGTTTTAATGAGTACTGAGCATGCACATGTATGCCATAATAAATGTGCAGCTAGAGAACAGCCTGTAGGAGTTGGTTTTCTCCTTCCACCAAGTAGTTCCTGGGGGAATCAAACAAGTCAGGTTGCCAAGCTTGGCTGCAAATGCCCTAACCCACTGGTCCTCTAATGACATTTTTAATGGAAGTAGAAAAACAACCTTAAAATTCATACAGAAGCGTAAAAGATCCCAGAGAGTCAAAGCAATCCTGAGTCAAGAACAATGATCTCAAATTACACAACAGAGACACAGGAACAAATCATGGCCCTTGGCACAAAAATAGACACTTAGATAAGTGGAATAGAATAAAGAACCCAGAATTAAACCCACCATGCTACAGATACCTAATTTTTAACAAAAATGTTCAAAATACATATTGGAAAATAAAAACCCCTTCAACAAATAGTGCTGGGACAATGGACATACAATGTGTAGAAGGATAAAACTAGATCCCTGTCAACCAATGGATCAAACATCTTTTCTTTTCTTTTTTTTTTTTTTTTTCCGAGACAGGGTTTCTCTGTGTAGCTTTGCACCTTCCCTGGATCTCGCTTGGTAGACCAGACTGGCCTCGAACTCACAAAGATCTGCCTGCCTCTGCCTCCTGAGTGCAGGGATTAAAGGCGTGCGCCACCACTGCCCAGCGGGATCAAACATCTTAATGTAAGACCTGAAACTGCCAAACTGAAAATATACAGAAAATACTTCAAGATACAGACATAATCAAAGGACTTGTTACTTGGAAAATGACATCAAGAACTGACATATGGGATTGCATCAAATTAAAAAGCTGCACACCATAGGAAACAAATGAGTGAAAAGAGAGCTTACAGAATGGGAGGAAAGTTCACTAGCTATTCATCTGATAGAGGATTAATATGCAGCACATATAAAGAACTCAAAATAACAAATACCTAGACAACACAAATGAATACACAGACTACAAAGGGCCAAAAATATATGAAAAAGAATTCAATAACCCTTAGATCTCAGGGAAATGCAAACTAAGACTGCTTTGAGGTTCCACCCCACCCTAGTCAGAATAGCTAACAAATAACAAATGCTTGTGAGGATGTGTGTTTGTATGCATAATCCACACACTGAACGGTCTAACTACTATGGAAATTAGTATGAAAGTACCCCCCAAAACAAACAAACAAACAGTCTACAAGTCAAACTTCCATGTGATCTAGTCCTAGGACTCCTGGACATATACCTGAAGAACTCTAAGTCAACATACACAGAGATACTTTATGTCCATGTTACTGCAGCACCATTCACAACAGGCAAGTTATGGAACTAGGCTTTGTGTCCATCAAGAACGAACCAAGGGAAGGTGGTATACATATACTATGGAG
This sequence comes from Onychomys torridus, assembly GCF_903995425.1. Taxonomy (NCBI): domain Eukaryota; kingdom Metazoa; phylum Chordata; class Mammalia; order Rodentia; family Cricetidae; genus Onychomys; species Onychomys torridus. The sequence goes on along the minus strand of NC_050447.1, from coordinate 81,292,556 downwards.
TTCTATTCAGCCTTAAAGAATGAAATTATGTCATTTGGTAGAACATAGATACAACTGCGATCACCTTATGAAGGGAAATAAGCCAGATTCAGAAAGACAAAGATGTTTTCTCTCATGTGGATCCTAATTTTTAAAAAATAAACACATGAAACTATTTAGAACAGCAGAAAGAAGAGAAAGGAGAAAGGAATAAAATGAATATGGCCAAAATTAATGATGCATTTGGAAAAAGAATATATAAAACTATGGGGAAGAGAGAGTAGAGCTAAATGGAAGGGGGAAGACAAGAAAAGATATGATCAATGCAGATTATACACATGTATGAAAATATAATAATGCCAATTTTTTACAAACAATATTCACTAAAACATAGGGATGAAAATAAGTTATATATGATGATGCATGCTTATAACTCTATAATTCTAACCCTTGGGAGGCTGAAGAAGGATGGTTATGAGTTCAAGGACAAGCAAGACCCTGCCTCAAAACAAAAACAAAAACAAAAGAAATAAAGACTGATTCAGTGGACAACACATTGGTAATTTATCAAAAGTCCAGAAAAAGGAAGAGATTAGTGTAGGGCAGAAAATGTGAATATTGTATGGAGATGAGCGTCAAGAAACATTGGCTGAGTTTGATTTGTGAAGAACAGAGAGGGCTCTCCATGGCTGTGTACTTGTTATATCTGCCACTCAAGGAACATACAGCTTTAATCAGAGCCACACCAAACTAAGGAGTATAATTACTAATTTGCTAGTGCAGAGATAAAGGCACAGGTCACAAAGATAAACACGACAACCCTTGCCCACAAGGAGCCCAGAGTCTAGATAAGGATGAGCTGATTACTAACTACAGTTAATAAGCTACAGTATAATGGGTAACATCACCCGAGGTAAAGAAAGCTACTCTGGGAGCACAAGGAAAGGCTGGTTCAGGCTCAGGGGAGAGCAAAAGTCAAAGAGAAGGGAGGAGATAGAGTGGCCTGGAGCCTGACGGGGTCTGAAGGCAAGACATAGACTAGAAGGTAATGGAAGGAAAGGATCAGAAGGCTTCAAGGATTCTTCTGATCCCTCCCATAATTGGGATTTAGGAGCAAAAAAACCGAACTACATATGGGATGAGAAGAGCATTCCAGGCATATTAAGTTAGACATAGTCATGGATACTTCATGGAGTAATCTGCTAAGTAGTTAGCTAAGCTATATGTGTTTAGAAGAGACAATTCAACCTGGAGTAGAGATATTTGGGGGATTAAAAATGGAGATGAATATATAGAGAATATGAAGGCAGGCGTGCGTGTGTGCGTGCGTGCGTGCGTGCGTGCGTGCATGTCAGAATTCCAAACAGCACAGCTAAAGGGGTCAAGGTAGAAGAGATAAAAGAGGAACACAAAAATAAACTGAGGATGGCCTAAGGACTGAGTGCCTCAGGAAAACATGGAAGCTAAAGGAACAGTTTCTTTCCAGGAAGGAAGATGGGGAAGCTCCCATGACCTGGGAAGGAAGACACAGGCAAAGGTGGGCAATGTGAAGGGACAAGAGTGAACCAGAGGGTTCAGAGTACTATGATGGAAAGGAAGGAGGCAGACACAAAGTTAGGGCAGTCCTGAAAAGGAGATGGGCTGAGTGAGGCAGTACATGTCAATAATCCCAGCATTTTGGGGCAGGAGGATGGCGAGTCTAAGGCCATCTTGATACACAGAAAGTTAAAGGTCTGCCTAGTGATGTCATAGTGACAGCTTACCTTAATTAAATAAGTAAGCAAACAAAAGATGAAAGCCAGTGGTGGTATACTTCTCTAATCTGAGCATTCAGAAGGCAGAAGCAAGAGGGTCATGATTTCAAGGTCAGTTTGGACTACACAGTGAGTCTGTCTCAAAATGAAAAACCACTCTAGGCCTTGGGATACAGCTCAGTGGTAGAACATTTGCCTAGCATGTACGAAGTTCTCCATGGCACTGCTACACTGTTGTAAGGCAGTAGGCCAGAATCTTTGAGAAAAGATGATAAATGGTGTATGAACATTTTGGAGCAGGATTTTATTCATTTATTTTTAAATTTGTGTATGCACACCAGACAACAACTTTGGGTGTCATTCACCTTTCCATTTTTGAGACAGTCTCTTACTAACCTGGAGCACAGCAAGCAGGATAGGCTGGCTGGCCAGTGAGTCCCAAGGATATAGCTATCTCCATTCCATCACTACTATGACAAATGTGTGCCACTCCGCCCAGCTTTTTTATGGGGTGTGGGGGCTCAAACCCAGGTCCTCATGCTTGCACAGCAAACACTTCACCAGCTGAGCCACTCTGCAGCCCTCCTGGAACATTCTTGTTCACTGCATACTTCCCACCAGTGTTAGCACCTATGGACAGAGGCTAGGCAAATGGACTAAGGTCATGGTTTGCTTTGGCATTATGAGAGGCCCAGGAGGATAGGCTTGCCACATTCAATCCACACACTGAAAAGGGTCAGATAATCCACATGATATTTCACATGATGAGTTGAATGAAGGAAGTCATACTTGGAGCAGCTTAGCAATGGCATTCAGAATTAGATACTGCAGACAGTCACCGAAGCCACTTTGTTCATACATATAAAGAAGGGAGGTTAGATGGCTCACTGAACCAGCATGAGCTTCCTGGACCTATTTTCTTAAGTTCTCCTACTCTGCAATAACATCTTTCTACACAATAACATGGACTGCACCCTCCATACTGCCCAGCACCAGGCTGCACAGAGTTGTTGCTGAGGTAACATTTGAAACCTGATATATGCAAACTGAGTGGGCAATGGCATAATTTTTTTTTCATTTGCTTGTTATTTGATAAAAGGTCTCATATAGAAAGAAGCCTAGCATCGCTTAGAACTCACTATGTCATCCTGACTAAAATTGAACTTGCAGTGGTCCTCCTGTCTCAGCTTCCCAAGTGCTGGGATTACAAGTGGGAGCTGCCATGAAATGGCTGTATGGTTTGCTTGTAATTCTAAAATGTTACTAGGTTTCAGTAACATAAAACACTTACCTTTCTAATGTCTTCATACAGACCTTTCAAGTCTCTCCAGCCCAGTTTAAAAGGATCAGCATATTTCTCACCACTCTGTATTTGACTACAACAGCACACTGCTGGTGTCCTTTGAGGAAACCTGAGGTGAGTGAAAATGCACATGACTCCATTTTTAAGTGTTAGATACACATGCATATTTATATGGTGGACTTGCTTGAAGAAATCAAACATGAATCTGAAAAGGTCATCATAATTTAGAAACACACAAAATTCTCATCTTGCTAAACAATACATAAATAGGTCATTTGAATGAACAGGACCTCGAAAGCCAACAGAGAAAGACTACATTATGTTCATTGTATTCTGAGTAGAACTCAAATTTTACTATATTCATATTTTTTGAAATGGCAGAGATCATATAAAACAACCATGGTTTTTACTTAAACATATTAAGTTGTTGGCTAAGAAATATTAGAATAGAAGTTTCTTAGCAGTGATGCTCTTTGTAGCTCTAATACGAATTATAAACTTACTGTGATATCCTATGCACATTTGGGAAGGCAGGTGTTAAAGTTTTCCCTAGGCTAAAATAGGGCATCTGTAAAACAAAAGCATAAAAAAATAATAAGAATATTCCTCTAAAACATGTTATTCCCATAACTCACAACGTTCAGTCAGCCATTTATAAGAGGTTGTAAGCCTTAATAGAAAAAGGGCAGTTAGAAGTTCCCTTCCTGGATTACGAAGGTAATACACGTCCTAGCAGAACACAGGAATGAGACAAAAGCAGGAGTCAGTCCTGGTGTTGCAGGCTTGTAACCCCAGCTACTCGGGAAGCTGAGGTAGGAGGATCTCAAGTTCAAGGTTGGTCTGGACAACAGTGAGTTCAAGGTCATCCTGAGTAACTTTTAGTGAGACCCTATCAAAAAAAAAAAAAAAAAAAGGAAAAGAAAAAGAGCTAGGGAATGCTCAGTAGAAGTAGTTAGGTAGTTCTCAAGAGGCTGTAGGCTAACCCCCAGCACTGACAAAACAAAACAAAAAGCAGAAAATAAAAAACCCTCTGTAACAAAACATCCATTCTTCTAAAAGCTGGGTCCATATTTATTCCTAAACCAGAAGAGTAGCAGCAAAACAATTTCCTTCCATTTAACTAAGCCTGGTCACAGAACATGGAAAACTGGAGTATCTTTTAAATTCTCAGAACACACAGATGTCAAAAGCTAATGGGGGATGGTTAGGAAAAGATTTTAACATTAAGGAAGGAATTGACATTTACACAAAAGCTGCCTATGTTAAGTTATTGTTATTGCACATATTTGAATATAGTGCTTCTGGGTAAGTAATGTTTAATAAACAAATGGACTGGGAGTACAGTCCAATGGTAGAGTATGTGTTTTGCACAACACAGACAAACCACCACCAACCTCAGGGGCATTTTGATAATATGATCAAAGATCTAACAATCACCTGGGCATAAAAGGGTACACCTGTAAACCAAGCACCTGGAGGCCAGGGGAGCATGTGGACCACAAGTTCAAGGTCAGCCTAGGATACTTAGAAAGATTCAGAGAGAATATCAAAGAATTACAGTAGACCACCCCTAAACAATTCAGAGATGGTAACAAATACTGAGTCTAACAATATCACTATTCTTTAAAGATATTTTTTGAGATTTATTTTTATCTTATGTGTGTGAGTGTTCAGTCTGCATGTATGCATTACAGTTTACAAGGCTACATAGGGATATAATAAATTTCTGCCACAGGCATAGGAACATCTGATGCTGGTATTTCCCAACAAATAAATGCCTGCGGACTTCCTCAATTTCCAGAGAATAGTTAGGGTAAAGGATTTTCCAATACCTCAAGACGTTTTTCTGAAGACAAAGGTTATGTTTTATATAACCCTGAACATGCTGGGCTGTGAAGCAGGCTTCTCTTCTGAACTGTAAACTCCTAACTGTTATCTCAAAGGAGCTATGATAATAAAATGAACCTTGTCATGCACATTACACTCAAGTGCTCAGCTGCCTTGAGTTCCCTGGTTTCCCACTTTGGTTCTCCTAGAATTAATCAGGAGGCAACTTGGCCAACTTCTCCCAGTGTGTCTATGCACCACGGATGTGCAATGCTGAGGAGGCCAGAAGAGGTTGTTGGAAGTCCTTGGAACCCTTTGGAACTAGAGTTACAGGCTATGTGGATGCTGGGAATTGAACCCAGGCCCTTTGGAATAGTGGTCAGTGCTATTAAGTACTGAACCATCTTAACATCCTGTATTAAGAATAGTACTGTTCTTAATGACAGGATAAAAACATTTTAAAAACTAATAACTATTTACTAATCTAATCTGGTAAAGGCTTTTATATAAAGTGTGTGAAAAAAGCTTCTTGACAAAAAGAATTAATGTGAAAATAAAACATGTGTGCTTCTTAAAGTCTTATGTTTTAAAGCCATTTCCCCCCACAGAGCCTCACCACTACTGTTTATTTCGAGACAGGGTCTCACTATGTATCCCAGGCTGGCCTTGAACTCACAGGTTTGCTGAGATAAAGGCATATCCACACCTGGCCATACCACCTTTTAAAGTTACATTTGTTCATTTACTTTGTGTGTAACTCTGTGTGTGCATATGCACATGCCATGGCAGATGTGTGGAGGTCAGAAGACAACTCCAGGGAGTCAGTTCTCTCCTTCCACCATGAGGATCAAACTCAGGTGGACAGGCCTGACAATTGGACACCTTCACCCAGAGTGACCTAATCAGCCCACTTATTTTTAAATTAGAAAAGTCAAGCCTGAAGAACGGGCTTACAAACATGATTATAGTTATAAACAAGAAGTAACCTCAGAACTGTATGCACTGTCATCTCATCAAAAACCTCTACGTAAGCACAGACACAGAACAGGGTTCAGAAACATGTAAGCCAGTGTTGAAAGCAGTTATTTTGAACCAAACAAGGTTGTGTGTATGTGTGTTGTGTGTGTGGGTCTTGCTTTGGTTACTTATTTTTGGTATTTATTTTCTGGTTTTGCTTGAATGAACATATATTGCTTTACCTATATTAAAAGAACAGAAAATGCTGACTTAGCCAAGCAGTAGCCAAGAAAACTGAGGTCTGTTGTTTCCACTACAGCATTCTAGCTATTCATTGTATCTAAGTCATGAAGAGTATTTATGACCTACAGGTAACTGTAATGTCCCGAAAACATAGCAATAGTTTTCTCTCTTGATTTTATTATTATAGAACAGCCCCCACACACATACATACACACTTTCTGGGATTTTTGATATGTTGCACAAGCTGGTTATGTGCTATATGCAGCACAAGCACCATTCTGCCTGGTGAGTAACATCTTAATGGCAGAGTTACAACTATTCAGCTTAAGACCTAAAGTATTCCTCTAAACTGGTATAAAATGTTAACACTGCATGATTAATGCAAGGTGTCCTTTGCCAATAGGTAGCTTAAAGACCATTAGTTGTATAGTCTTTAGAGGACAGAGCTTGGTGCAAATAACAAAAATTTCTGGCTGGATTACTTTGTGATATCTTTCTATCCACAATTACTCACAGAAAGACGCAGAATCTTAGCGAGTAGAGTATTGTAAACTACTCAGCTGAGAATACATATACAGCATACATTTATTTCACTTTGCAGTACTGTGGCTCAACCCAGAACTTTGCCAATGTAAGACAAGTGTTCTACTGTAAATGGATGTTTCCTGTCCCGACCACCTGGTCCCAAATAACCAACTCAGAGGCTGAATATAAGTTATAAATATGCAGGCTTACTACTAACTAGCTCTTACATTTTAAGTTAACCCATATTCCTTATTTACCCTCTACCACGTGTCAGTACCTTTATTAGCATGGCACATTCATCTCCTGTTCCCTCTGCATCTGGCTGGCGACTCCTGACTCCACCCTCCTTCTTCCCATCATTCTCAGTTTGGTTTTCCCACCTAACTTCCTGCCCAGCTACAAAATGTCAGCTTTTTATTAACTAATGAGAGCAATACATACTCACAGTCTAGAAATGGATTGTTCCACAGTAATATATACTCATAGTGTAGAAAGGATTGTCTTTACCACTGAACTACAACTCTCAGCTCCACAGAAAAATTTAAGACAGTATCTGTTCAATCAAATTGTATTCTGTATTCTACTCAGAGCTACCTCAGGGCAGCATTTCCACAGGGAAAGAATCAGAATATTTATTAAAATGAAGCTGTGCAGCCAGTTCTGTGGCTCACTGATGATAACAGTGAGAACAAATTTTCCCTTTCCGATTCTGTTCCCTCTTTTCTATCACTCTCTTTGAAAGTCAACTCTGTCCCTTAAGATCTACTTCTTTTTTTAAGGCCTCATATATCCCAGTTTGGCACTGAACTCACCAGGTAGTCAAGGATTACTCTGAACTGATTCTTCCACCTATCTGCCAAGTGCTGGCATTGCAGGCCTAGCTAAGAACTGACTTTTCAAAATAAGAGAATATGCTCAGTATGAGTCAAAGACAAAGTTGGGTGTGGTCACTCAGGTCTGAAATCCCAGCACCGCACTAGGGTGGAGAGCTAAAGTTGGTTTAATTATTGTTGCTCTTTGTTAAGGTTTGTAGTCCTTGAGTGATCGGAAGTTACTAAAGCATTCATGCCTGAAGCAGACAGCCTAATTCTAAAATATTTGTAGTGTAAAATATTAACACATGAACATGTTGGCACCATCAATTAGGCTCTCCTTTTGCTCAAGGAGACAAATATGGAAGCCAATGACAAGATTCTTTCCAGAAAACTAACTCACTCACTCATTCTCTCTCTTTCATTCTCTCTCTCTCTCTCTCTCTCTCTCAAGAAACAGCTAAGATCCAGTGGCATCTTGTGGTGGATGCCACTCTTCAAAACATGTCTGCATCTATGGCGATCAAAACCAAGACTCAAACTCTCCCTATATACCCTCTTTCTCTTATATATTATCCTTTCTATTTAAACTGGTTTGCATTTTTCTCGCCAAATTCTTTTCTGGATAATTTGCTATACACATCCACTTTAGTACAAAGCAGGCATTTATAAATGCTACATATTTCACATTGGTAGTGTTTGATAAGTGTAATGAAGCCTAACAGATCTTACTAAAATCACAAGCCCGAATTTAAGGGGTGGGTTCTTTGCAAATGAAAAGCGAACCCTCATACAATAGCTGTGCGGCTGGAATGGTCTCCAAAACCCAAAGTGGAAAAAACCCCTAACTTCAAAAGTCAGCCTGAGGATGTTGCCCAGGAATGCCAATGGCACGGGCAGACCCCACTCAAGCAGAACCAGAGAGCCATTTACAGCGCCAATCCGACTGGGAGAAAAAGTGAAACTGGGGTCAAATGCAGTAGGGGAGGATTTCTTAGACGGAGAGAATGATTTTACATCAACGAAGTCATAGGTCTCTCATGCCACCCTCCGCCTCGTCCGTCTCCTTCTAAGTAAGTGTCCTTCCAGCGCCTTTCAGGTGTGCTTTGCCTCCTAAGCACCTGCAGCACTGAGGTCAGGTCCACCCCAGTTAGCATCAGCCTTTCGTCGCCTCACACCCTTTCTGAATTCTGAGGCTAACTGGATCCGAAATCCGAAACTGCGAGCAGATGTCCCTTTGGCTCTGGTTGTCTTTGCGGGAGGAACTGCGTCCTCCAGACACACCCTGGTCTCTAGGATTCACAGGGCTGCGCTCCGCCGTTCCCCCTACCTCAGCCCCAAAGTCCCCCGGGTGCCCGGGCAGCTGCTCCGCACTTCGGGTCCCGCGACTAGTCCCGCTCCCCCGGCATCCCTCCCAGGGGACACAGCGACCCAGGCCCCGGTGCACGTGCGCGTCCTCCCATTCATTCGGTAGCCGGCTGTCATTGGCACGGTGACCTCTACGCCACGGGCAGCGCGCATGTCCCGGCCTCACCTGCGCGCGGGTGTCCGAGGCGGCGCGCGTCCAGAGCGGCCCCGCACAGCCAGGGCGTTCCGGCCGCGGACTCCCGGCCGCGGGCCTCCAGGAGCAGCCCCGCCGCCAGCACCACCAGCACCACCAGCGCGTAGCCATAGTGGAAGTCTGAAAGTCGCGGCGGACGGTGGCTCCGCCTCTGCCCCAGGCCCGGACCCGGAGCCGGAAGCTGGGTACCGGAAGCCTGCGGCCGCACTTTACTCCTTTCTAGTCCCGTTCCTCGGTGGCTCGCTCACTCTGGCCCGTGGTCCCGTCCGCTTTTAACCAGAAATGTGCGTCCGAATTGTTGTCCTACGCGCGACAAAGTGTGCAGAAATCGGGTTCCGATCCCGGCTAACCCTGAGGCTACGGTTTCTGCAGCGCTCTGCGCGCGTGGGACTTGCCAAGTTCCCAGTCAACTTTTGCACTCGGTCTCGGGAAATGCCAACTTTCTGTAATTAGTCTACCCTGAGGGTTATTGTGAAACAGAAGCTAAGTTGGCCTCCTCCTCCTTCGGCTTTTGGACTCTGTTCTGAAAGACCTAGATGTAGTTTGACAGTTTTGTTCACACCTGGATATGTGAGACCCACTCTTGGGTGTAATGAAAAAGGGTTTTTTGTTTTTGTTTTGTTTTGTTTTTAATACGGACTCGCCGTGCAGACCACATTGGATAGGCTTCATGTAGATCAGGTTGGGTTCAAATTCACCATCCTTCTGCCTCAGCCTTCTGGTGATGAGGTTAACAACACTCTCTGCCATGCCCAACACTTTCATGGAATGATTATACATGCTCATAATTATCCCCCATAATCTTACATGGGAGTCAATGAAAGGCAATACAAACACCAAGGGAACTGAAGAAACTTTCTGTGTCCCCATGTTGACTCTTAGGAAGAAATAAACCAGTTGCACTTTCCTGAATTATCCCTTTTTTCTTGTTTTGTGCCACACTTAAAGAATGTCAACCCTAAAGTTGAGCACATTATTTTCATATTAGGTTTCTGTTTAAAATGAGGTTATACACGTATGAAATTCTCAAAGGAAATGAGAAAAAGCTGACTGTCTAGATGTAGTACAGTGTTTTCCCAGCATGCACACAACCTGGATTCCATCCTAATACCACAAAATAAATTAATGAATGAATGAGTGAGTGAGTGAATGAGTGAATGAAATAATCCAATGGGTAGATTTTTGTCACGGTAAGAGTGTGTCAATACTGCCGGGCGTGGCTCACCTTTAATCCCAACACTCGGGAGGCAGAGCCAGGTGGATCTCTGTGAGTTCAAGGCCAGCCTGGTCTACAGAGCAAGATCCAGGACAGGCACCAAAGCTACACAAAGAAACCCTGTCTCAAAAAACAACAACAAAACAAAACAAACAACAACAAAAAAGAGTGTGGTGGTAAAGAGACCCTCAGTCAAACAGTAGGCAGAGCTCAGGGAATACTGCAGAAGAGGGCAAGGAATAAAGCCACAGGGGAAAGGATAGCAATCCGTAATTCTACCGGGCATTTTTCGTGTAGAGATTAGTTAGCCAGATTAAAAGAAAAGCCCTGGCTCTTAAAAAGTCATGATATAAGTGAAAGAGTACTTTCCTAGTTTGGGCAAGGTCTGGGGTTGGATCCTCAGCCCTAGTACAAACACAAACTCTCACAAAGTTGTAATATGAGAGACGCAAAATTAACTAGGGAATAGAGGTGAAGTCACTTAAGGCATCCAACACTATTGTGTAGCTAAACTCTAACTACTAATAATCTACCAACAGGACATGCAGAATTCATAGAAGATTATTTTGACCCAACTTGGCCAGTCAGGAGAGGGTAGTAGATCCTGGAGCAGGTGTTTGGGAGCCATAGGACACAGGGGCTGTGAACTGATTTGGGGTCTATTACATATAAACCTAACATGAAATATGAAAATAATGTGTTCAGCTTTAGGGCTAACAGTTTTAAATGCAAGTGTGGTGCAGAACAAGAAAAAAAATAGGGTTCACAAATTTGCAGATGGTATATTTCTTCCTAAAAGCCAACGTTTGGGGGACATAGTAAGTTCCTTGAGCCTCCCTAATGCTTGTATTGTCTATAATTGACTCCTTATGTTTGTAGGATTGTGGGGTCTTGTGCACAATCTACAAACAGCTTACATCTTTTGTCAGTGCACTTGTACAAACAACCAGTACTGTAGGGTAAAAGTTAGTGCAATATGTGATGAAAATATTTGCAAAATTGTCATTTTTAGTTTTGGAGGGTTGGTTATACTTCTAGACATTTTGTTGTTATATTGACAATAGTGTTGAAGTATGCTGGTAGGTCTGATAGCCAAAGAAAGATTATAAACATAATACTACATGACATTACATATGTCTTGGTTCAAGCACTCCATGAAATATTCAAATGTTATTAGGTAAAAGATCAATGAATTATCAACATCTCTCTACCTAAAAAATGCTAATGCCTCACTTCTGATGTCATTTTTACATTCATGTACACAGAGAGATAATGGAATGAGTTGAAATACATTAAAATGTTAGCATGATCTATTTTGATGGTACATATTTTCATCTGCTTACTTTTCTTCACACACACACACATTTACAATAAATGTATTCCTTATCAGGAGTAGGAAACAATTTTAAATGAATGTAGTATTTGCTTACATTTAAATTACATTCATTTTTCTGAGACAAGGTCAGACTGGCCTGGAACTTGGAACCCCTGATTCAACTTCCCTAGTCTTAGGCATGCTGACACGGTCTGTGAGTTCACATGGGCATCAGTCCTGTTTTGTCTGGAAGATGCTGCTTCCTTGGAGTCATCTGCCACCTCTGACTCTTAAAATCTTTGTACCTCCTCTCCTACATAGATCCCTTAATCTTGAGGGAAGGGATGTGATAAAGATACCTCACTTAGCTTAGCAAATCCTACTGGTGTGTGCCACCACAACCGGCAGCCCAGACTCAGAAAGACAAACATGGTATGTACTCACTCATAGGTGGATGCTAGATGTAAAACAAAGGATGACTAGACTGATACAACTCTAGGGAGGCTACCTAGTAAAGAGGACCCTAAAAAAGACACAGGGATTGCCCAATGACAGAGAAATGGATGAGATCTACATGAGCAAAGTGGACATGGGGGGGGGGGCGGGGTAATGAAGGGCAAGGCGGGGGGGGGGGGGGGGGGGGAAGGGAGCTTAGGGGAGCGGGAGAAGATCCCACCTGGATCAAGAACAGAGAGGGAGAACAAGGAAGGAGAGACCATGATAAATGAAGACCCCATGGGAATAGGAAGAAGCAAAGCGCTAGAGAGGTCCCCAGAAATCCACAAAGATACCTCCACTATAGACTACTGGCAACGTTCGAGAGACTGCCTAAACTGACCTACTCTGATGATCAGATAGCAGAACACCCTAACTGTCGTGGTAGAACTCTCATCCAATGACTGATGGAAGCAGATGCAGAGATCCACCGCCAGGCCCTAGGTGGAGCTCCAGGAGTCTAATCAGAGAGAAAGAAGAGAGATTATATAAGCGAGAGATATTGAGACCATGATTGGAAAAAGCACAGGGACAAATAGCCAAACTAGTGGAAACATATGAACTGAGAACCAATAGCTGAGGAGCCCCATGGAACTGGATCAGCCCCTCTGGATAAATGAGACAGTTGATTAGCTTGAACTATTTGGAAGGCCCCCAGGCAGTGGGACCAGGACCTGTCCTTAGTGCATGAGCTGGCTTTTTGGAGCCTGGGGCCTATGCTGGGACACTTTGCTCAGCCTGGGTGAAGGGAGGAGGGGACTGGACCTGCCTGGACTGAATCTACCAGGCTGAGCTGAATCTCCTGGGGAGACCTTGCCCTGAAGGAGATGGGAATGGGGGTTGGATTGGGGGAAGGGTGGGGGGGTGCAGGAGGAGGGAGGACAGGGGAATCTGTGGCTAATATGTAAAATTAAATTAAATTATAAAATTAAAAAAAAAAAAGGCCGGGTGGTGGTGGCGCAAGCCTTTAATCCCAGCACTCGGGAGGCAGAGGCAGGCAGATCTCTGTGAGTTCGAGGCCAGCCTGGTCTACAGAGTGAGTTCCAGGAAAGGCACAAAGCTACAACAGAGAAACCCTGTCTCAGAAAAAAAAAAAAAAAAAAAAAAAGATACCCCACTTAAGACTGAGAGCTCCAAAGTCTCCTCTTACTCTCTGCACATTGTCCAACTGTGAATCTCTTTGCCACCTACTGTAAAAAGAAGTTTCTGTGATGAGGGCTGAGCAAGTCACTGATCTATGGGCATAGCATGTGTCATTGGGAGTCATTTTGTTGCTATGTTCCTTTAGAAGAATTACAGTAGACTCATGATTTATCTAGACCAGTTAGCAGTGTCAAGTGTGAGTTCCGTCTCTTGGGATGGGCCTTAAATTTAAAAAAACGTTGGTTACTCCCAATAATATTTATGCCACTACTGAACCAGGATATCTTGCAGGCAGGTCACTGTTGCAGGTCCCAGGGTTTTTAGGTAGGTGATACAGATTCTTTTTTTTTTTTTTTCTTTTCCTTTTTTTCTTTTTTGTTTTGTTTTTTGAGACAGGATTTCTCTGTGTAGCTCTGGAGCCTTTCCTGGAACTCACTCTGTAGCTCATGCTGACCTCGAACTCACAGAGATCCGCCTGCTTCTGCCTCTCGAGTGCTGGGATTAAAGGCGTGCATCACCACCACCTACCTGGCTGGTGATACTGATTCTTAATTTTATTACTTAATTTTGTCACTGTGACAAAAAATAATTGGCAGAAACAACTCATAGAAAAAAGAGCTTGCCTTGCCTCACAGTTTCAGAAATTTCAAGTTCATGATAGGCAGGGGGAGGTATGGCACAGTTACTTCCCATCGCAGTGGACCAGAAAGTCCAGAGTAGACAGCAGTGCAGGCTGCATCATAAGCTTCAAAAGTGCACCCCTTGCAACTTGTTCTGCCAACCAGGCCCACCACTGAAAGGATCCCAAACATTTCAGATTCAAACTGTAACGTTCCTGATGAGGAAATGTTAATATCTTTTGGGAAGAGGTTTATCCTTGCAGTTTTCATCGACCAGGACTCTCTTCTAAAACACTATTACAAGATTTTTTTTTTTTCGACCCTTAGGAAAATTCTGGAGATCTTTTGGACTTGGATGTATCTGTCTCAGAAACAGATGACTTAATCCAGGTTGTAAGTGGCAGAAACATAGTGGTTGGTTCTGTTCCATTGGTTCACTGATATGGCAGCCACCAGGTGAGATCTGTGGCATTACTGACTGTGTACAGGTAAAATTGTTGGTGGATATGCTGTCCTGTAAAATTATTTTGCATTATTTTCCCAGCTATTAGCATATTAAGACATCAACAAGATATGCCTAGAAGAATATCGTTGTAACATACTTATGATTAACTACTGTCGTTTCTTGCTGGAATAAGGTTAGACCTGAGCTTTTTTAATGTGGGATAGGATGCAGCTCATTGACAAGGCACTTGCTGAGGATGTGGGAGGCCTGGGGTTTGATCCTCAGCACTGCAAAACCAGTAAACAACCTCTGTCTCTGTCTCTGTCTGTCTCTGTCTCTGTCTCTGTCTCTGTCTCTCTCTCAGCATATAGAGGATGAACTTAAACTTCTGATTTTTCTACCTTGGGCTCTCAGGTGTTGGAATTACAGGAGTGTGCTACCACCTCCACTACAACTTGTAGTTAGAGTTTTCCTGCCTGGCCCAGTCAGGACAAATCTCTCTCACCCACCAGTCCCACAGTCTCTCAGACCCAACCAAGAAAGCACATAGAAACTTACATTGTTTACAAACTGTATGGCCGTGGCAGGCTGCTTGTTATCTACTTCTTTTCTCTTAAATTAACCCATTTCTGTTAGTCTATATTTTGCCACATGGCTTGTGGCTTACCAGTGTCTTTACATGTTGCTTTTCATGGCGGCGGCTGGCGGTGTCTCTCTCCAGCCTTCTACTTCCCAGAATTCTCTTCTCTCTTGTCCCGCCTATACTTCCTGCCTAGCCACTGGCCAAACAGCATTTTATTTGTACAGAGCGATATCCACAGCACTTCCCCTTTTCTTTTTTTTTTTTAAGGAAGGTTTTAACTTTTACATAGTAAAATTACATATAACAAAACAATTATCTAGCAAGAATTACAGTTACAATATTAAAGAAGATATCCTATCTTATATTTGTAAGTCTAAGGTTTTATATCTAACTTATCTTGTATCATAACTGAGGAAATTATAACTATCTAGTCTTCAACCACATCAAAGACCTCAGAAGGATATAATATTGCCTGAGAACCGGAAGAAGGATGCAAGCATTTTTCGGGAGTCTTGTAAGAGTAGACAGAGACAGCTGGCAGCCTGGACAGTCACCTAATGTTCCTTTGTAAAGTTGGGGCATTTGTCTTCAGCCCACAGGGCTAGAGTCTCTCGATCACTTTTCTCAGTGACCTGTAGAATGTCTGGCAGTTTCCTCTGCGAAGCAGGAACCTGAAGGACCATTTTGTCAAGCAAAGTTTAGTGGTCACCTTTCTATGGGTCCTGCATGTCCAGTGGATCAAGCAGTCCAGGCAAGAACAGTTTCTAGCCCAAATGGCTTTTTTGTCAAGGTGAAGATAAGATATGAAATGTTTTCAATGCCCATCTTCCTCTCTGAAGCAAATCGGTGCTGCCAGGAGCAGACATGTCTCATTGTCCAGAAAGTCTAAATTTTAAAAATATTTTAAATGCC
Organism: Onychomys torridus; assembly: GCF_903995425.1. NCBI lineage: Eukaryota > Metazoa > Chordata > Mammalia > Rodentia > Cricetidae > Onychomys > Onychomys torridus. Next base: position 81,276,866 of record NC_050447.1, on the reverse strand, counting down.
ATATTCTGAAGGTCTTTGAAGTATTTGAAGATTACCTATCTATCTGAAATATCTCTATGTATACCTAGAAGACTTAACTAACATGGCTATGAGTATGATTATCACAGATGATTAATTATTAATCTATTTTTAATTATCCATTACAATTTTAAATGAGCTATACAAACAATACCTTAAACAGGAGTAGAAATATACACACAGTATAACAAAATTAACTTTAAGTTTGTATCAATAAACTAAAATCTATACCAATGTAAAACATCTTAAACAAGTTGTTGCTCTTTAGAAGTAAGTTCCTTAATCTACCCTTTCATCCTATTATATCTGTATCATATCCCCTTCTTTAGAAAGAGATCTCATTTATAATCAACCCAATTTAAATAAAAATATTGGTTTCTCTCTGTCCCACACCAGAGGGCTCTTCTGATTTGGGACACAAGAATCTCTTAACCTTTTCTTTTAGCAATATGTCTGGGTTTAGAGAAGGAGTGAGCCAATTCCATCTCCAAAGCCAGCTTGATAATTTTGGGAATGTGGGCGTAGTTTTTCTTACTACTTCCTGCTGGAGGGGGGCGCTGTATCTTATGGGGATACAAAGAAAATTTTAGGATTATAGAGTAGTCTATTAGGGTGAACCTCTGAGCCAGTTGCCTTGAAACCATTCTGGATGTCAGATCATCTGGGCCATGGTGTCATCGGAGACCTTTCAGGTGGTCTTGGCTGATCAAACCTGATATATCTTAATCTGGAACAAATCCACAGCCTCTGGATTTCTGTGGAAACAAAAGCAGAGACTCCTTTCCAAAGCAACATATCCTTATATCCAAATTTTGAAGTCAAGGTACCTTTAAAATTTACATATGTGTTTAACTCAACAGCTTTTACGATCAAATCTTTTTCTGCAGTTAAAAATCCCAAAGACAACATAAACCAGATTCTCTGTGTAATATCCATCTTTGTAAGACTGAAACGCCGCTGTGGCTGCTGGCTCCACCCACCTCAGCTTCCCAACATGGTGGTGGTACAGTTTACCGCCAGCTCTGGGTCTAGAAGCAGTTCTATCAAAGCAGTACATAGCCCAGAAACTTTTTTTTTTTTTTAACTAGCAAAGGCTAAATCCACCATGCAGCAGAGTAAAGTGCTGCTTGTAGATTCCTCATTCCCGCCACACTGCAGGTCAGATGCACACGCCAGGAACCCGCCATAGTAGCTCAAACCAGCAGGCTGCCGCTAACTTGAGAGAAACAATTAGGAAGCTGTTTTTAGCTCTGTTTTAGAATCTTTTTTCTCAGGTTTTAGGTGGAAACTCTTGCAAACACGTTGGGCGCCATTTGTAGTTAGAGTTTTCCTGCCTGGCCCAGTCAGGACAAATCTCTCTCACCCACCAGTCCCACAGTCTCTCAGACCCAACCAAGAAAGCACATAGAAACTTACATTGTTTACAAACTGTATGGCCGTGGCAGGCTGCTTGTTATCTACTTCTTTTCTCTTAAATTAACCCATTTCTGTTAGTCTATATTTTGCCACATGGCTTGTGGCTTACCAGTGTCTTTACATGTTGCTTTTCATGGCGGCGGTAGGCGGTGTCTCTCTCCAGCCTTCTACTTCCCAGAATTCTCTTCTCTCTTGTCCCGCCTATACTTCCTGCCTAGCCACTGGCCAAACAGCATTTTATTTGTACAGAGCGATATCCACAGCAACAACTAAGCTTTTAAAAATGGAACTAGAAAAGTTGAGATAGCACAAAGATTTCTGTAAATTATTTCTAGAGAACTTAACAAAAGATTTAGCCCAAAGCCAAGTAGCATAATGTGAAAGCTTCAGAATGACAAATAAATTATGATTTTGCCAGAATAATTCTACAACAAAGTTGTAAAACTGCTGGAAATGCAGCAAATCTAGATTCACCCGGGTCATGGGTAGTGGGTGATATAGCAATCTGTAAGCAATTAAGGCACGCTGTTGAAATGAATCACAGTCTTGACAAGTTCAAGATGTGGTATCTGAACTAGAAAAGAAGTGGGATTCCAAAGACAATTCTATAGACAGTTGTTGGGTTTTCTGTGAGTTCTCTGAAAGACCCCGTAGGTTTTGGAGGTTACACTGGTACTGTAATGCTGGGTGCCAGGCCCAGCAGTAAAGTTTAACAAGGTTGGTCTAAGTAGTAAACTAGGAGGTGTGTGGAAAGTGCTTCTGTCAGCGATTGATTGTAATAATTATTACATCAGGTTCTGGTTTGTTGGGTTACTCAATTCCTTGTTTTTTCAAAATCCTGAAGGCTAAGAAGCAAAGTAATTCAAGCTGCTAGAACTGGAAAGGAAGAGCCAGTCATGGTGCCAGGATGCCTGCCTTTTAAAAATTGAAGCTCACTTATGTTTTATTGATTGGGATTATTTCACGATTGTTACAGTCCTAAAATGCTATAATATATTCTCAATTTTAACAAAATAACCTCAGCTATAAAAACTACTGTTAAAGTTCTAAAAGCAAGAGTAGTTGGCATGAAGCTTGCCTATTTCAGCGTTAGTTTGGGATGTGGGCAGATTAGCTTGGGGATGGAAGAGCCTACCTTTCTGGAATTTAAGTGAACAGGTGCCACATGTGGTTCCCGTATAATAGCTATCTTTTATATGCCGACTTGAACCCTCTAATCCTCTAGGTAAAATTATTTTGAGGACAGTGTGAAAGCCAGAGCTTGCTCAACAGACCTCGGACTCTGGGTGTGGTGTGGTAATAATCTTTATTTAATAAATAATTGAATTCTTGATAATAACTGATGTAGCTTTAGTCACAAATGAAATCCTAAACATGTCTGTATCCAGTTCATTTACTTTATCATGTGCACATGTGTGGACAGTGTGCATGTGGCAGTCAGAGGACCACTTGGGGGACCTGGGGACCAAACTCACGCCTTTACTGCTGGACCCATCTCACAGTGGAAATCTTTAAAGCTGTATTTCCTGTAGAAATGGTGGTGGCACTGCAGCACTCCTTTCTCCAGTGAGAGAATGTCTGTGTAGTGAGGCTGCTGTGCAATACCTTGGGATCTGACAAGCAGGGCTTCAAGAAATTCTCTCCAGCTTCAGGGATGGATTGCCCAGAAATGCACCAGTAAATGTGGTGGTGCACGCCTTTAATCCTAGCACTCTAGAAGTAGAGGCAGGAGGATCTCTGTGAGTCTGAGGCCAGCCTGGTCTACAGAGTGAGTTCCAGCACAGCCAGAGCTATTACACAGAGAAACCCTATCTTAAAAAACAAAACAAAACAATCACTAACTAAATAAAGTTGTTTTGAATAGAACAGTAATCACAGACATGACAAAGTCATCTGTACTGTTATATGTAGGAGTCTATGTTATGTTTAGGACTTTCTAGTGCTTCTCAGAAGCTTTAAATTATAAAATCATGATGTGATAAATAATGATAAAAGTAGAGAAGTAAGTTCATGTCCCATTCTCTAAGGTGTTCACCCAGAACACCTTTGTAGCAATTCTTTCAGGCATTTTCCTATTACACACAGATATGAGAGACATTACCTACAAAACCCCCAAAACACAACTAAAAGAAGGGAAGGGCTCCCCACAGTGCTATGATATACAGACATATCCAGCACCCCCTCCAACACTTCTGAACAACAAAGGGCCATACTCCCCACAGTGCTGACATTCCAGTGAGTGAATTAGGTCACAGGTATGTGTTTTACTTTTTTTTTTATTATAGTCTTTGAAAATTAATTTATCAATTTTCTAGTCTTGTTCTAAGCAATATATGATTTGTCTTATCCTTTTATTCTTTGAAAAATGTATAGTGTCTATAATATGTCATGGACAGAGCTCGCCCCTCCGACAGCCCTGCCTCCGCGCTCTAACACTTTTCTCTCTCTCTCAACATCGTGTCTTCTATTTTGTTTTTGCTTTAAAATGACCCACTGAATCCAGTTAGTACTATGTGTATGCACACAGGTGTCAGGTCATCCACTGGGACATGGGCAGCCTACCAATGGTCACCTACCCTCAAGGAAAAATAAGTCTCCTTCAACAGCCACCAACTTTCATTACCTCCTTGGCTAGGGGTGGGGCATCAGGAGCCTGTCTTCCTTCCTTGTTGGGAATTTTAAAATAGAATATCTTTTATTTATTATTTGATAATTTCACACATGCGAACAGCATATCTTAATCATATACGCTCCCAAGTATCCCCCCACCCCTCAGGCACCTCAACACACCTGTTTCTAGACCCTTCCCTTTCCTTTTGTCCTTCCTTCCTTTCCTTTTGTCCTTCCTTCCTTCCTTCCTTCCTTCCTTCCTTCCTTCCTTCCTTCCTCCCTCCCTCCCTCCCTGTCTTTCTTTCTTTCTTTCTTTCTTTCTTTCTTTCTTTCTTTCTTTCTTCCTTTTTTTCCTATTAAGAGCCCTCTAAATCTAATTAGTGCTTCCTGTCGGTATGTTAACAGTCTTGACTGGATCTCATGTGGGCAACCATAGCTGCAGTGAGCTCATAGGTCTATTGGTCATGTAGGTCCCTGAGACAGTATTTCATAGCACTCTCTCATGTCCTCTAGCTCCTACTTTCTTCCCAAACTGCCTGACAAAATCAACCTAAGAGAAGAAGAACTCATTTGGGTCCTGGTTTCCAAGGTATCAGCTATCACGGCAGGGAAGACATATAGGAGAGAGCAGCTAGGACAGCCTGGAAACAGGAGGAGGCCTTCAGAACGATGCCAGAGAGATGATATTCCCAAGAGCCTGTTCCCTCCAACTAGCTAGATCCCATCTCCTCAGATTTCCAGAACCTACCAAATAGCCCCACAAGCTGGGGATCAAGTATTTAAAAACATGAATCTGTGAGGACATTTTATATTTCCATCACAGAGATCATACCTCCTTCTTAGTAACTGATGAACTAAACAAGATATATATGAGGTTTTAGAAGATTTGAGAGACCTGTTTAACAAACTTGTTTTAAAGAACAAATATATAATAATCCATACACAAGGTACATGTCAACTACATATAAAAACTGACCAAATATAAAGGCATAAAATTTCTCAATAAATTTCAATGGCTCACTTATTGAATTTGATAATTTTAATATCATAGCATCCATCATTTCTATGGTGAAATGGAATACATGAAACATGTAGCAAAGGCTTGAATGTGTATTTCTTCCTTTGAAGACTTATTGTAAAAGTTCTATTTTAGGGGCTGGAAAGATAGATCAGTGGTTAAGAGCAATTCCTGTTCTTGAAGAGGAATTAGATTCCCAACACCCTTATTGGGTGGCTCATGACTGCCATGATTGCCTATAATTCTGGCTCCTGGGGATTCAACACCCTCTTCTGACTTCTAAGGGTACCCACGTGCACACTCATACATACATACACACACACATACACACACACACACACACACACACACACACACACACACAGAGAGAGAGAGAGAGAGAGAGAGAGAGAGAGAGAGAGAGAGAGAGAGAAGGAGAGCCAGAGAGATTGAGTCAGACAGAGAGAACAAAAGAATGAAAAAAAAGTTTCAGATTTTATCATGTGTCAGATTAAACCATATGTCTCATAAACTATCAAATGCTGTTTTTTTGTTTATTTATTTATTTTCCTCTTTTTGTTTGTTTTCTTTCTTTGAGAGAAGATCTATGTACCCTTGGCTTACCAGAACTCATTATGTAGAACAGGTTGGCCTAGAACTCACAGAGATCCACCTGCCCCTGCCTCACAAGTTCTGGAAGTAAAGACATACACCATCATGCCTGGCTCAGTTGCTGTGTTTTAAATTACAGCTGGTCTATTATATGGGTATGGGTCCTGATGACATCACTTTACAAGACTGTAGATTTTATAAGTCAAGATTAACCATTGTGTTAATCCAATCCAAACATTTCTCTAGACTTTATCTGTTAGGGTTGCTCTAGAATACTTGGCTCAGGTCTAGGGAATGCTTGTAAAGCAACTTCTCAGCCAGATAAAGTGATTCTGCCTCACTGAGCAGAAATTGCAGTATTTACTGCCTGATGGTGCTTATGCCTATAAAAGGCAAACATCTGCTTGACATTCACTGAAAGCATCTCAGATTTTTAGGGCTTCAGATCATAAGACTTCAGTATTGGACTTGTGCTCACACAGGAAGACAAAATAGGCAAGAGCAGAGAGGTGGAGAGCGGCAGTACTTTGGTCTGCTAGAACTGTGTCAATATTCTTTCCAGTACTCTCCTAAAATACATACCAAGGGTAAAAATTTGAGAGCATCCTAGTCACTTTGAGTTTTTATAGTTCTTTCTCTGATAGAGGAAAGATCTGGCCTGGCAGTGGTGGCTTTAATCCCAACACTCAGAGGCAGGCAGATCTCTGTGAGTTGGAGGCCATCCTGTCTAGGACAGCTAGGACTACTACACAGAGAATTCCTGTGGAAAAAAAGATCTGGTGTAAGTAGAAATTTTTTTTTTTTTAAAAAAGACTTATTTATTTATTATGTATACAGTGTTCTGTTTGCATGTATGCCTGCAGGCCAGAAGAGGGAGCCAGATCTCATTACAGATGGTTGTGAGCCACCATATGGGCGCTGGGAATTGAACTCAGGACCTCTGGAAGAATAGCCAGTGTTCCTAACCTCTGAGCCATCTCTCCAGCCTGTAAGTAGAATTTAAGAGATAGGATGCACATGAACCCTGTGGGACCTGTAGGCTTCATCTCTTAGAAAGATGTTTAAAATGATGCTTTTTGGGTCTCTTGTGAAACTTATTACAAGTGCATCCCTCCTTTTACCCTCTGGGGACTCAGGCTCTGGTCCTTTCCTTCCCCTAATCCACAATGGTGAGTTCCTGGTACTTCTTTTATGAGCCTCATGCTCTGGCTACACACAGCTTAATAAAGAAGGATGCTTCACTCCCCTTGGCCAGTGATGTCCTTCTTTAGAAAGTTTTTCCAGTTAGGGAAAACCTCTAGAAGGTTGACAGAAAGTTGAGAGTTTGTAGAGTGATAGTGAAGCAAATGTACAGCGAAGATGGGAAAAGAAGGGGGAGAGCCAAGAATGTTCCAGAACCAGTTCTAGGACCTGGGTGCTTAGACACCTGCTTAACATGGGCTTTCTGGGACCCTGCTCCGAATCACAGAGGAGATGAACTTTTAGTTTGCATTTGCACTGGGCAATTTTGTTATATAAAGTCAGAACCTTAACTGGCAGAGTGGGCTGGATCATTTCCAGGGTGCCTTCATCCTTCAGACTGTGAGGCTGTCAAGCGGGTACCTGTATCTCCTTCTATAGCTATGATCATGAATCACTACCCAACTCTGAAATAAACTGAGTGATGCACTACTCTTCTTTCTCCAGAAGACCAGAATCCTAAGTTCTACAAATACTTCTGATCTGCAATCAAGGCAGTTATTTTATTTTGTTGCTTTGTTTTTATTTTGAGACAGGGTCTTGCTACTTAGCCAGGACTGGCCTCCAAGTTGATCACAAGCATACACTACCACACCTGGTTCCAGGAATTTATTTTGATTCACATTTGTAAACCCAGATTACAATCCTTATGAAAGATCTTTTGTTTTGAGCTCTTTGTAATGGCTTCACTAATCTATCAGATTTAAGCAATCTGGACCTCTCTGTGGCCACAGACATTCATCACTTCTTACCAAACTCTAAATCTCAGAACTAGTCTCTATTAAAACAATGTCATCATGCTTGTCTGCCTTACCCCAGCGATCTGCATAATGTATGGGGTTTGCCTGGGGATCAGAAAATTATGATTTTAGTGCATTGAATACGAAAGCACAAAAGTGAGGTGTTTGTTTACCTTCAGTTTAAAATACTTCCTCCAGAACATTTGAGATCACCTTCTTCCATGTATTCCTGCTTTACTAATTTTAATTACTGAATATGCCAGTTTTAAAACTGAATTTGTTTAACATATCAATTTAGAGTTTACTTCTTTCCAAATATTGAAATGTAAGATTAATTTTCTTTAATTTGAATCAATGCATTAAAAAAATCTTCTACCTACTTTGAGGGAACTAAAGATTTTAAAGATTCTTTTTATAATTAAAAACAAAAGCAGAGACATAAAAGGAAAGTTTAAAAATTCTACAAGGCCAACAAGAAGCTAATTGGAGAAGGCAGAGTTGAGTCACTGAGCCCAGGATATCCTGGTTTTTAAACTCTATAGTTCATTTCTGAGGGAAACAGTTAGGCTACAGGGCGCACATGAGTCTGTCTTTTCCAGCTGCTTCATTCATAGGACATTGGTACCACTGCATCTAGATTCCCCAAACGAAGTGCTCAGCTGTGTATTACTTTGTTCATCCATTTTAACAAGCAAAGACTAGGTCAGTGAGATGGCCCAGTGGGTCAAAGTACTTGCTAAGTCAGCATGAGGACCCGAGACCTCTGGTCCAAATGAAGGAGTGGACTCACTTCATAAAGTTGTACACACACACACACACACACACACACACACACACACACAGACAGAGAGAGAGAGAGAGAGAGAGAGAGAGAGAGAGAGAGAGAGAGAGAGAGAGAGAATCTTTAAAAAAAAGTGAATACTATGTGGGTTTGTAGCTCAGTGATATGCACTTGCCTAGGAACAGGCACCCCTGGGTTCATTCCCAACACTTCAGAACCAACCAACCAACCAACCAACCAACCAACCAACCAACCCACCCACCCACCAACCCACTACCAATCAACTGACCAACCCCCACACCCACACAGATAACCAGTATTAGGGCCAGAGACAGAATCAATTAAGGAGTATAAAAGAAATGGAAAATCTGCCTTCTTTCTGAGAAGGAAAACAGAACATCAAGACTTAAGAAGGCATAGGTCTTTAAAATTTTTAGAAAGTCAAATTTTGTTGACTCCATACAAAACTTACACACTATTTCTAGAAATACTCTTTTCAGATAAACTTTAATTTTAGAAATTTGAGCCTTCTGAATACAATAAAATGGACCTGGAATATCATTTCAGTGAGCCTGGGCTGCAAGATGAAATCCACTCAGGTGAAAACACACAGGATGTACATGTGTGTGCTTGGATGTATGTAGTTAGTCCGAAACCCTCTGCTACCTTAATGGATGAGCACAGTATTTACAACAGTGAAGAGTTTTACATGCTTTCTAGTCGGAAAACATTTTCTAAAATGAACAAGATGCCACGACAATAGAGTACAAAACATGGATGGAATTAGAAACTATCAGATATCCCTAGGGCGCGTTGCCTCTTTTCTTTTGCAAAGCTTTCATGAGGTCTGACATGAAATCTTGCTCGCCGCTCCCGGCTGCACCGGGGAGTCCTTGGTTCTCATTCCTCTTGGGGGGCACTGGGGGCCTTTTGGGGGGCATTGGAGATGACTTGGTTGTCTCCTGGGAGAGGCAGGGCGGGGGTGGTGGCGGTGGTGGCAATGCAGAGCCTTCAACAGGCGCAGCCGGTGGGGGAGGTGGCAAGAAGTCCGGTGGCTCCTCTCGGAAGGCCGGAGGCGGAGGAGGTAGCTCGCTGTCGCTATCTTCCTCCGGGGGTGGCGGTGGAGGCGGTGGCAGGAAGTCCTCAGGCTGGGTGGGGAAGGTGCAGCTGCCAGGACCTTTGGACTTGGGTGGGAGGGCGGGGCTGCCACAGGTGTCCGAAGATCGTCTTACTGGAGGGGGCGGTGGCAGGCTGGACTTGAGGCCTTTATTCTCCCTGGTTGCTCCTGGGTAGTGGTTGCCCAAGCCTTGCTTCTCCTCCTTCAAGAAAGGGACAACAAAGCTTTCATGGTTTTGACTGCACATCCATCTTATGACATTGACGCTGATAGGGATTGCCCCACGCCCTCCCACACTGGGACTAAGTGTGCTTATGAGCTCACCTTTGCTCCAGAAACAGGAACGATACCAGATGTCTTTGACATCATTATATGTGAGCACTCAATCACCATTCTCTGTAACTGGGCATCTCAGCCACATTCCCTCTAGGAAGTGTTTACTGTCTTTAGGTCAGGCAAGCCTTACACAGAAGCTGAATGTTTCTCTAAAGGATTAATAGATCCTAACTCCTGGGGCGGGGGGGGGGGGGGTGTCCCTCAGTTTTATTTCCAAGCAGATCTCATCTCAAGGCAACTCAAACTGGAAGCCAGATGGTTCTCTAAGAATTCCTACTCATGACCTAAGACAAGCCATCGATGTACTTACTGGTCGTATAAAGGAACACAATTGTGTGTGTGTGTGTGTGTGTGTGTGTGTGTGTGTGTGTGTGTGTGTGTCTCGAACTCATGTACGGTGCCCCTGTGCCACACCTTTGGTGGCATAGAGGTAATTAAGGGGCATCTCAGAGTCTTCACACAATCTCTTGGCTTAAAAGCTGGCCAAGCACCTGTGGCTGGAGAGCACACAGACTCTAGGGTGAACTTACTACACTATTTTTGCTAAAGGGACATAGTATGAAACTGCCTTCTGGATATTTATCGTTATGTCCTTAGGTTTATGCAGCTTTCAGTCCCCAACAGAGACATGTCTTTGTGCAGTAGACAACAGTTAATACAGAGACTCACACTGGCCATGCAGCAGAGAACAAGTGTCAGCCGGGTGCTCAGCCATAAATGAAATGTCTATGTGACACACCCTTCCCCACCAGGCTCAGTTCCCTTGAGCAAGAGGGGAGGGACGGAGAGACTGTGTATGCCAGAGGTTGGGGAAGATGCGGGTGAAAGTGTGTTCTGGAGCTGTCAAGCTGTGTAATATCTAGCTAGTTGACATTCCAGCTCAGCTGGGACCTGTAGAGGAGCTCCTACCCCAGCTGAGGATCTACTGACAGACAATGGTTACCATGGGAAGGAAGAGTCAATTTTCTTTAGTGATGTGGTCCTTGGTAGATTGCCCACAACCTGGTGGATGGCCCTACACCCTTGAGTATATAGGCAACATTGGACTCAGTGGGTTATGAGACGAAAGAGAACATAAAGTTAGGAGGGAAGTACGTGTGTGGGTGAGGCGGGTATCTGGGAGGAGTTGGGGTCGGGGAACTGGGGATAATTGTGCTCAAAATACATGGGTGCATATATGGAATTCTCAAAGAACAAATAAAGAATATTATATAAAGAATAGTCTTTGCTTAGATATCCTGCTTGGTTAGAATGAAGAATGTAGAAATGAAGAAACTAAGAGGAATAACCCTATCTGGGTGTTTACAAACCCAGCCATAAAGGATCTCTTCCTGGTAGAGAGCACGTCCCCATTGCTCCCTTGATTGTGGATGGTATTTCTATGCTTTATTGTTCCCAGAACAAAGGTTTCGGCTTCCAGACTGTGGACTTCAAAGGAGGAGCCAATCATAAGCTCTCCCCTCTACTACGGAACCGTTCAGAAGGGAGTAGCAGGAAGTGGGACACCTGGTCTTAAATTCTTAGTTTACTTTTCTCTTTTTATTGTGTGTGTGTGTGTGTGTGTGTGTGTGTGTGTGTGTGTGTGTGTGTGTGTGATGAAAGTCAGGTAGAAATTAAACACCATTTGCCTTGGGTTATAACTAAACCACGTGAGATAAGCCCTTGATGAGTTATCAAGTTCCATAATGCATGTGCTGTTGGTAGAGGTCAGAGCACCTGACTTGACTTAAGTCTCTCTAGAGTCTAGAGCATCCAATCCTGTCAACAGAGAACTTGATGACGATGATAACAATGGTGCATTTATATAAATGCAACATCCCTAGCAATTTCAGGCAGCTGAATTAAATGACTGTGTTTTAGGGAAAACCATCATCACTTCAAGACACTTTATCAGCTTCCGGTTTAGTTTTTCCCTCTGATTAACAGCCTGGACCACTGAAGATTACATTTAGATATTTTTTCCTACTTTCCAGTAAGTTTCAATTATTTACTTAGCATGCTAAGCTAATTAACTTGTGATATAGTTCTTAAAAATTTTTGCTCCAGGCAGCTTGGGTATTGGTAATCCCATAGAAAGGATTTCTATCTGGGAATTCTTTGATTTCTTTGGCTTTAAAACTTCTTCTTGACTACCGTTACAGAAATGATGAAAATACAGCAGGAAGAGCTCAGCATAGTTACCGTGTCGGGCTTGCATAGATCAGAAACAGCTTTCAAAAGCCTGGAATGGCTTTCAAAAACCTAGGCTTTCAGTCAACATCAGTATTCCCTTCTACCACTGAGGGCTGAGTGAAGTAAATTAATGAATCTCTACACATGACCATAGTATGTGGGTGGCAGGAAAGGGCTACAACTACTTAAGGCTGTTCTGAGTCACAAGAAATACGCAGTGGACATTACAGAGCCAGCTGAGACATATGACTGGATTAGTAACTAAATTACAGTCAGCTATGACTTTTATATAGATTTAAATTAATCTTCATTAATCTCTTCTATAGAAAATAAGTTAGGGAGGATATTATCCTATATAGCCTGCCTGCCTGTCCATCTCTGTCTGTCTATCTATCTATCTATCTATCTATCTATCTATCTATCTATCTATCTATCTATCTATCTTTGTGATGTTGGTGATGGCACCCAGGGCCTCACACTCTCATACATGCTGGGCAAGTGCTGTGCCACTGATCTGCACCCCCGCTCTTGGTTATTATCATATATGTATTTTCTTTTCCATCACCCTGAGCATGCATTCAAATCATTAACAGGAAAATAGAAAATGCACATTTTATAAGTGGACCCCTTTTAAGAGTCTTCTGATCTGGTTTTGGGGTGCACTTGGCACTTCTGGCTAACTTTCAATTGCTCTAACTCATTTAAAAAAATAACAAAAGTTCAAGGACTGAGAGAACATGAAGGTCACTACAAGAAGAAAATCCCTCTGTCATAATAAATGCAGTTAACAAACATATTTAGGACATCACAAAGCAGTGTGAGTAACAGTTGATTAGCTTTCACCTCTAGCCTAGTAGCTTTAAGATAAAATATGAAGCCATTTCCTTAAATGAAATTATAGTATACTGACTTCCCAGTTGTTAGAATTCTATATGGGTTTTTAAAAAGAAAAGGTACCAGGGCGTGCTCACAGTCAGGGCTGGGTTTATGAGTTTGAGTGCGTCTGTGATTTATTTACCTTAGTTGTTTCAACTTGTGTCCGGGCCTCTTGGAGAACAGCACCAGCAGAAGGTACAGCCTTGGGAATCTGACCATTGGGCTGGCTGGTGCCTGTTTTAAGTCCTGAGGGGGAAGAAGAAAGAATGGAGAAGGTATTTTCAGTGTTCTTGAAGTAGAGTCTGCAAATTCAAAGCACTTTACATCATAAAGCAAAAGGAAACATTCACAAGTATTTCACAAAGCCTTCAGAAAAATCTGAGGTCCACTTTGGCGTATGTCTCTGTGGTTAAAAATGTACTTTGTATGTGTGAGGACTTGCGTTTAGTCACAAATTATAAGGCTTTTGGTAAACACTAAGATTTTGCAGTGGGCAGGCCATCTGGTAGGCAGATGCAATCCTGATCAAAGACTAGAATTGGAAACAGAGTGCTGAGCCCTAAATGGGACATCTTTGTTGCCTCTCCCCACACCAAGGTTCAGGGAATACTGTGGAAGAGAAGGGGTATTGAAGGAAGTTTGGGGCTTGAGAGATGGCTCAGCACTTAAGAGCACTGGCTGTTCTTCTGGGGGGACGTTGGTTGAATTCCCAGCACCCACATGGCGGCTCACAGCTGTCTGTCACTCCAGTTCCAGGGGATCTGACACCTTCACACCAATGCATATAAAATAAATTAAAAAATTAAAAAGAATGTCAGAACTAGGTGATGGGGAGGAGGCTGAGAAATGTTGTCTTCTAGATTTGACATGCATACTGCATTCAGGAGCTCATAAAAGTTGTGTTTACCAGCACAAGAGCAATCCAGCCAAAATTCCTGCACAGATGGGGGAGGTGTTTTCAGTTTCTATGCCTTATTGAGGAGCTACAGGCAGGAGGGAGAATTCTGTATTAAAAATGTGGTTTTCCAGGATCTAGTTGCTATTCCTACATCTATCACATAAAGGCAGCACTAATTGGATTTAGTGTGTTACTTAAAAAAACACAAAAAGAAAGAATATGAATTGAGAGGGGGCTTCATTAGGAGGACTTGGGGGTGGTATGGGATGGATCTGACCAGGTTTCATTGTATACATGCATAAATTCTCAGGAATAAAGAAAAAATTAATATTAAAAATTGCTGTTTGAGTTGCTGACTGATTTCATGAAATGATTATCAGGACACACAATGACTTCTGAAATGCCCCTAAACATAGTCCTTCCGTCTTTGCACCATGCATTTGTGCAAAGTCACATTCTCAATACGATGATTATAAAATCAGAATACAGGCCGACTCCAAGAAACACTGAGGATTTTCTGTGTCCTGCAGGATCAAATATCCAGCCAGGATTTAACTCTCCAAGTAAAAATTAAATAAGCACATCCATATCTCATTAGTATATAAATTTTATTTAATCGCCAATAAATGGTAAAATTGTATGCATACAAAATTTGTTTTAAGGTAACACTCTTTATGATTCTTTATCATTAAATGTTTGCTTTGCACACCTCCTTTATACTGGATTCTAGTTTCTATCTATATTAGATGCTAACTTCTCCCATATTCAGTTCCCTCAGATATGAAACGGGGAGTGGAGCTCTTATAATCTGTGAGTTCTGTATCCATGATCCAATCAACCACTCACCAAAAGCATTTGAAAAATAAGTGGCTTTTACTGAACATATGCAGGGTTTTCTTTGTCATTATTTCTAAACAGTACAGCACACCAACCATGTACTTGTGGAGTGCTCAAGGGCTTCCTAGAATCTGTCACAGATACCAAAGGACAGCTCTGTATGTAAAGCAGCAAGCTCATTAGGTACCTAATCTTAGTGCCCCAGTCTTCTTAAAAATACAGACAAGCCAAAGTTGTGTTACCTTGAAATGTGATGCCCAGCATGAGTAGGAGACTCCAGTCATCATGTCACCGAGGGAAAACAGCAGGGCATGACCCTGTATCTGGTCTGAGTATTCTGCAGGGTACTAATGAGCCTTGCACAAATATGCTACTCATATTTTGGTAAGACACATCTCCTTGTAGCCCACCCTAAAATCATGATCAATGCCTTATGTATGGGTCTATTGTGAAAAAAATGGCCAAAGCTTGGCAAAAAGTCACTTGTAATTAGATATATGTGGAGTGCATATATTCCAAACAGTGTCTACAAAGTTTGTTTTGCTTTTATTTTGTTGTACTATCTCACCCCTCACCTTTCTCTCTGTTCTTTGCATGTGTGCACATGTATGTGTGTGTGTGTGTGTGTGTGTGTGTGTGTGTGTGTGTATGCTCATGTATGCAGGCATGTGTGGAGACCGGATGTCTAACAAGGTCCCAAGACCCATCCATCTCTGCTCCCTAGTGCCTGGGGTCACAGACTTGTGCCACCTCCTCTGGCTTTTACATGGGTGTTGAGGATCTGAACTCAGGCTCTCACACTTGCCCAGCAAACATTTACCCGCTCTGCCAGCTCCCTAGTCCCCAGAGTTTGCTTTTACACAGTGTATCGGGTGATAGACGTGAGCTCCGCGCTTGGTGTGTACATGTGAATCTCTTGGCTGCTTTTACCTGTGGTAGCCTGGGCTGGTGTTGCTGCGCCAGCAGTCCCCAAGTTCGTCCACCGAGAGGCAAGTCCAGCTCTTGCTACAGCCCGCTGATAGTTATCATAGAGGGTCTTCCCATACTAGGGAGGGAAGACAGAGGAGGAAAGAAATCCATTTATTTCAAAGTATGCACTCAACGGCAAGATAAAAGTGCTATTATTCTCCTGGTTCAAGTTGCTTTTTTTTGGGGGGGGGGATATAGATCATTGATTACCTTTACACATGTTAAATAATTTTCTAGATTAGCAGAATTAGCAAATTCTCCCATCTACACACGAGAGGATAGTGCTAGGCACAAAATTCTGACCCACAGGTCTTGAGGTAACTATTTTGTAGAGTTAACTGTCTTCCTTTGTTCACTCCCTTTTTATGGCGGGATCAAACTTTTGGCCTCACACATGCTAGGTGAGTGCTCTACCCTTAATCTAAACACCTTGGGCCAAAGCTCGAGTTTCTTTATTGCATACTAGGTTTGCTAGATTTTCTGTGACTCTGAAAAGTTTGGTTGACTGTCAGCTCTGATTCTCAAGGCCACTGGACAGGTGTGTGTTTGTATAGTCAACTGTATATAATAGTAAGTGAAGGACTCCACTTACTGGGGGGGAGGGGGAAGCAAATAGATGGGACAACATCTGTACCCAGGAGTGGCAAAATGCTGGCCCTACTAAGCAAGCTTGTGGGCTAACCCAAGAACACGTGAGGCTGAGTGCACACCCACCTTGGCGATCCTTATTCCCATAACCCACTGTCTGAGAGTTCTTGTATCATCACAGCAGAGATATTTGATATACTGGGATTCCTTCTGGATTTGAGGATGCTACAAAGAAGCAGATTTGAAGATAATTAAGAGCCTAAAGCACCTTAAAAAAAAAAAAACCTTAAAAACTTTGACAAATATAATTTACTGAGATGGTGGCAAAAATCACTAGTAGCAGTTTTAGGATGGAAGACACAGAGGAGTCATTCTGAAGCCCAGGCTGGCCTTGAACTCATCATGATCCTCCCACCTCGGCCTTCACAGTAGCTGAGATTGCAGGTGAGCACAGCCAGCTGTAGGCACTTTTAAAAACTGCTAAACTGGCAGCCCCGAGGCACAGGCCTGCAACCTCAGCGACTAAGGAGACTGAAGAAAGAGGATTGCCAAGTTGAGATATACTTGAGAAACATTATGAACCTTGTCTCAAAAGTAAAAGGTACCAAAAAGGCTGGGGTGTAGGCGACACACTTGCCTAGTGTGTGTTCATCCCTCAGCACTATTTTTAAAGAAAGGCCAAGATTTGAACGGATTTAAGAAGTCTCTTACATGATCTAATCATAAGCATTTCTTACAATGTATGTCAGTAATAACCCTTTTAAATACTAGATTCATTCATATCTGTTATGTGGCTGTCCCTCACTGGAAAGTAAGGTGCTTCTCTGTCAGATAAAGGAACTCATCTAATAGACATTTTATGTCACCACACTAATGCTTATAAAAATTATTATCTTATTTCCCCCACCCCCAAATTTAGCTTAGGAGTCATTTCTTTTATCGAGAATTCTGAATTTTGCAAAGATCTCCCTTTCCTAGCAATGATCTCAGATCCACATGGGCACATCCTTAAGTGGCAATGGGTGTGTGTGTGTGTGTGTGTGTGTGTGTGTGTGTGTAGGGGTTTATAGGCCCCAGGAGTTCACAAGCGAACAATGATGTAGCAGACACAAGGAAGAGATTCTCTGTAGCTCTCTTTCTTGATTCCCTGGTCCCTGTAGCTTCTGTTCCTGTTTGGTTGTGGCTGAACTCTCTACTGGATGGGAACTTCGTTTGACTTATTTGTTGCTGGACATCTGTGGTGCTTAGTACACGCCTGGCATTGTGGTAGAACTGCAGTCTGGATGTAAAAAATAATTGCTGAAGAAACAAATAAGCATAGCATTTACTATTGAATCAGAAAGCCATATTGTATAGAAGCCATAGGGTAAGAGGCTGTCAACCACAGCTGAGGTCTGAAATGTGTGTCAAGCCAGTTTTCATGGGTAATTATAACTTCTATTACATTTTATTTTTTGCATAAAAAAGTATCAATTAGGGTTGGGGATTTAGCTCAGTGGTAGAGCGCTTGCCTAGCAAGTGCAAGGCCCTGAGTTTGGTCCTCAGCTCTGAAAAAAAAAAAAAGTACCAACTAATTGTGTGTGTGTGTGTGTGTGTGTGTGTGTGTGTGTGTGTGTGTGTGTTTTCCTCAGAGTGGCTTGCTGGGAAAAGCATCCTACTAAAGATCAAAGCAAAGCCAGAAGATGTGGGAGTATCTACTCTGGCTGCCATGGCGGGAAAGGAGCAGAATACCAATTCCTCTCCAAGGAATTCTAGACCTTTCTACCCTTGGGTTCCGCATACCCATCAACCTTCAGGAAAGGGGCTAATCTTCAAAGGGGATCTGAGAACAGGGCACAGTGCCTTTGGAGTTCATCTGGAATGTGAAGGAAAACATGTGGACTGGTTGCCTTGCTAGCCTTCAGAAGTCCTAGGCATTATGTTTGACCTGTCTCCTCCACTGTCTCCTTGTAAGTCACACATAGACTATAAGAGCTTGGAAATTTAGTTATTTCTGGTTTTAAAAAATGATAAAAACTGATGTTTGGAGAGCTCTTTATATGTCTCTTGACCCCCTAGAATTTCTGAATTTATACTGAGCCACTGAAGACAAAAAAACAAAACAAAAAAACAAACCAATAACAGCAACAACAACAACAAAACAACAGATTTTAAAGATACTTCAAGAAAAAAAAAAAGAACACAGACAATGTAAAGAACTCCTGTCTGTGGTCTTTCATGGCAACTGAGAAGAGCTGACCCTTTTGGTTGGACCACTTCCTTTATTCAGGCCTTTTCAGCCCTCAGGATTTTCATCAGCCTGGCCTGGCAGCCAGCTCGGATTACCACTGTCCCTACCAGATTCCTCTTTCCTGACTCCACCCACTGCTTGGACTGTTGCTGTAGTTCTTCAGTTGGGCCAGGGGATGGCGGCAGACACTTTTGGATGGCTGCCGCCACACGCTGCTTTGTTCTTGTGTTCAAAGCTTGCTCAAAGATTCTCAGTGTTCAGGTTTAGTACTGTAAATGTTACCCGATAACCATGTTCTCGGGGGCCCTCAAAGTTGGAAATATCAATCAAATCAAGCTGTGTGGTCCAATAGCAAAGGGGACTTGTTGCATTAATTAATCTCAAGGTCAGATTGTTAAAAATGTGAGTCAGGCACTCGGTAGCTGGAATGTGACATTCCATAAATGCCTACAGCATTCTCAGCAAAAGAAATCTGCAAAACCAAATCAAAGTATTTAAAGTGTTTGTCCTTCCTTATCAGATCCACAGCGGCCTGACCTGCAACAGAATTCTTGTTCCGACTAACATGGGAGAGTCAGTAATGAATTTTTAAGTTCTTCTTAGGAAAGCACCAGGCGGGGGGAGAGTAAGAATTCAATAATTAATAGAACTAGCTCCACAGTCCTGAAGACCAGCATTTGGACTCACATAACAAGCTGGACATCTCCACAGACACCTATTCTCTGAGTGGGGTGGAGACAGGAGGTTTACTGGTTTCCAGCCTGGCCGAGAAATGAGGCCCAGGAGCAGGAAGAGACTCTGTCTCAATGGAATTAGGCAGAAAGTCTTAGAAAAAGATGGCAGACACACTTCCGACCTCTGTTTGTGTGTACTTGCACATATGCTCATGTATGTACATAGATATCACCAACATGTAAAGAAATAAGAAAATAAAATAATAAAAAAGAAAATGTCTCATTTTTCCTTCTGTGACATTTAGAAACTTGATATTGCTACCTTAGGCTTATCATTATTATTAAATATTCCATTTACTTTTGGTTTGGGTGCATATCACATGAGTCAAGTTCGCAGAGGCAGACTGCAGACTGTGTTTGCAATGAAATGCAACAATTATTTAGAGGTGTCCATTCCACTTAAGCAGCACAATAAACTATTTGTTAAGTAGGTTGTTCACTGAAATACAGTAAAACATGGTCATACCCTGAAGTCAGATGGCTTCTGACATAAAACAGAGGTCTCTCCATTCCTTCCAATCCTCCAACTTTGTGGTTCTGAGGTGAGCAAGCTGGTGGACACCAAGTTCACAGTTTGGAGTTTCTTCAGACTCTGTGACAAAGTCTCAGAGCCTGTCACAATGCTGGCTCTGGTCTCCTCCTTCCCTCCCCTAGGGGCTCACTTCCTTATAACTCAGCCCTTGGATGGGAAATCACTTGCAAAAGGGCTTAAAGAAAACTCTGGATCAATGCTGCTTGCCAGAATGTTCCTCACGATCCCATTGTCTCTGATCTTGAACAAGAGATGCTTTTAGGGCGTGCGGCCCAGCATGTAAGGTCAGGGCCATTTCTGAACATTCCTGCTAAAAGGGATCCGAATGTCCTCTAAACTTACAAAATGAGCGAACAGAGCAAGGACAAGGTTAAGCAACTTGTCTCGGGCCAAAGGTAAGATCAGGATCAAAGCTAGAACAAAAGCCCCTTTTGTTCAGCTCCTGGGAACTAGCTGACAAATATAATCAATCCCCTGATACATAAGCAGATGGCTGTCAACTAATATGTGATTATTCTCTGATTTCATAATAAAAATTTGAAAAAACCTTTTGAATGGGTGTCAGAATCTTGGGGGAATGTCACGAAATTCCATGGAAGGTTTGGAAAGAGGCAGAATTTAAGGTGGAAAGGCATTGTAGTCAAGGGCCCTTTGCTGCAGCAGGAATGTTTCTAAGCTCTGGGGGCGACTGAGCATTTTAAAACCTCGATGACACTGAGGATGCCATGGGAGATGATCCTGAAGGATGACTAGACAGAATGAGCGAATGGGAGACATCGGTATAAAGTACAAAGGATTTCTGCCTCAAGGGTCCACGAGAAGCGGGAAGATGAAGGGATTTCAGGGTTGTTTCTGTTCACAGCTTGGGAAGCAGATGGCTATTGCAGACTCGTGTCTGCTGTAAAAGAAACGTTGCCTCACTGTGTATGAGGCATGTTTGTAGATATCATCAATTTAGATGAGTTCATACTGAATTACTGTGTGCTCTAAATCCTATGACTCTCTTCCTTACAAGGAGAGGAGAAGAAAGGACACAGACACACACAGTGAAGATGGCCATGTGGGGATGCACAAGAGGACTGGTATGACAAGGAATGCAAGGACTTCTGGAAACTTCCAGACCCAGACAAAAGACACAGACCAGACGTCTCTAAACTTTTCTGGACTTAACTCAGCTTTTTGTGTTTTTATTTGATTTTTTGTTTTTGTTTTGTTTTGTTCCTTTTTGAGACAGGATCTCAGTTGCCCAGGGTGGCCTTGAACTTGTGATTCTTCTGCCTCAGATTCCTTAGTATTGGGAGTCACCATGCCAGGCTCTAGCCCTGATTTTGTGCGTGTGTATGTTTATATGTGTCTGTGTGTCTATCTATGTGTAGGTCATAGGATAATTTATGGAAGTCAGTTCCCTCCTGCCACTGAGGTTCTAGATACTGGACTCAAGTTGTTAGGCTTGCGTGGCAAACGCTCTTCCGGAACCATGATTATGATTCTTAAAACACAAGAACACTGGATCTCTGTTGTCTTAAGTCAGTTAGTAGTGAGTTAGGGAAGGCGTGAAGGGAACCTAACACAGGGGTGACGGGACCACTAGCTTCGGGAGGGATTGCTGAAAGAGGGAGATTGGTAAGGGTGGAGAGGAGCTTGGGCCACTAAGGCGATGGGTGAGGTACCCACTGGATTTGTAGTCACTACAGGTGAGAGAATGTGAGAGAAGGTGAGAGCATTACCACAGATTGGGAATATTTTGCACACAGGTAACAGCTGGTGGTTAGGAATGTGAATTCTCAGAGAGAGCAGCAGTATGGTAAGGACCACACTCAAGCACATTCAAGGCCAAGCGTATATGAACTTTCTTCTGTTCTCGGCTGGAAACCTACAGTTTTCTAGGAATTGCAGCAGAAACCCCATGTACAGGAAAAGACAGGTTTTAACTGCCTTGTGTAATCATTGTGACTGATGTTTTTGCCTTAGGAGCCTGTAATCCCACCCCAAGGTAGCTGTGGAGCTACCCTAGACTCTCGTTTACTGAAAAAGAGACAAGAGGTTTCTTAGCAACCCTTGAGATATAACATGGGAGCCACTGAGATGGACAGCCACACTGGAGTGCGTCTGACCACTTCATTCAGAGCCTCTTTCTACCAATCCTGGGCTCAAATGTATGCTAATCTTTCTTCTAAATAAACCCCAACTCTACTTCAAACAGGTTCATCCTAACATCCTTTCTGCAGCCAAGTCAAGGATCCAGCTTCACCTGAGTGGAGGTCTATAAGAACAAGGGAAGCCCTCAGGTTGCTGGCAGCTATTTTGGGCTGCACCATCACTAATAGTCTGAAGGAACAGTACCTGAGCCACACCGCTGAGCTCTGTCCTGATTGGACACTTAGAGCTCAAGTTCTATATCTGTGAATGGAATGCTTTATAACTATCATTATTCCCACTGTCCTTTCAATACAGGCAATGGGCACGGATGTGCAAAACCCAGAAGGAGACAGGGTGCACTCCTCTTTCTGACCTAAACAAAGTGTGGCCTTGAGACCACTGCACTGAAGGGTCTTGTTCCTGGAGTGTTTTCTCTTGATTTATGTCTTTTGTCAAGTGTCACCATCCTCTCCTGACCCTGGCTCCAGCTCCGGGAGGCTCTGTATTGATTTCCCAGCTGTATTATTTGTTACCTGACAACACATTACAATGTTTTCTTCATGGCCAGTCCCTCATACTGACCAGAAACTCAATGAAAATGGGGATTACTGTACATTTAGTTTACTTCTGTGTTCTCTGTGTCTGGAATTTGCTCAAAAGATGGCTGCTGTTCAATAATTACTAAATGCATAAAGGAGTGTGTGGGAGTAGCCCTCTGCTTTGCTTCAGTCTTTTTACAGCCATGGTTCTGAGTGTCATCTAACGATTTCTCAATAGCTATGTTGTCAGTACCTGAGGCATGACATTCTTTGGTGTGGGCGTATTTTGTACAGTAGTGCTATCTGCTATCTAATGGCTCTGGCTCCTGTTAGATGCCAGTAAGTAGTACCTTGTCCCTGAACTAAGTTATGAATATCAGAATGTCTCTAGATATCACCAAATGTCTACCAGGAATCAAAAGGCCCTGGATGAAAACCACAGGGAAGAATCATGTTGACTAAGCTGGTCTGGGTGTTCATTATTGTTAAAATTACTGATGAATTACTAAAAGGGGGTACATAGTAATGGAAAGGCCAGGATGTCTAAATAAAAGCCACATGACATTGAGTACTTAATGAAGCCAGGAATTCCAGACAATTATTTGATTATAATAAGCAAAGGTAATTGTAGATGAAGACAAAATTATTGAATATGATTGACTTGGCTGAATTATTATATTAGACTAAGAACAAATGCAAACAAACTTACCTTGGTCTTAAGTCCAGAGCTCTGGAGGCCAAAAGACATTCACTACATCAAGTGTAGGTGTAAAATAACCGCCTACTGACCTGAATGGTCTGAGATTTCAACTTTAAAACATGTAAGCCACATCAAATCTTGGATCATACATATTTCCTCCTGACAGTATGCCCCTTTAAAAGTTTCAAAACCTAAACCTGGCGTGGTGGTGCCCACCTGTAGTCCCAGCACTTGGAAGGTGAAAGCAAGAGAATCAGGTCCCTAGGTCAGCCTTGGCTACTCAGTCACTTTGAGGCCAGCCTGGGATACATGAGACTTAAAAAAAAATATTTTTACAACCTGGGTAATTCTTTTTAAGTTTTTAAAGTCTTCTTTGTATTTTTTTTGTAGGAAACATTGTCAAGATAATTTCAAAACAATTCTTACAGCAGAACAAGAATAAAATAAAGAATTGAAAATTGGTCTGTTTTATTAATGGAATTTTAAATTAATTTGCTCAAAATATGGAACTTACATTTCTAGAACTGAAAAAGGCCCAGACAGATTTAAAATTTTAGGATCAGACAGCAGGCTTTGGCGAGCACTTTGTTGCTTTAGTTTAAAACTACACATTTTATGATATCATATTTAAGATTTATGAAATAACACTTGCCATTGTTCCTTAAAAGCAAATAATAATTCAAATGGCTTAGAAGTCTATATCAGTAACTCACGACATACCTTTAGAACGAAGCAGTGGTCAGTGGGTGCTTTGTATTTCAGTTTATGCTGAATCCCATAGTAAATGTTAACATTTTCAAACTGTATAAAACACGCCAGATCTCGGGATGTCTAAAAGACAGGGAAAGCATAATCTCTCTGAGATGGTAGTTACTAATTTCCCCAGATTCTTCTTGATGCTGCAACAAAGGATTTCATTTCAGCAGATAAAATACGGAATTTTGAGATCATTTATGCAAACATCTTCTGTACACCGTTTTCTTTCAGTGAAGTCTACATAAATGATAACAGGCAACCAATGCCTGTCCTGCAATGGGATGAAATATGACCCTGTCGTCTTAGCATCTGCTATGGACTCTGGGAGTCGGAACTGCCTGATCATGTGCTGTTGCTATTGCTACATACTGACAAGATGGCCCCTGTTGGAAGCGTTGCTGTGTGTGACTTTGCTGTTTGAAATCAGCGACTGAGTTCGTGATTGACCCTTAGAAAATAAAAGCAAGTCCCCTCAGGATGAAGAATGAGAACTAAATTTGATGCTCAGTAAATTAGCACACACTCCATGCTCTTTTGCGCTTTCTCCCGAGGCTGGCGGGGTTGCCATGGAAACAGAGACCTCTCTTCCATGGATAAAATGTGTTGTGAAAATGGCAACGTCTAATCTACATATTTGGTTTCACTTGGATTACGGATTTGTTCCACTATTCATGTTACCCTTTCTCCTGTGTTCTAGAACCCCCACCTCCTTACTGAATAAAGAACACAGGTCAGGAACGCTGCAGCACACAGGACAACTTCCTCCCTTCTTCATGGCAGGGCGTTTTTCTTTTATAATTTTTTTGGTTTTTGAAGTTTTAATTACAACATACACTCACCACAGTTAAATTTATACAGTACACATTTTCTTTTTACCAGCTTTTGCTTCCTCCTGTTTTTTATTCCTGCTTAGAGGTACCACACATAAAATAGACCAATAGACTCCTAAATGTTCTGAGTATACTTTTTCCTTCATTCCATTTATCTATTAATAGTCTATCATCTATCTATTATTTATCTATCTGATATCTACCTGTAGGTTTAGGCATAGATGGATCCCTTTATATGTATATACCTGCATATACATATTTTACATATATTCATGTATACACATATGCACATATATACACATAGTTATGCATTATAGTGGATAGCCATCCCAGCATTGGCCTGGAAGTTCCAACCCCCATTGAGGCTTCGGTAATGGCCATGCCCACAAGGCAGGGCTGAGGGAGGAAGCAGAAGACCCAGGATCGAGAGTAGAGGCCTCTCTTGGTTCTGGGACCCTGGACGCTGGAGGTAGACTGCGCCATACCTTTGCCAGACCCTACAACCTATCCCTTCATTTGTAAGTTACCCCACAAAATAAACCTCCCTTTTAACTACGTGGAGTGGCCTTAATGATTTCACCAATAATGCATATAATTGTTTTCTCAATGGATATGGAGCCCAAGGCCTTGTGCATGTGAGGGAAGTTCTCTAATCCAAGCTCAATATAAGGATTGTAAGAGTCAAAGGCAGTAGGTGACTAAACTGTTCTCTGGCCTCAGCAGGGCAGTGGCACATGTAAAAACCCACAGCAGTTGTGACATCATGCACACGACCTACACAAGCTGAAGCCAGACAAAAAGCCAGCATGTAGTGGGGGCATGGGCACAAAGCTATGGAGGGGGAGGAGTCAGTTTCTGACTCCTGGTAGGTCAATACTCCAGTGGATGGCCAAACACTGAGTATTTGGCAATTGAAATTGGACTCAATAAGTTAAAACAAACAAATAAAAAGACAGAAAGTTGGGTGGGTAGGGAAGGGAGGTGGATCTGAGAGGAGTTGAAAGAAGGGAGGTGAATATGACTATGAAATTCTCAAAAAATTAATAAACCATATTAAAAACATTTAAATCATGAATGAGATGTCACTACAAACACTGCTTCCTGAACTTGTGTCCTTCCTTGTTAGGACACAGTAACTGATTTCCCCAGGACACACTATTTGACACTAGATTCCTGAACAATATTCCATTGTATGATAAAACTATTTCACTACTGTGCTGTACTTGATCAGAGACGAATCCAGCTTCTGCCGTTATAAACACATTGTGTATGTGAGTATTTCTGTGGATAGATCACCAAAGGTGCAGCTGCTGTCCAAAGGGACATGCATCTGCATCCTCTTACATTGCACAGGACTTGGTAAATTGTTCTCTGCTGTGGGACGCAGGAATATATCATAAGAACTCAGCTGGTTATGGCAAAGTCACTACCTGGAGGAATCAGGGAATTCCTCCAGAGGAAGCCAAATCCCAAGGCGTTTTTGGTGTTACTTGGCTTGTTATATATCAGCTGTATTCTGTTATGAAAATCATGTATACCTTCATAGTTTTTCCACTTGACTTTTCCCTAAGAAGGGCTAACACAGTGTGGACTTATCACTCTCTGGATATACACATTCCAGGTATTTGGAGAACAGCCTCAGGAAAAGCTTTCTCTGGAATCAGATATCTCCCTTGGCCACTTTCAAGGACTACAGGAAGCACCGCCCAGGTGGGCGCCCAACTTCCCAGGACTAACAATAGCAGCCCATGTGCAAGTCTCCTGACTTAAATTCCACAAGGAGACACCGCCCAGGTGGGCTCCCAACTTTCAAGGACTAACAGTGATAGCAGCCCACATACAAGTCTCCTGACTTAAGGTAAATTCCACAAGGGGACACCGCCTAGGTCAGGTGGACATTAAGTAATACCTTTATACATTTTAGCTCAGACCCTCCCTTTATATACCTGGACTTCCGGGGCACAGGACAGAGAAGAGAAAAGAAAATGGAAGAACTAGATGGGTAAGAACTTGAGAGGAACAAACCGAGATGGGGAAGAACTAGATTGAAGGACTAGAAGAGAGTACTAGAGGAATGAGATGGAAGATGAGGAAGAGCCAGATGGGGAAGTCCTAGCTGGGTAAGAACAAGCTGAAAAGGCCCTAGGTGAGGCAGAATTAAGGCAAGAGAATTAAGATAGAACTTAGAGGGAGCAATAGATAAGTATAGAGAGAAATCAGGCAAGAAAGGAACTAGGCACGAGAACAGAACAGAAGCTGTGTATATAGGATGTTATGTCAGAGGAATTAAAGCAAGTGGACTTTGGAGCTTGGTGTGCTGAGATTCTATTTCCCAAAAATAGTCCTTGCTGTTAGTAGTCCTCTCTCCTGAGCCCTTGGGATGTATAATATTAAGGCTGGTTCCTCTAATATTATACAAGAGTTCTCAACTTGGCTGTATCATTTTACAGTCTAGCTCTTCATTCCCAGGAATGTCCCTTTTTTCTTACCCTCTCCCACCAATGTTGTCAATATTACTGATTGTATCAATCTCAAGGGAGTAACTAATGTATGCTAACTTATTTACTGGTAAGATGGAACAGTTTTCACTAAGCTAATTTTGATGGGTTTTGCTGGGAAATTTCACTTAATAAGCTTTGCCATTTTTCTGTACACATTTATCTTTTTCTTGATTTGTTGAAGTCTTTACGTATAATGGATAGTTACATTTAGTCATACATGCTGCAAATGTCTGACTATTTAACTAGTCCTTATAGCCTTGTTTGGTATCTTCATCCATGAGGAATTTAAAACAACTCTGTGTAGTCAACACCATCAATTTTCTTCTTCATAATTTTGAATTTTATTCTTGATTAAGAAATATCTTTGTGTACTAGAATTATGAAAATATCAACTCCTATTTTTTTAATGGTTTTAGAGTAGTTTTTCTAAAGACGTCTAAATTAAGCTAGGATTTGAGTTGGTTCATAGTTTGAAGTGGAAAACTTTTAAAAATGGGTGTACAATTATTTCAATACTATTTATTATCTTAAATTCTACATCATTTCCCCACTACTGTAGAATTCTGGCTTTAAATTCCCTATATTAGTTGGCTCTTTGTTGTTCATTTATCACTGCTTTTCTTTTCACTGTAATTTAATGCTGAACCTCTGAGAGAGAATTTTAGATCAATGTTCTTCACAGTTTTGGGAGGGTTCATTTTGGGGGACAGCATTCCTTTCTGATTAATTTTGCAACCAGTCTTTGAATTTTAAGTAAAAACAATGCAACAGGAATTTTCATAGATTGATAAAACAGGTTTCTTTGTAAAAATTTCTAGTTTATGCAATATGCATCTGAACACTTTTATTTATTACTATGTATTCTACGCTTGTCACGCCTGCTCTGCACAGAATCTGGAATAAGGCTTCATTTGCATATTGCTTGCATAAAGCAAAATGATGTCTTCCTTAGCCAGTTTGTTCGGTTGCAGTCATTTCTGAGGCGAGTGCCTTCTTTTGTGGAGACAAGCACACCAGTGTGAACAATGTGCTTTTGTCTCTTTTCCCAATGACTGGACTTCTGACTTCCTCCGACCTCCATCCCAGTGCTCAGGGCAACAATGAGAGAAATTGCCCAACTCTAAGGTGAGCGCAGCTTGTATCACTCAGTGAACCGTCTGTCCTAGGCTTATTTCTATGTCTTATATTTAACTGCTTAGGACACATCTGCTGTAAAACAAAATCATCTGTGGAATGTGTTGTGTGTCCGGCGTGGGACTGGAGCAAAGGTAGCAGAGGTAGGCAGTATCAGGTCTCAGATTCACACCAGAGGAAAAAGGGTAGGTAGGGTAACATCTGCCTTGTGTCAAGAGTTACCCATAATGGCCACAGAGACAGTGGGGTTGCCTCACTAGTTAGGTCACCTGCTTGGGGATGTGGGATAAGCCTTATTAGAGGAAATCTGCAATCCATAAACATGCCATTTGGCTAAGCCCTACACTCGGCTTACCCTAGACAAGGGAGGGGTATATTCTAAAGCTTTATAGGTGAACAAAAATGAACTTTCCCAACTCTCCAAGAAAAGCCTTAGCAAAGGTTAAAGATCAGAGCCCCTGTTAAAATTAGATCTAGAATAACAATTTACTATGTTGGTAAATTCGAGCCAATAATCCCAGATTGCCAAGAAAAACTTAAATGACATCTAAAATGCTCTGATAAATTAAGAAGCATAATGAATTAAGTATGCCTCTGAGAACAATTTGACTGATTAGAATATAAAATTTAAAATCCAATGTAGATCTCAAGACTTGTAACACCACTAAGATTTTAGATAAAATAAGTTTGATCACAATAACTTCAGAACGAGGGGTTAATATGAAGGGGAAAGTTTACAGACTAGAGTAGGCCAGACTTGGTGGGCAAGGAGACCTGCTGAGCCATCTTGATGGCTCATGACTTGAAAACATATACTTTTATTTTCAGATACAAGAAAAAGCCACGGAAAACTCAAACGTACTTCAACAATTTCGTATTGTAGAACATATATTTGTGTAGATTTTGTAGTACCACAGAACCCACAGTACCAGGATATAGCTAAGATCATCTCCTCCTGAAGTATTTCTGTGTCTCCCCCTCCTGAGATGTGTTCTCTCCTAAGTACCATTTTCCCTTGTGATTGTGGTAGTTTGGATTGGGAATGGCCCCCAGAGGCCCCACGTGCTAAGGCATCACTGGGAGGTGGTCGAGACGGCAGAGGTGGGCCCGCTGGGTGTTCCTAGAAGGGGGCTGCAGGACTCCGGCTTCTCCTCTGTTTTGCTTCCACCCTGACGTAATGCCTTCCTCTGCCATGTTCCCTCCTGATGAGGAGCTGCCTTGCCACAGACTTAAAACAACAGCCAAAATAAACCTGTCTTTAGAAAAGTTACTTCTTTTAATTTCTGAAATTATAATTACATCATTCCCTTCTTCCATTTCTTCCCTCCAAACCCTCCCATATACCCATCCTTACTTTCTTTCCAATTCATGGCCTCTTTCTCATTAATTGTACTACATGCATATATATGTATATGTATGTACATACTAAATACCACATTCTCAGTTTGTACGATGTTACTTCTGTGGAAGTTTTCGGGCTGACCACTTGGTATCAGATAACCAACTGGTGCGCTCGTCCCTGGGGAAGACTGTCTCCCGCTCTCAGCCTTCCTAGTTGCCTGTAGTTCTTTGCAGAGTTGAAGCTTCCTGGACTTTTCCCTTGTCCACATTAGCATGTCTATTGTCCTTTTTGAAAAAAATTTTTTATGTGCATTGGTGTTTTGCCTGCATTTATGTCTGTGTGAGGGTGTCATATCCCCTGGAACTGGAGTTACAGACAGTTGTGAGCTGCCATGTGGCTGCTGAGAATTGAACCCAGGTCTTCTAGAAGAGTAGCCAGTGCTCGTAACCACTGAGACATTTCTCTAGCCCCTATTGTTGTCCTTGTTCAGCTCATATTTTATGCAGTCATACTGGTGAGACTTTATGGATGTAGCTTTTAATATTCCTAGGAGACGCAGCCTCACAGCAAACTCCCTGTCCCTCTGGCCTTTTCTCCATGTCTACTCCATCTTCTTCAATGATCCCTGAGCCTTAGGTGTGGGATAAACATGTCTTCTGAAAAACTTGATTGTCTCAGGTGTTTTGTTATAGTAACGAAAAGCTGACTGACCTTTGTCTTTCCTTTGGGAACGTAGTAAATTCCAGAAGCCCTCAGAAGAAAGTAGCGCCGTTTCCAGGATTTCTTCCCATCTTCTTTCAAATAAAGAGCTCCTTCAAGTTCTGGTACGATGATGGATGTGCCACAGAAACTTTCCTGAAATTGGAACCCAGAGGCATAACACACACATTCTGCTCACATTTAAAGAATAATTCCAGTTTAAGTCAATTCTGTTGGAAGTGGATCGAACGTGTTTCCTTTATATGCTGCCCACCAGCAGGGAGAAAAAAAGAACATAATGTCAAAGGTCCAGGGTGCTGGGTTCCATGTCAAGATTTCCTGCCCACTGAGCTTTGTACCCGTGGACCACTAACTAAATCTCAGTTCCTGTTTTTGTAAAAATGGAGTAGTAGTTTGATTTTGGCTGTGAGGATAATCTTATTATATTGTAAACATAAGCATTCAATAAAGTCTTTTAATGCTGTTATAAGTTGGGACATAAAAATTCCTTTCCACATGAGTAAGGTGACCACTAGCCAGGCGGTGGCTCTTGCCCATAATTTCAGCACTTGGGGAGGCTGAGGGAAGAGAATCGCCGTGAGTGTGAGGCCAGCTTGGGTTAGTAAGTTCCAGGCGAGCCTGGCATATAGAATGAAAACCTAGCTCAAAGAAAAAAAAGTAAACCAAAAAGAAGAACGAATATTTTATTGCCATTAAGTAGTAAAATTATATATTTCTACGATAAAATAGTTGGTATTTTATTTTTAAATATTCTATTATTTATTTTTTATCCATTCAGCCCCCAAGTTAATATTTTGTTACTGGAAGTTTTCAAACATGAGAAAGGCCATTACTACTACTATAATAAACAGAAAAAAATCCTTTTCTTTTACTTTATCTCTTTCTTTTTTCCTCCTTCCCTCCCTCCTTTCTTTCTTTCTTTCATTTTTTTTGAGACAGGGTTTCTCCGTGTAGCTTTGGAGCCTGTCTTGGAACTTGCTCTGTAGACCAGGCTGGTCCCGCCCCAAACTCACAGAGATCCACCTGCCTCTGCCCTGAGTGATGGGATTAAAGTCATGTGCCACCACTGCTCAGGCAAAAAACAACAATAAACCAAAAACCACATTTTCTAGGTATAGATTTTCAAAATCTAAATCTTTCATGAGGATGTATAAATCTCCATAAATTTCTTTTTAAAAAACAATTGGATAAATTGCATATTATTCTATCTTTTTGCTTGGATACTCAGTTATTGTTTTCTTTTAATATTATAATTCTCAGTATAGTTTCACAAATGCAAAATAATTTTATTTTATCCTCCAGAGTAATCCTCTGCACAGGAGAGCCGAAGAAGAGCTCTGCCCACAGTCCTCCCAGTGACCCTCCGGTTCAGGTATTAGTGGGCTTGTCAATCATCTGTATCTGAAGTTTTGGCCCAAAGCTGACAGCAGGACAATGCAGATTTCCTATAACATAACAGGTTTCGTATTTTCATAACACTCAGCTCTACATGGTTTTGAAATCTAATCCCAAGGACTATTTATGCAACTGTATCAATTCACACACAAGTAAGTGTCCTCTTGTAGACAGAGTTTCCAATCATTGAAACAAATGGCTGTGGCTGGAAAATATTTCTTTTACATGACTCAGTCTCCGTCATCACAGATACATTCAGAATCCTTCCTATCCTCACTTTTGGGGACACCTGGTGCTTTTTCATCATTCTAGAGCAGTGGTTCTCAACCTTCCTAGTACTGAGACCCTTAATGCAGTTCCTTGTGCTGTGGTGACCCCCCCAGCCATAAAATTATTTTCATTGCTACTTTGTAACTATAATATTGCTACTGTTATGAATTGTAATGGAAATATCTGATATGCCGATGTATTTTCATTGTTACAAATTGAACATAATTAAAGTATAGTGGTTAATCACAAAACAATATGTAATTTTATATTGTGAAATATATAACAATAGCTTTAATAATTTAAAAGATACATGGTACAGTTCAGACAATACAGTTCATTAAAGTTTCCTATGATTTGCTAATATTCATATCAACCACAACTTAATATGAAAAGATTGATCAGCATCCAGATCACACACACATATTACAGTAGTTGATGATCTTACAGTACATGATTTTACATTTACCCAGTAATTAGAATTCATGAAGTGTCGTTTTACCTCCAATACTGTTTCAGTACAGTAGCTGCTCTCTACACTTGAGTGGCTGGTCTACATAAGTATGTAACGATGCTAAACCTGTATGTTCAGGGTATATGTGATGGGTTTGGAGCAATGATGTCTTCAAGTAAGTGGGCAGACCCACCTGGAGACGGATAGAGGAGCAGTGTCTAAGTTCCTAAGACCACCAGCAATGTGTGTTTTTCAATGGTGTTAGGTGACCCCGTGTTGAGAACCATTATTCTAGAGTCTAGTGGCTGGAAGCAGAAAGGACATCTCATTTTCATTGTTGGGCCTCTGATGAAATGTCCATTGCATTTACACTCCAAACCAGACCTGGAAAAGCATGTTCAGGACCTTGGGAATGGCAGCAAGGTCAACCTGCTCTGGTTTTGGTCTAGACCTTCTTGGATGTGACAGGGAGTGGAAACATGAGTGGAGGTAAATCCACCGGAGAACAGAATACGGCACTCTTGAGAGTCAGCGAATTGGCTCCATAGGCTCTGTGTTCATCCCCAGGTCTAAACTTCCAAGAGACTAATAATTCAAGACAGATCAATACTACATTGGGAGCGAATCAAGTCAACTTGTCTGGGGCTCTAGGATGCCCATGTGTGACCTAAGACCCACAAGAGGGCCTTGGTCTTTAGCATCGTTGCCTTAACAGCTTCCAACAAAGTCCACTGTCAGGAAACTTCTAGAATGCCCCAGTGGTGGCCATCAAAGGCTCTGGGCATTCACCACCTCCCTGAATCTCTGTGATGATCACAAATGATTTGCTACTGAGGCTCACAGAGGCATGTTCTAGCCATTAGCACATGAAAAACTTGAGCAGAGTCACATCCTAAGTAACATCTCTACCTCTAGGCCTCACGCTTGAAGAGTCTTGCCAAAGACAATGACTTGGAAATCCATACATCTGATTCTATAGAGCCCTTTTGAAACGGAACATACATGTCACAATGAGTTTATGAGGATTCATGTCTTTTTTTTTTTTGGAGCTGAGGATCGAACCCAGGGCCTTGTGTTTGCTAGGCAAGCGCTCTACCACTGAGCTAAATCCCCAACCCCGAGGATTCATGTCTTTTTCCTGAAAGAATTACTAATTCAATTTCATAAAAGTAAATTATTTTGTCTAAAGTCATACTTCTTTACAACTGACTCAAAAATCACTGAATCATCTAAATGGCTGTCATTTGGTAATAATTAGCATTTACACCTCGTTTTATGGAGCATTTCAGAATTTTTTGAAGCTTACCTCAAGTAAGGATTCTTTGTTTCTAGCATTCATTTTCTCACTGGTTTCCTTGTTTTCTTTTTTCCCTTTGTTATCCAAGTAGAAATTCTAGATAAAACATTAAGAAATCAGATCAGCAAGTATTGATCACTATGGTGGATACTGCAAAAAACTCGTGATCTGGCTGGAGAGAGAAGATATTTCCATGTGAGAACATAAACAAAACAGAACTGTAGTAACTCTATTGGTGATCACCCATGCTCAAGCAGGATCTTGGTTTCTGCCTAGAAAGCAGAACAAAAATATTAGTAAAGGGTGTGACACCATTTCATTGCTAATTTCCATAGGTCATGAACCTCAGTGTCAAACACTGGAAGAAGCTGAGAGGCTCTCAGGAGAAGCCCAAGGCTGGGGTGAAGTTTGAACCCTTGTCCAAGTTCAGCAGGCGAATGACTGTGGTCAGTGAGTGCAGGTCCTTAGGCCTTAGGGCCCTGTGTTTGTTTCAGGTGATGGAAATTAGGACATACTCTCTCACCATGCAGCACATAGGTGTTAGGAACAACAGTAAAAGGGACTGTCAGAGGCTAAAGAGTGGGACACCTGCCTCCTGATACGCAATGTTTGCCACGTTAGTTACAAAAGACTGAATTAAAAATAGGTGCTGCGAAGTGTAGAAAAGGGAGGCAAGCACAAGGTGGACTGAATCTCCTGGGTCTATTTGGGTCTGGCTTCTGTATTATCTCACACAGATGCCAACACGGGCATAGGCTTCACTAGGGAGAAAATACACTCCAGACTACTGAGTTTCTCAGCCATGAATCTGCTAAAGTTCTGAGATGTCAAAATTCTCTATGGTTTCTTCACATTATTAATCTGCTAAAGTTTTGAGATGTCAAAATCCTCTACAGTTTCTTCACATTATTTTGAATTAAACACAACCTCATAAATGGCTACAGAAAGATCATTTATCCTACGCGGATGGTAGAGACATGAGTTATCTATAATTAATTCTTGTATCAGCTAGTCATGGGCCTTGAATAAGCCATTTACTAACCATTATTCATAAAAATTAAAATAAAGTAACAGTCAGTACTTAGGTATGCATGTCCTCTTTGCTCTGTTAGAAACTGTTCTGCAAACTTTGAAGCCTGCAGTTTATTCAGGGCTTATTATTACTGTTAGTTGCATTATTTGCAGTAACAGTAACATTACAGTAGTAAGAGAGAAAGTGAAACAAGGTGTGATAGTTCGGATGTAACTGGTCCCATAATCTTATGAGGAGGTGTGGCTTTGTTGGAATGGGTATGGCCTTGTTGCAGGACTGTGGGGGCAGGCTTTGAGGTTTCCTATGATCAAGATACACTCAGTGTCTCAGTCGACTTCCTGTTGCCTGCAAGATGTTGGACTTTCAACTACTCTAGCACCATGTCTGCTTGCATATCCCCATGCTCCCTGCCATGATGATAATGGACTGAACCTCTGAAACTGTAAGTGAGCCACCTCAATTAAATGTTTCCTTTATAAGACTTACTGTGGTCATGGTGTCTCTTCACACAATAGAAACCTTACCTAAGACACAAACAAGCTAATGCTAAACTGGGCCATCATTTGAATTGCATACAGATTTTAAACTAATTATTGAGTTGCATCTATTGACTATGAAGTCCTTGGGGAAAAGACCTTCCTTTCACATAGGTTGTTTATGGATTATGAATATACCTATAAGGTCAGGATTGTCATCTTCTCTTGACCTCAGTACTCCACTGCTTAGCCTAGTGGAATGAGACCTGTCTGATAGTGGTCGTACTACAGTTATATTAGTACATTCATTTGCATTTATCACTTGTCCGGCTATTACACTTATGGTGTTGGGAATGGTGACTTTATTTTGAGGCTTGCATGTTTTATTAAGTCCCTCAATTAAAGTGAGGTGGATGATTTTTTTTTTTTTTTTTAAAGGCAGGGGAGAAAGACAGGGTTGGAGAGATGGCTCAGCACTTAAAAATGCTTACTGTTTTGGCAGAAGCCTCGATTCAGTTCATAGCACCCACATCAGATAGTTTATGACCACCTGTAACTATAGTTCTAGAGGATCTGATGCCCTCAGGTCTCAGAGGGTACCTACATAGACATGGCTCACACAGATGCCTGAGGTGGGCACACACATGCATGCATGCATACACACACACACACACACACACACACACACACACACACACAAATAAAAATAATAAATCATTATTAAAACACTAGTAATAAAAAAAGGATAGACTTAATAGCAGCTTATCTTAAAAATCATTAAGACCACCAATGGACAAATGGGAGTGCATAAAGCAAAACCACTTCTGGACATCAAAAGATACCATCATTCAAGAAAAGAGGCAGCCTACAGAATGGGGAAAAACTTGACCAATTATACATCTGGCAGAGGGTTAGTATCTAGAATATATAAAGAACTCAAGAAAAGAAAAGAAAAAAATGAAAAGCAAACAACAAATGAAAACACTATGCATCAAGAAAATAAATAACCCAGTTATAAAACAGGGCTTGAAATGAAACAGAGTTCTCAAAAGACGACACACTAGCAGCTGATAAATACCAAAAAAGCTCAACATTCTTGGCCATCAGGGAAACGCAAATAAAAACTACTTTGAGATTTCTTCTTAGTCCGAATGACTAAAGTCAAGAAAGACACGCGACAGCACACGCTGGTGGGGATTCAGGGAAAGGGGAACACTTTTATATTCACTGCTGGCAGGAGTGCAGCCGTTATGGAAATCAGTGGGGGTTCCTCAAAAAGCTGAAAACAGATGTACCACAAGATCCAGCTACACCACTCTTGGGCATATACCTAAAGGATTCTGTGCCTCGCTACAGAGATACTTGCTCATTCATTTTCATGGGTGCTCTATGCATACTAGCCAGGAAATGGCAATACCCAAGATGTTCATCAACTGACAGATAATGAAAATATGGTGCATTTGTGCAATGAACTATTATTCAGCTGTTTAAAAATATAATTTGCAGGAAAATAAGTGGAACTAGAAACAGTCATCCTTAGTGAGGTATCCCAGACCCACAAAGACAAACATGTTTTCTGTTGTTATATGAATGTTAGCCTTTAAATTTTGGATGTATGTGTTTTGTTCAGAAAACCAGCAGAGGTTAGGTAACTAGCAAGGGGCCATGGGGTGGAGGGACTCTTTCAAGGAAGGGGAGATAGAATAGAGTGTTACAGGAAAATAGAAGAGAGAAGATGAAATGGAGTGGGCAATGAGAAGACAGGCTAGAGGAGGGAACATGGGGGGAAAACTAACATTAAAGTCTTTTTGAAAAAATATGGAAACTTGCTACTGTAGAAGATACTAAAGTACATACTTATATAAAAGGAGCTTAAATGGAGTTACTCTATACTCGGGGGGTAATAACCCAACCAGACCAAATAAAACCCCTACTACCAAGGATGGGTTGCATTATTTTTGAGTCATTGGCCAAAGGCATCCCATAGAGTCCCCAAACATTATGGTTGGTTGTCAATGCTGTTGGTTACCCTCTAGAATTTGACAGTAAAACTCTATCGCTGAAGACAATAATTGAGTCATAGAACATGGAGAAATCTAGCTCAACCAGAAGCTTCATCCCTACTGACTAGAATTCATAATGCTAGATACACTACTGGAAGAAAAAAGTAATCATCAATCCCATTCAACTGTGAACTCTATGAGCTACAATAATTATCTGCCTGGCCAGATACGCCCTCTGATCCAATAATGGCATGAATGAAGTGGAGCAACCAACCACCTTTGATTGGATTTAAAGCCTGCTTCACCAAATAGAACTCATACCCAACATTGCAATGAGGTCAAGAACTTGAGGTTCGACAAGTATTAGGCCCTAAGGGAAAAGCTACTACTATTATTTTGCTAAATGGCAAAGCAATAAAATGACTCCTTATGACATATTGCTGTGCCCACTCAATGCACCACTCCGATCCCATCAGAGAAGCTTCTACTTGCAGTAAATGGTAATTAACACAGAAATGCACAACTGGTCAATGTGCAGAGAATAACAGACTTTGGAATGTTCAGCTCTAAAAGCAATGTCTATGTTATACTCCTCTCCTTGAAAGTTTAGGGATCTATGTGGAAGAGAGGACAGAAAGATTGTAAGATCCAGAGGTGGTGAATAACTCAATGAAACCCTATTTTCCAGAGATGGCAGGGCAGATGCACACATGCGTTCACAGAGATTGTGTCATCAACATGCATAAGACACGCACAAGCTCAAACCAGACAAACCTTAGCATGGAGGAGGGAGGTGGGCATGATGTCCCCTCCTAGCTATGGATTGTTGTTGACAAAGGGTCAACTATACTCCATGAGTAGTCAGTCAACACAAATGGACTCCATTTTTGTGTGTGTGTGAGAGAGAGAAGGCAGTGGATGGTGGGGGAGAGAAAGAAAATAAAGTTGCGTGGGTAGGGAGTTGAGGGAAGACCTGGGAGGAGTTGAAGAGAGGGTGAATATTATTAAAGTATCTTGTATGAAATTATCAAAAAGCAAATAAAAACATCTTTTAAAAGGTTACTAAAGAGAAATAGGCACCTCCTCATTTCTTACAAGCAAAACATCTCATGGGAGTCAGGCCGATCCAAGGCTTTCTCAGAGGCTTTGATGAAACGACAATGAGAACCTAGTTCTGTGTCCTTGCCTAGCGGCAGATTTGGCAAAGTCTAGTCAAGGGTAAGGTTTTGGTTCTTGGCAAACTGGCTTTTCCCTCTAAAGAGACTTAAGTTATCAACGCCAAGGCCACTGTGTACCTGATCTGTGTTCACATCACTGTGGACGCAATGCACTTGAAACAATCTGTGTTCCTTTTGTGTAATACTGCTGGATTACCCTCCTGTTGACTCTGTCCCATGGTATAATAACTTCAGACTGACTCTGCCCCATTTCTTCTTACAGATTATAGATAAGATGCTGCACTTCTTGACAAACTTGCTTAGCCCAGCACATAGCTTGTGCAAGACCTCCTGAGCCCACACTTGCCTGTTTTCTTTATCTTCTAACTCCCTTGTCCCTCCTTTCAGTAGTCAATCACTGAATAATGACCTGCTTGATGGTCTAATTCATGCAGCAGAACTCACATCATGAATGGCTAACAGAATATATTTATGGGACAACCTTGATTTAAGTAAAACTGGATTATAATGAAGTCAATATAATCTTTTTCAAAAATAGTAATTCTAGTTCACTGAATATTATCACTGTATTCCACTTTAAAAGGTATTGTTGAGTTTAATTAGTAAACTTCAACTTTTAATGAAGTTAAAGAATGCTACCTCTAGAACCTATTGGGGATGGGCCTTATACTTAGTTTAAGCTTTTAACATCGGCAATATTATTGTCACTGTCAGACAGAGGGAGCTTTATCTCAGATACCCACGAGTGGCAACGAGTTAAACCATGTTCAAACAGCACACTGACAGAGCTGTGTTTAGATCCTTGCTTTGATGCATCATTTCCTTGACCCCAACTTTAGTATAACCTGCCGTGTAGGGGATAATGGTGGTGGAGCATCCCATTGCATTTTTGGTATAGACTGGTCTGAATCTAAAATCCTAAGTGAGATCTGTGAAACTGGATTTGTTGTGACTTTGTCTTTAATACCTCACTGGTTATTAGCTGCTAACTCTCTTCTTTGCAGGACAGAGATTTTAATAGCACCCACTTTCATGGAACTGCCTCACTGTGGAAGTTGATAATGACAAATGCTATTATTCCGTAACAGGTACAATAGCTTTATAAAGCTAAGGACAGTTAACAGTGGGGAAGTCTGGGCTGCTCACCATAAGCCACGTCTATGGTTTCTGGTGCATATGTGAAGCCTCTTCAAGGATACATCTGCATCAGTTTTTACATCTTTAACCTCTATTTCTCAATTGGATCTGCTGGGATAATGGGAAGCTTCTTCATGACTGCTTTCCCTCTCCTTAGAAAGAGAAGACACCCTGCACACCCACCAGAACCTTCCTGCCCTGGGTTGTAAAAAGCTCAAAGGCCGGAACAAAGACATCACTTGAAACACTGGCATGAAAAAGTAGAAGACTCAAAATCCCTTTGAAAGTCAGGTGATTTCTAATGCTTTGCTTCCCTCACAATGGAGAGTACCTAATTATCTTGTCAGTCAATGGATAAAAAGAACCATCACTGAACCTTCAGTGGCTTTTAGCTGACAACCTGCAAGGAATTCAAAGATCTGAATGGTATTTTCCTATTCCCATCCATTTATTAATGTGAACACGTTTTCTCAATGCCTTTTATCTGTAAAAGGTACTTAACACTTGTCCTGGTTAGTTTTTTGTCAACTTGACACATGCTTGGGTTATGTGGGAAAAGACCTTCAGTTGAGAAACCGCCTCCATCACATTGCCTGTAGGCAAGTGTGTAGGGTGTTTTCTTGATTAATGATTGACACCAAGGGCCCAGTCCACTGTGCGTGGTACCATCCTCTGGCAGGTGGTCTGGGGTGGTCTAAGAAAGCAAGCTGAGCAAACCATGAAGAACCAACCAGTGACCACCACTCCTCGAGGGCCTCTGCTTCAGTTTCTACTTCCAGCTTCCTGCCTTGAGTTCCTGCCCTGACTTCCTTCAGTGACAGACTATGATCAGATATGATGATGGACTGTGCTCAGATATGTAAGCCAAATAAATCCTTTCCTTTACAAGTTGCTTTTGGTCATGGTGTTAATCACAGCAATAGAAAACAAGCTAAGACAGTATCTATAAAAATGGAAAACAGAAAGATAACTGATTCAGAACACTCATTGATTAATTTTGGAGTTAATTAGGAGTGACCTGCCTGTAAGATTTGCTGGTGCAATGGTGCACAAATCTTGTAGGAATAACCAATGAATATTTGATTTGGGTTAAGGCTCATTCCATTACACGGAACTCATAACTAGCATTGCTTGGTTCGCCAAGAACCTGACACTACAAAGGCCAGGGACCTAGGGGAAAACTACATACCACTGTTCTGCTAAAGAACATAGCAACAAAATGACTCCTAATGACATTCTGCTAGACTCATAGAACTGTGCCTTGCTCAGACATCATTAGAGAAGCTTCTCCCTGTAGTAGATGGAAACAAATACAGAGATCCACAGCCAGGCAATATGCAAAGAGCAAGAGACCTCGAAACATTCAGCCCTAAAAGAGATGTTTCCATCAAATCCCTCCCCTCAGGACTCGGGGAACTATGTGGAAGAGGAGGTTGAAAGAGCGTAAGAGCCAGAGCAGGTGGAGGACACCAAGGAATCAAGGTCTTCTAGACACAACAGAGCTGGCACATATGTGGAGTCACAGATTTTGGCAACATGCACAGGGCATGCAAAAGTCTGCACCAGATGGAGTCCTAGAGCTGAAAGGAGAAGTATTCTCTTATTATTTTAGACAAAAAAAGGGGGAAAGTGGTGATATATTGTGTATCCCAATAAAGCTTGCTTGAGGATCAGAGGACAGAGCCAGCCACTAGATTATTAGACATAGAGGCCAGACAGTGGTGGCACACACCCTTAATCCTATCACTGGGGGTGGGGGGCAGAGATCCAGATGGATCTCTGTAAATTCAAGGCCACACTGTTAACAGAGCCAGCCACACACCTTTAATCCCAGTGCTGGGAAGCACACCCGCCTTTAATTCCAGGAAGTGAAGGCAGGGAGGAGAAAGGTATATAAGATGTGAGGAAACAGGAACTAAGGCAGTTCAGTTGAGACCCTTTTGGGTGAAGACTCAGAGGATTTCAGAGGATTCGTGGAGTTGGTGAGGTAACAGGTGGTGGCTGTGGCTTGTTCTGCTTCTCTGATCTTTCAGCTTTTACCCCAATATCTGGTACCATTTTTTTTTTTTTTTTTAAATTGAAAAACCATCTAAGACTTGAACAACACCCCCCACTCCCTAACCCAGAAGCTACCCCCGCCCCCAACTGATAGCCACTTGCTAATGAAAAAATAGTTTTCTCCAGGGGAGTCTCTCTGGGAAAACAAACTACTCTTAAATGTAGGCCCCATGCCCTGCAGCAGATGGTCAGCACAAAAGAACTCAACAGCATCTTTGGAAGTTCTTTGTCTCGACGTTAGGTCAGAGCACTTTCCCCGCTTTCTCCCTTACAGGTCCTTGGTGTGTATATTATGGCTTCCAGTTTTCCATTTTTTATGGGGCTCTTGTGTATGCGAACAAGCATGTCTCTGCATCTATACCTGTTTCTTGTGATTTTTTTCTTTGGCTCTTTTTCTTGTTTGGTTGTTTTGTCATATTCCAACTTATTTTTTAATTTATTTATCTTCTTATTATTCCTTAGATGCCTGTTTGTTTTCTAATGAGAAACAGAAAGGGTGTGGATCCAGATGGGGGGGAGAGGTGAGGAGGAACTGGGGAAGAGTAAGGGAAGGGGAAACCGTAATTAGAATATATTGTGTGGA
Source organism: Onychomys torridus (assembly GCF_903995425.1). Lineage (NCBI taxonomy): Eukaryota > Metazoa > Chordata > Mammalia > Rodentia > Cricetidae > Onychomys > Onychomys torridus. The sequence goes on along the minus strand of NC_050447.1, from coordinate 81,234,622 downwards.
AAAAAAAAAATCTATCTTCAATAAAAGAAAAAACCACTCCCCGACTAAATACCAAGTCTTAAATGTTTTGATATTTTAATCAATTACGTGATTGTTTTTTAAAAAATATGTGTCATGTGCTGACTGACAATAAAACAATTTGACAACTTGAATTTTTGAATATTTGTTGAACTGAGTCAGATGGAACCTGAGGACAGATTGTTAAGATAAAAATAGATTACCAGAGGAAGAATCTGTGGAGAAAATCCAGTGGGAATGGTTCAAGAGGAGAGAAAAAAAGGACACAATATGAAATTCCCAAACATTTAAAAATGCTAATTGTATAGCTCTGAGTGTAAACTGTGATGCTAACAGGCTCACTGAGAACAGCAAATGCTTTGGCATGGTGATGGTGATGGTGATGGTGGGGAGGCTGTGCAGGTAAGGGGACATCTTGGGAACTTTGGTTCCTTCTGCTCATTTTAACTATGAAGTAACTTCTCTAAAAATACAAAAAGTATAATCTTGTGTTTCTTAAACACATCTGATGGGAGTCAGATTGCCACAGAACAGGATTAGAATCTATAGGGTTATTTTAACTGTTAAGATTTAGATTACATGGAACTTAGCTTTCTTCATACCTGTTTAAAACACTGATGTGAAATTTGAAGCTAAGGTATGGTGGTGTATGTATGTTTGTGACCCCAGCACTAGGGATGCTAAGGTATGAGGAAGTCTGTGAGTTCAAGCCAGCCTGTGCTCCATAGTAAGATCTTGACTCATAAAGGGGGTGGGAGCTGGGAAGGGTGTCAACAGATAAGTGTGTGGGGTGGTATATAGGTTTTCATACTTTCAGGAGTTAGACAGACATACAAGTGTGAGCTCCATTTATAGATGCAGCCACCACCAGTGGTTAGCCGTAATGGCTTTGTGGGAATAGATGAAGTAGCAGAGGAAGGATGGAGAGGAACATCGTAGCTATGGGTAAGGACAGAGACCAGGTAAAGATAGAAACCCAAGAGAAGTCTGGAGCCAAGATGTTTGTGTGGTCTTCTAATATTCAGTAACCTTGTACCCAAGCACAGTACCTGGCTAGCTCACACACTGCTTATGCCTCCAGCAATGAGGCTAGAACAACAGCTTCTGAGGAGACCAGAAGTGCTCTTAAATGAAATCGGATTTAAGGGTGCAACAATGAGGATCAGCACACAGGGATGACCTGTTACCTCTTCCCAGTCAAGACAAATCATCCTTTTAGGATTCTCCCCACTCCATAGTTAAGCATCTTTTGTCCTGCAAATTTTCAGACCCTGGTTTCTCCTCACAAGCTTATAATTGATTGTGGCTGACTTCATCGGAAGTGAGCATTGCATCTGGGTTGAGATCAAACCACCTTGCTCTCATACATCACTTCAACAGTGCATCAAATGGATTTCATGCTGCAGCGGCTTCTGTAGGGCCAGAAGAGCAGCTGTGGCATTATTACAAATTGAGAAGCTGAATGTAAATGCCACCAGAGAACACACTGAAGTAACACAGACAGCCCAGGATAGTGCCAGAGAGCCAGCCTGCTATGCGAAAGCCTCTTTGCTGTCCATCGGTGAGTGCCTTGGAGTTCTGCATGCAGAAGCAGACCCCGGGTGCTAGAGAATCCTTCCTCGCCTGCCGCTGTTGTTTCTCATAATTGAGCTCAAAGCTCCCGTGTTGACGTGGGCTTCAATGCCTCTTCCCCAGCCCGACTCCCAGAGAAGCGATTGATACAAGACTCCAAATGGTGAAGATTTCAGCTTTGGGGTTCTCATGATCCATTTTTATGGTTTTGTACAGAACTGATATTCTGGGACATAGACACTGTTTTCTTTTTTTTAAAGGTTATTTAATAATTAGTATGTGTGTGTGTGTGTGTGTGTGTGTGTGTGTGTGTGTGTGCATGTAGGCCACGTTGGCAGGTGTGTGGTATTCAGAGGACAACAGCCAGGAGTCAGTTCTCCCCTGCCACCTGGTGGGAACCAGGGGTCAAATCAGGTTGTCAGATCTGAGTAAGGTGTCTCTGCCCACTGGGTGTCTGGTTTGTCTTTGATTCCTCCCTTCCTCCCCTCCCTCTCCTTGTCCTCCCTTCCTCTCCTCCCTCTCCCCTCCCTTCCCCTCCCCCTCCCCTCTCCCCTTTTCCTCCTTTCTTCTCTCTCCCCTCCCCTCCCCTCCCCTCTCCCCTCTTCCTCCTTTCTCCTTTCTTCCCTCCCCTCCCCTCCCCTCTCTTCCCCTCCTCCCCCTCTCCTCCCCTCCCCTCTTTCTCCGCTCCCCTTCCCCTCCCCTCTCTTCCCCTCCTCCCCCTCTCCTCCCCTCTCGTGATAGCCTGCATCTTGAAGGACTAATGGAACCTAATAGACACTCAAACCCAAGAGGAGTGTTAGACAATGACCTGGATATAGACAATGGATATGCTCTGGATTTTGAATTTAAAAACAGAAAAATAATAGAGTTTTCTTTCTAGATCTTTCAAAAGACTGAATTTCTCCATGTGTGTTTATTTGAAAGGAACACGTTTGTGAGATTTCCTGAGATTGTGGTTTGACCAGTACACATTCACTACACAGTTTAATGAAATACGGGCTATCTCACCTGAGGATTTTTAAACACAGCATATTTTTCCTCTTTCTCCAAAAACAATACTTTGTTTTCTGTGTCTCTTGTCCAGTCTGATAAGACTTCAACAACGTTTTCATGGTCTTCAAATATTCTCTCTGATAAAATAAAAGATATTTCAGACAAGAGTCTATTGTTGAGTTAAGGGCAACAGTTCACAAGGTTTCTAAAGATTGGCAGATCTTACTTGGTTGGGTTTGAATTTATTCAGCCAAGGGCACATGCTCTGAAAACCGGATGGGTATCTGAACATGAGGGAGGCGGTTACTATGTTACCGACCCACAAAAGCTCACCGGGGACCCCTGCTCAGCTCCTTCTCTGCCTTCTTGCATGGCACATCTCCAGGCCCCTTTGTACCCTGTCCCGAGTAAGCTATTTCCTGTCTTGAACTAGCCATTGTCTCGTGCGGTCCACTGTAAAGAGGCAGGAGAACTGGAGCGGCCTAGCGCCCTGCCTGTACACTAACATCCCGGCCTGCAACAACAGTGCATCGTTCCTGAGATTTTTATCTGTCAGCGTCAGGTTCTGAATTTAGTTTACATAAAACCATTATAAACGGCAGGAATAACAGTACTTTGGGTGATAGTTATCATGCTTTTTGAGTGCTAGCATTTTGCTTTTCATTTTAAATCGTTCTAATCTGAGGTAAATCCAGTCACTATGGGGGTGGCTACAGAGCAATGAGTGCTTAAACATTGTGAACAAAACTGTGCACCTCACAACTGATAGCTCCAAAACTCTAAAGACAATAGAGCAATGCCTGAACCAAGCTTGAGAGGAACGGAAGCTTTTCCTCCCCTTGCTTTCCTGACTCAGGGAATTGAAGAAAATGTCAAGCCCTCGGTTTGTGTTAGTTAGAGAGGGTCTCCCGATGCAGCTCAGACTGGCCTGGGACTCCTCCTCCTCCTGCCTCAGCCTCTCCAAGGGTGGGACTATGAGCATGTGCCAGCATGCCTGACTAAGGGACTATTTTAATGTGGACCACTTTCTACAGAAAAAAACTGCCCTAAAGCCCCAAAGGAGATAATTCTGGGTTTCATACAGCCCTCTTGGGAGGCAGTGTGCCCTGAGGATGAAGGGAAGGAACAGAGAATGTCTTAAATTGCTGAAAGGTAAAAGAAAAAAGGAAAAACAAGCAAACACATGAATAAATAAACAAATGAATAAATACGCTATCAATTTATTTCACTGCCTTTTGGTCCCTGGGGCTGAACTTCTTCCATTAGCAAAGTGTTATGATAAGTCGAGTTTGGAGGGAGGGAGGGAAGTGAGCAGCGCAGATGTAAGATCTGGCAGTCACATTAAGTCTCAAGGAAGCAATCTTTAAAGGGATATTAGCTGACAGGTACCCAGATCTCCTGCAATCTACTGAGCTTCCTAAACATGTAGCAGGGTGAACCATATTTGCTCTCTCTTCCTCCTTTAGAGTCACTAGCAAGGTGACAGTAATAAAGTTCATATCCCCCAAAGCCTGGCCACCCTCTACCCACTGAGTGTCTGCCGCAAGGAAACAGTGAAGCAAACACTCATCTCAGATGAGGGCGCTGATGTGTGTTATGTCTTGAGATCTTGAAATAAATGTATAAGACAGACTAAATAAAGCCTATAACAGAACAAAAGCCAGGCTTTGGAAGTATATCCCAGATGTGGGAAAGAGACTTACCAATTTGCAATTCGGGATATATTTCATAAAGACACCAGTCCACATTGCAGTCACAATGGGTTTTTTCAAAAAGGTTGTCCAGAACATCCCGAGCCAACTGTCGCTCATCCACCATCAGTGACTTGGTACTGTTATCATCCATGTGCACTTTGACCACAAGCTGAAGATGAAGCCACAGAGCATCAGTCAGTTTCAGCAACCGGGGCAGCCTGCTTAGCTTAAAGTGCCAGCACCGCTATTCCTTCTGGTACTGTACGTTAGGAAGGCATCCTCTGGATATCTCACTAGGCCGTTGTTACTGTAGCTCACGGGGTTCACCGTTTGGAAAGACTGTAGATGACTTTTCTCAACCAGCAGTAGTGGCATGATGGCTATGGAGGGTGGATGTAACCAGCTGCTTTCTGATTGGATTTAAAGCCAGCTCCATAGGATAGAACTCATGTCTGGTACTATAAACTGGGCCAAGAACCCAAGGCCGAGGGGATCAGGGGTCCCAGAGGAGAACCTAATACTACTATTTTACTAAATGCGTGTAGCACCAAGCTGCCTTCTAAATATGTAATATTTTTATCCACAGGTTAATGCAGTGCTTAATGATGAGGACCGCTGTAAAAGAGTGTCTTCTGGAGAGGACAGGATTGTTGAACTCCTGAACTTACAATAGCTGCCATTACTTGCACATTTGTTCAGGATCAGTCAAAACTGCAGCATGGGAGAGGTGTTCATGAGGCCCCACTCTGACTTAAGGAGCTACTATCAGTTGATGGTACTTGAGAGAGGAAGAGGCAGTTTTCTTCAGGGATATGATCCCTGATAGGTTGCCCATTCTCCAATGGATGGGCCTATACATCTGTACGTACTGGCAGCACTGACCGGATTCAGTGAGTTGAAAAAGCAGGCTATGGAGTTGGGATGGGATGTGGTAGGGGGTCTTTGAAGAGTTAGAGAGGAGATTTGGGAGGGGGTGAATATGGTCAAACTACATTGTATACATGTCTGCAATTTTCAGAGGGCAAATAGAAAATATTTCAAAAGTGGAATGTATCCCTGACCTCACTGTGAACTCCTTTATATATTAGAAACACAGAGGTGGAAAAACAAATCCAAAAACACAAAACAGACAATAAACAAGGCCCTTGGCCCAATTTCAAGCCACTGCGTTCTGGTGGGGGAGACAGAAAACAGCCCTGAAGAAGCACCAACTTCTCACTTTCCTAACATCCTTCCGTTTCTTGTTCCTGTTTTGTTTCTGGGGCTAGCAGCATTTCTTGATTAAAAGAACTCCCTGTATCTTTGTGACTGAAGTCCCTTTGTTAAAGGGACTTGTCGGATAAAAGCCTGGGCATGACAGCCTCAATATCCTAGGCTTTGCCACTGTCCTCAGTATGCCAATTAAAGGGACTAGTTAAAGTGAACAGCAGAAAGAGGAGATTTATCCAGTAAGGCTACCCTGGGAAGAGGAAGAAATGAAGAGGTGCAGTGGCCCTGGAGTCATTGTTTAGGGTATTGGCAAGAGGCTTAAGGTTTAACTAGGGGGCAAGAGATTTGCACAATTAAACTGTCCTGGTTAAGGTGTGGCCTTGCCCATCATTGACTTGCCATTGACTGTCTGACCTACAAGGTGGCCTCAAAAAGTGTCATAACTATATGAAATCTCTTCCTGAGGAAAGTTCTTCCTCTAGTTGTGTTCATTTGAGAGCACCTAGAATGACCTGAAAAAAAAAAAGAGTATCAATTGAGCAACTGTCTTTATCAGGTTGGTCTGTGGACACATCTGTAAGGGACTGTCTTGACTGTTAATTGACGCAGGTTGGCCCCAGCCCACTGTGGACCTCATCATTCCTTGGGGAGGTGGTCCTGGGCTGTATAACAATGCTGGTGAAGCATGAATGAGCAGGCTAGCAAGCCACATTCTTTCCATAGTTCCTGCCTTGAATTCCAACCTGACTTTGCTCAATTATGTTCCCTGATTGGGAAGACCAAGTCAAATAAACCTTTTCCTTCTCAAGCTTGCTTTTGGTCAGAGCTTTTTAGTCACACCAACAGAGTGAAACTAGAACAGGCTGATGGCACCAGAGTTCAAGCCTTTCTTCTGCTCTCAGCATGGGGTTAAGAGTGAAATCTGAATTCATTGAGGTCCATGATTTTAACAGTCTGAAGACACATGGAGGAGACAAGTGTCTCTTTTGGTACTTCTTTGCCCGTCACAATGATTATACCCTCTTTACCTTGGATAAAGCTGGGTCTTTTTTGTATTTTTCTGTGGAGACGTACATGTTCTTTGCTGAGAATTACTGCTGTAGAACAGTTATATGTTCTAGGAAACACCACTGAAGTTAGGTCTTAGAAAGCAGTGTTTCTGATAGAGAAAAATATCGACATTTGACCACATTTCATTCCTACTTAGAGATGTTTTAGAAAGGAAAACATATGTTGCCTTTTCCTTTCATGTTTTTTAAAGAATTTTTTTAGATTTATTTATTTATTATGCATACAGACGAGGGCACCAGATCTCATTACAGATGCTTATGAGCCACCATGTGGTTGCTGGGAATTGAACTCAGGCCCTCTGGAAGAGCAGTCAGTGCTCTTAACCTCTGAGCCATCTCTCCAGCCCTCCTTTCATTTTTATAGTGAGGAAGATATTACCAAACCACATAGTTTCATAATGATGGAAGAGGCTCCTTTTTTTTTTTTTTTTTGGCAGAAATGGAAAACTAGGTTTAATCCACATGTATTTATGAATATCTATAATTGTAAAGTTTAGAAAACGTAAGTGACTGAATAGGAAGAAATTATGTTTATGGTTCCTCACAGCTTCTGCCATACTTGCTGGCAGCAGAGTGGTTATGTACCAACATGGGACAACACCAAATCATGGCAGTGCTCTGCAATCCATCACATGATCTTCTCTGGAGCCAAATGAGTTGGGAATGAAATCTCATTTTCACTTGCAAATTGTTAAATGGAAAATATTTTAGCCCTAAATCATGCAAATTACTTTCTTGGGCTTCTATAATAAGATTTACAAATGGAATTGTTCTGTCACAGAGGTTTGGAATAAATTAAATTAACAAATAAGTCAAATTGTGTTTCCAGATTCAAAAGCTTGGTGGCATAAGCTACGCACATCATTTGTAATTCAAAATAATGTCAACATTCCACCAGAACCTTAAAAGCAAATACTCTTGTGGCGGGGACCCCCCCTTTTTTTTTTAATGAGACAGGGTCTCTGTGTAACTCAGGCTGTCTTTGACCTTTTAATCTTCTGCCTCAGTATTCCTGTACTAACTCACTGTCATCCTTTAAAATAGCTGTGAGACCCTCACAGCCATTTCTTTAAATGTGGATCATTTCTATTCTTTTTTCTTTTTAACGTGCTGCGTCACATCCATCTTAAAGAATACAGCCAGAGAGTCAGGAGCCTTCTTTCCTTCCCCATTGGTGAGCGCTTTCCTCTGCATCTTCCTTGGGTCCAGGCCTTGTGCCTTGCGTTCACTGACACAATCCCTCGAAACTAAAAGGGGCAGAGCTGTGCTGTTTTCGATAGATGGCCGGGAAGAGCTGAAAGGCCCCTGATCTTCAGGGGCCATCTGAGCAAGCAGCCTGCATTTGCTCTTGTCCCATCTTCTGTAAGAAATACTTCCCCCTTCATTTCTCTTCTGGAAATGTACAATGTGGCCCTCACTTATAAATCACCCAGTGCCTTGAAAGTGTGTAATTATGATTTTTTAAAAAATCCTCCCTCCATCCCTTTATTCTCCTCTTGAGGTGATAAGGATCAAGCCCAGGGCCTTGCACTTGTTAGGCCAACATTCCACCACTGAGCCATATCCCAAGTCCTTGGGGTTTTGAGACAGGGTCTAGCCTTGGTGTGCCTAGGCTTCTCTTGCCCTTGTGATCCCCCTGCTGCAGCTCCCTGCTCTTATTCTCTTTTATCTGTATTCCTAGGCAAAGCCAGCCACTCCACACGGCATATCTGCACCTGCCAATTACTTGTAGCTCAAGTCAACGCATGCTCAGCCGCGTTAGAAGGAATCCAGAGCAAGTCACCCCACCGCCACTCTCTACTACTATAATTCATTTTCCTTGAGAGCTTGTTTGGTGGTTCCATCGTGGGAGCATAAGCCACTTGTGTGCTTTTGTCAGAGGAACTATCCTTATTGATGAGGAACGTAGTTCTCGCTGACTTAGCACGCAGCCTCCGGGTGTGGGAGGGGACACATGTGGGATAATGGAGGAGGAAGAGGGCATCCACTGAGTGGGTCAGAGCAGCCATGGCAGTCAGTGAGTGGCACTGTCAAGATCACCCACACATGCCCACAATTCATTTTCCATGCATCGGCCAGCATGGTCTTTAAAAACCATTCATTAGTCTCACTTAGAGCTCTCAAAAGGCTCCCTATTGCACTCAAGACACAGTCCAAACTCCCCTGCCACCTCTGAGCTCTGTGGCTCCCACCCGCCGCTGCTCTAACATCGGAACATCGAACATTTGCCCCTTCCTTTGCTTTCACTAAATTGCTGACTGAGCTATGGTCAACAGCCTTTTATTTCGTTCCATCTCATCAAGCTGATTTTTGCTTGAGGAGAAGGTGCTGGTGGCTTCATCAAAGCTCATCTATGCTTGGGGAACCCCCCTTTCCTTGGCCCCATGGCCCTAGCTGTTTCGGCCTTTGCTCAAGAGTCACCTTCTCAGAGAGGCTTCATTATCACCAATACATCTGAGGAGTGGCTTAGGCACCATCTACCACGTCTTCTGGTTTCCCACTCATGCTTCTGCTTTTTAAAAAAGTGTAATAAATAATAACAATAATAGATAATCATCATCATCATCATCATTATTAGATAAGGTCTATCAGAAGTGTGGACACCATGCTGAGCCTGGTTTAATTTTCTTCACTGTATTTGCCTCCCTTAGCTTGACACAAGTACCAATCCCACTGGATCTGTTCACCATTGAACACAGCTAGCTCCTCCTCTAATGCATGGGGGTGCATTGTTAAAGAAGGCAGTCTCCAGAAGGGCTTCTATGGAGGTCCGGAGGGAATAAATTATTGGGTTGTACATTGGGTGGTGATAAAAGCACTGATGAGAAAAGTAGAGAAGGCAAGAGAATTTTAGGGAGTAGTGTGTACCGTGGGGGACAATCTTACTCAGAAGGTGACTGAATACTTAAGGGAGGAACAGAAAAAAGCCCAGTAAGAATCTGGGTGGGAGTGCGAGGGACAGGTGGGTACAAAGGTACCACAGCAAGAGCTTGAGGACTGTTTGAGGAGCAATTACAAGGACGGGTAGTGACAGTGAGGTAGATGCAGAGAGAGGGAGAGGGAGAGGGAGGGAGAGGGACAGGGAGAGGGAGAGGGAGAGGGAGAGGGAGAGAGACAGAGACAGTGACACACACACAGAGGGAGGGAGGAGTGAGGGAGAGAGAGACAGAGAGAGAGACACAGAGAGAGAGAGAGACGGAGAGAGGCAGAGAGAGACAGAGACAGAGAGACAGAGACAGAGAGAGAAAGAGAGAGAAAGAGAGAGAGAGAACTGAGGTTAGGGAGATAATGGCAACCAGATCACACAGAGACTGAAGAGGCCACTGTGAGGGGCTTGGCTTCACTGTACAAAGATGGGCAGCCACTGAAGACTCTTGGACTATGGAGACAAGAGTAGAGAAGGTGAACTGAGGTTTGAGTGGAAAGGCTAACCCCAGACATCAGCATAGCAGCTCATCCCTCATCACCTGAGTGGGTATGGTACATATGGTTGTGAAATGTCCCCGATAGGCTTTGAGCATTCATCTCTCTTGCTTCCGGACACAGACACAGTGTGACCAGTGACCTTGTACTCCTGATGCTACAGTCCCTGACTGTCTTGCTTCTCTGCTTCCCTGCTATGGTGGTTCACACACTCAAACTGAGAGTCCAAACCAGCCCTTCCTTTCTAAGATTGCCATTGCTGGGGATTCACCACAGCAACAAGAAGAGTAGCTATCCAGTTGATCATCTTCGGTGTTTGCCACAGTAAGGAAAAGCTGACACATCCATGCAGAAAATAAAAGAGTAACAAAAAAGTTGATTGGCATTTGCAAGGAATAGGTACAGTTGTTGAGGTCATAATGTCATCTTTTAGGATGAAATTCCCAAGGCTATACAGACAGACACACGCACAGAGGGAGGGAGTGCTATCTGGAAAATATCTTCAGATATGCAGATATGAGTCTTGAAAGTCTGGATCCAGGGATGGTCAAGAGATATTTACTGAATTAATCACCATGTATATAACTCCTTCATTCAAGAGCTGTAGCAGGTGCCACAGAAATATAAAATATTAAGGACATGTGTCAAGTATTATGCCCTATGTGTCAAGGACAATTCACCTAAATATGTGAAAGATGGCAGACGCTTCAGGAATAACAAAACAAATTAACTATTACTAACTTATTTTTATTCTTATTTTTATATGCATTGGTGTTTGACCTGCATGTCTTTGCGAGGGAGTCAGAGTCACTGAAACTTGAATGACAGACAGTTGTGAGCTGCCATGTGGGTGCTGGGAATTGAACCCAGGTCCTCTGGATGAGCAGCCAGTGCTCTTATCCACTGAGCCATCTCTCCAGCCCCCTATTACTAACATTTTAATAGTGAGTGTAGTATCCTACTCAGGTTAGATATGAGTTTTTCTATGACAATATAGTACATTATATTCCTAAACAAAGAAAGAAAGAAAGAAAGAAAGAAAGAAAGAAAGAAAAAAACAAACCCTATGCTCTACAGAAATTTTCAAAAAAATTATAGGCTAACTGGGAAAGTAGGGTTAGGAGCAGATCATGCAAAATTAGAGACTAGATTAACAACAAAAGCAACATTTGATTCCTGGGGAGACAGCCAGGCAGGCATCAGGTCTAGAGGTTGCTCAAGGGACATAAAATTCACAAAAGAAATTGTGGAACTGTGAGGTCAAGGGATGCTGAGGTCTGACCCAGTTGAAGCATGCCCAGAGGATGTGCCACCTGCTATAAGCAGACAGCTCTGGAATCCAGAGAGAATCACTCACGGAAGGGAGTCCAGGATAGACAGATTTTAAATTCTCAAAATGGAACTGAGAAGGCTCTCGCCTAGGTGGTAGCAAAACCAAAGACCTTTTCCTTTCTTGTTAAAGAGAATTTGTACTCCACTCTCCTCGTTCAGGGGAAAGAATATGTGTGAAGCAACAAAAAGCCATGTGTGAGCTAAGGAAATGTCTGCCCTGTTAGGCACTCTTGCTCTGTTACACCACAGAGAGCTCTTTGTCATCACACTATCCAGTAGAAAGCCTTTACAAGACATGGATGGATTCAGGTTCCCCACCTAGAAACCACAAATTAGCTAAACTATGTTATACAGAGAAAAATCATGTCATTTCACTTTGTCCAGAAAATTCTTTAAAGAGGATAATTATTTGGAAAGTGCCACTTTAGTTTTCAATGATACTGTTAAAGCCAAGGTCTTGAGTATGTTAAGCAGGTGACCTACTACTGAGCTCCCCAGAGGCAGGTGAAATTTTATTTTACTGTTTATCAGTAAGTATAGTGTGATATCATTAATGTAGCTCCTGGCTATGCAAAAGTGATTGTTGGCTTACCTTCTTAACCTTGGCTTCCTTCAGTTTTTCCAGTGCTAATTTGATTTTATCGGCCTTTGCTAGGGCTTCTTCTTCTTCCTGTAAAGGGGCAAGACAGTCAACAGAGTCTGATAGATACCACTGGGTGGGAATTGCATGTTAGTGTTAGTGCCTAGTTAATTTATAGTAACAAAATTATCAAATTTTATATCCTCCATTTTCAGAAAATAAATAAATGCCTATAACTGAAATAGTCAACTCAAAGGTACAGAAAGAAACTCTTGTTTATAGCCTTGGGAATTTCATCCTAAAAGATAACATTATGACCTCAACAACTGTATCATATGCTTAGAGCATGCTATTCTGTGCTCAGCTCACAAAACAGAGGACTGTGATAGTCTGAATGATCAATATCCCCTATAAACTCATGGACTTGAACTCTGGGTCCCTAGCTGGTGGTGCTGTTTGGAACTATCAGGATGTGGAACCTTGCTGGAGGAAATACATCAGTGTGAGTGGGCTTTGAGTGAGCCTCATCCCACTTCCTGTTTGCTTTTTGCATTTATCCTGTGAATAGAAATGTGAACAGTTAGCTTCCTGCTCTGGCAGCCTGCTGCTGTGTCTCCCCTGATATGATGGAGTTTTCCTATAAGCTAAAGCAAACTCTTTCTTTCTTAAGTTGCTTTGGTTGTATTTTTTTTTTTTTTTTGAGACAGGGTTTCTCTGTATAGCTTTGCACCTTTCCTAGAACTCCCTTGGTAGCCCAGGCTGGCCTCGAACTCACAGAGATCTGCCTGCCTCTGCCTCCCGAGTGCTGGGATTAAAGGCGTGCACCACCACCACCCAGCTTGGTTGTAGAATTTTATCACAGCAACAGAAAATGCACTGATACTGGGACCAACTCACAGAATCCATTAAAGCATTCATCCTAAGGGAGTCGAGAACCTCATAAAATCATACACATCCTCTTGGATCATGATATCTATTTAGAGGGGGATTCATAGCTTTTATTAGAAACTTAAAAAGGTCCTTAACATCCTACTTTTTAATACTAAAGCCAAAACTTAACCTTACAAATCACAAACTGTCCAAAGTAAATCAAAACAAACAAAACACTTCACTGATGAACACACATGAACAATAGAAAAGGATTGTGAAGTATTCTTATGAGCTCAAATTCCTTTGATAAGGTAAAATCCTGAGAATAGGATTATTAAGGCTTATTTATTTATAATGATTTGGAAATGAAATCATCCTATTGTTTGAAAGTAGAATTATCTCTTCTTATACCACTGGTTGTTGAAATATTTTTGAGTGCCAAGATGCTTTAAGAACAGGTGAAAGGGAAGAACTTTGTAAGCTTCTGCCTGTTCATTCAACTTTTTATTTACTCTCAAGGAATTCATGACTCCCCTGAAACCTTGGGGACCGCTATGCTAGGAGTGTCTGCTCTGTCTTAGTCACCAGGCTAAAAATAATTTTTCCAGAGCAAACATGGTGAGGCAATGAATGTGATAGAGTGTGGTTTAACATTTGATTTATATTTGAGATTGTAGGAATTCTGAGGGCCACCAGGGTCCTACAAATCATACTGACCTCCATCATTCAGCACAACCAGTATGGAAGCCAGAGCACACTGAACTGGCTTCTCACTTGGAAATATTTTTAAGGAGCCCACATAAGAGAAATTCTTCAAAGTGTTGTCTTTACCCTTTTTGTGTGTGGGGGGCACATTGTAATTAATATGCCAAATAAGGACGATGTTACCTTTGCAGTTATTTTATAAAATTCAGAAATTTATAAATATCAAGCATTCATTACCTATCTTTACAATACCCTCCCCAGTGAAGACATTCCAAGGACACATAGTTTTTGTCCTACTGAACAGGATTACCAGAGGTAACAATCCAATTTAGCTCAACTTAAAACCTGTTATTTTCTATATTCTGGGCTAGGAACAGGGCCAATGAAACATATAAATCAGTTTCTTACTTCATGAAAAATTAATAAAACATGTCCTCCAAAGTTTGAGTATTATTAAGGAATATGCACATGAAAATATTACTTTTAGTCAAACTATGATAAATATTATATTTGGTCCTAATGTGTTCTTCGCACACACCTGCTACAGTTTAAATGTCCTCACCAAAACTGATGTTGAAGTATAATTTCCATTGAAAAGGATTAAAAGGTGAGACAAAGTGGTATCTTTACAAAGCAAGTGGGTCATGAGCAGAAAACCCTCACTAGTTACTGAGAAGGTTCCAGAACCACACTATAATACTCCCCAACCTCCAATGCTAAATAAACCTTTATTTTTTCCTACAGTTCCCATCCGTGGTATTCAGTAATAACAATAGAAAACAGATTAAGACAACATTGCTCATGGAAGGCTCTCTGGATTTGCAAGAAACACACACTTTCTTTTTTCATGGAACTTCAGAGTCTAGGCATGCAAACTTATGAATGTAATTATTACTTCAAAGAAAGTCCAAGGTGATGGGCAGTAAGTAAATGGCAACGGTTCTGCCATCTTGGGTCCTACATACTTTGTTGTGGGATATTTGTACATTGTGTGAAGATGTATTGCTGTGATTGGTGTAATAAAAAGCTGAATGGCCAATAGCCAGGCAGGAGGTAGAGGAGGGACTTCTGGGCAGAGAGAGAACTCTGGGAAGAAGAAAGGCAGAGTTGTCAGCCAGATACAGAGGAAGCAGGATGGGCAATATGGCGATGAGCTTACACCATGTGGCAGAACATAGATTAATATCAATGGATTAATTTATAAGAGCTAGTTGAAAACAAGCCTAAGCTAAGGCTCAGCTTTCATAATTAATAATAAATCTCTGTGATATTATTTGGGAGCTGGCGATTCAGAGAAAGACTCATTGCAATACTTACTTTAGAGAGAGGTTCAGGGGGAGGTGGGGGCGGTGGGAGGTCTAACATGGGTTCTGCCGGTGGAGGTGGTAGAGCATCCTCATAGTGGCTAATACCAGCTGCAGGAGCACTTGCTCCATAACCAAGTGAGGCTGCACCCCGGCCGTCTGACGCCCCCAGAAGTGCTGAGTGATGCTGATTCTGAGAGGACTCTTTCTGAGCCTGGATGGTTCTCTGCTCGGCTTCACTTATATCTGCTACCAAGTCTGCCATGAGAGCATCTAAATCTTGGTCCTCCAGTGCATTTAAGGACTCTAGGAGGAAAAATAGCATTAATGGGGTTAAGAAAAGTAAAACCTAATTATTTGCATCTGGATAAAACAGAAAACAGTTATTTTTTAAGTACAATATGTACTTAGGTGGGAATCATTATTATTTAACTTGTTATGATACAATAAGAAAGGTTGAAAATATTTTGATCCAGTAGCACACACCCACATATTGGAACTCCTGAAATAATTACATACAGTACTTAATGTGAGTAGATTTTTAACAGGAATAAGAGGGAAACCTTGCGCTATACAGGGGGGTGTCTCACACTCCAGCCATAAAGTCATCTTAGAGCCCATGAGCTCTATGGATGCCTACATGGAGAACTCTTGAATATTCTGGTGCAAGAGCTTCAGGCTTTGGAACAGCAGAGGAGGAGGAGAGTGGAAATGGATGGAAGTGGGATTCTCCCCAAGCATTTGGAAGGGAGAACACTGGTGATCAGCTGTTTCATCTACTTTTAGGGAGTGCAGATAAACAGCTGTAAGCCCTCCACCTGACCTCAGGGAACCCACATTCTGAAGTGCAGTACCGAGGCAGCGAAGGTGTTAAAGAGTAAAACAATGTGACTACGTAATGGAGGCTTTATGAAGACAGTAGGCTGGGCGAGCTTTTATGAGAAAGAATGGACAAGGCTTTTATGGAGATGGGAAAGGAGGAGAGTTCATTAGGACTTTGTCCAAGTGTGAGATTACTGGAGAGGCCACATGCATGCTCAGCAAGTTGACGAGATTGCCTGGAACAGAGGGAGTGGTGTTAGTGGACAGCATCAGCAGAGTGCACTGGGCACCAGGCAGTCACCACATGATGATTCGGTGAAGAAGGCATGGTCCCTGTGCAGGATGGCCCAGAATGAGGAAATGGGAGTGTCAGCAAATGAGCCTCTTGAGTAAAAAGCAGAAAGCACTGACGATTGCCAGACATCATCAGTGCTGTGTAGTCCAGTACATCAGAATAACAGCTCTAGCATAGACTCATTCCAAGGTTTCATCATCAAATGCATGAAGTTTTTTTTCTTTGTAAACCATTTTTGCATAAAAATGTTATTTTAAAATGTTTTCAGAGAAGTGGCTGAACAATCAAGGCCCATTCATAATTTCCTAACATGGTCAGTCACAACTGTTAATGTAAAATCTTTTAATATATTATTATAAATTGTTATGACTATATAATATATAATTATAAACACTTTAGTGATTAAAATCCCCATAATGCTTGTATTACTAATGTCCAAAGAAAAAATTTCATTTTACATTAGAATATTTATTAATATCTTATTAATGTCAAAGAATCAAAATTGATATAAATATATACATCAATATATAGAGCTTAAATGCATTACTATAAATAAGCTATATTAATCAATATAGGATTAGATAGTGAGGAATAGAGAATGAGAAATGGATTCCATTCTGAAGTCTGCCATTCTCTGAATGACTTTGGGCAAAATATTTTCCCCTCATTTTAACAACACTTTGAATGAGGGCAATAAAAACGTATTTTCAACAAATTTAAAATTATACACATCAGGAATCTGGTGGCGTTGTCCTCTCCCAAAGTCAGTCCATACATGAGCATCTTGTCTCCTTGGTGCCACACCCTATCATGACTGTGCTTAGAGACTTACGGGTTTCCTTGACTATGTCATCCTTGGTACGTTTTTCATACTAGGAACTAAGTGTTTAGAAAACTGAGTTTGACTATAACAATGGAAACACTGACTAAACTTGAGTTCTAATGGAACTGTTGATAAAATGCTCATTTGTAGAGCTTCCAGCAGCAGAAGCAGGCAGATCTCTGAGAGTTCAAGGCCACCATGGTTTACATAGAAAGTTCCAGGCCAGCTGGAGCTACATAGTGAGACCCTGTCAACAAAATGAATAAATGTAGAAAATCCCAAATAAAACACCCACTGGAGCCTATGTGTACAAGGATTTGATAAGCATGGCTGCCATAATCCACAAAAATGGACTACTTTTTGGAAACTGCTGAACACTGTTACTTGGTGGACTGGCATAAAGTTTCTG
This sequence comes from Onychomys torridus, assembly GCF_903995425.1. NCBI lineage: Eukaryota > Metazoa > Chordata > Mammalia > Rodentia > Cricetidae > Onychomys > Onychomys torridus. Next base: position 81,217,503 of record NC_050447.1, on the reverse strand, counting down.
GCATGTCTGGAATAAAGTTTTTGTGGTGAATAGAGGCATGAAGTAAAAGGTGAGGTAAAAAGAGGTGCAGGATAATTGACCCAAACCATCATCGGTGCCTACAGGCTCCTCAAGAAAACACTTCGAAGGACAGAAGCAGTGAAGCTAAGTGAGAAATGGAAACAGAAACCGGGACTTCGGGTTCCAGTACAGGGCTTCTTTGCTACTCAAGAGTTTGGGTTGTGTACAGGGCTTCTTTGCTACTTCCATGAGCTTGGGTTGTGTATGAGGCTTCTTTGCTACCTTGGTTTTTACACTCTGGTGGCCACTGAAAGTCTTTGGCTATTCTTTCTTAAGAGTTCCAGTGAAGCCGCCCTTATGGTGCAATGGCATAGCATGTCTGACTCCAAGAGCTCCAGTGAATTCTTACTAAGTTTTATTATCATTTCAACAACATCAGATCTAACAGTTTTCTCTGCAATAAATAGAAAAGAGCATCTTGCTATAAAATTTTCAAGCAGTAAATTATATACAAATATATATGTAAATTAAAATACTATATTTATAAACAAACATTTTGAATCAGCTCCCATTTATATATTATCAATTGTTATTAAGTACTTAGCTGTTACCCTTGAAGAGACTTTTTTACTGATATTTTCTTGACTCCTTAGTAATAAGAAGAAACTTTTCTTTCTTTTTTCAAAAGATGAGATTATCCTGAGGCTATTCATAAATGGAAGATGGTCTTCCCTTTCATTATAGATGAAAATATCTAATGGACTTTCTTAATTCAACGTAGACATAGTAAAATACTGCGCACAGTCCAGGGTTTACACACTATTTACCACGATGTCCACATTTCCTTAGTTTCATGGTCAGAGTTTAGTTCCATGGAGACTTCAGTCATCATTATAGTTTCACATTGCTTAAGAAAACAAGTTTCTGTGCTTACCATTTAAATCCTTAAATCCCACACTGTAGTTAAACTCTTCTCGGGGTGGCTTGGTGTCGGGAGGAGGAAGAGTGTCCACTCCTAAACTCTGTGAAAACAGATCCCATAGTTTCTGTGAGTGATTCACAGAACCAACATTGCTGAAGCCCCAAACACTCATTGTTTATACATTTTTCTCTCTCCAAATACGCTCTTAAAGATCATGTTCTTACTTAAATGTTTTATCATGTCTTAAATTTTTTCTATTATAGAAAATTTCAGCTTAAAAACTATAAAAAATGTTTGGAAACAGACTGTGTTAGTTGAGAATAATGAGAACAAAATAGTTAAATTTTCTTTTTTCTTTCCTTTTATCCCACTTCTTTCTTTTTTGGGGTGGTGGTGGTGGTGTTTCAAGTTAGGGTTTCTCTGTGTAGCCCTGCTTGTCTTGTCTTTCTTGGAACTGTCTTTGTAGACCAGGCTGGCTTCAAACTCAGAGATCCACTTGCCTCTGCCTCCCAAGTGCTGGGATTAAAGGAGGGCATTTCACCGTCTGGCAAAATTGGCTTATTTTTCTAAGCAATAGAGAGACTTGCTGTCAGGATGAAGAAACATACAATACATAATTTTATAATAGCTTTCATAGTGACATCAAAGAAAGAAATGTCCAGTTATATGGGAAGGAAATTCTGCAAAAATCTTTAAATTAATTATTTATTATGTAATTGTCTACTCTAAGAGAGTTAATGCTCTGACAGTTCCAATAGTGACTGATAAATAAGCTCCCCACCCCAGGGCCTTTCTCTGCTAGCTACTGCTTTACAGTTGAGCTGGATGCCCTGCCCGTAGGTTTTGCTTTTGTTGATTTTTTTTGGCAATATAATCTCATTATTTATCTTCTTGTCATGCAGAAATTAAAATGTTTTACATTTTAAAGTATTTCATTTTTATGTTTTCTGTCTTCTGTGTGTTTGTCTTGCTCAGATGTGCCTTGTATTTTAAGATTATAAGCATTTTTTTTCTGTTTCTCTCCTTTCATATGCTTAGATCTTTGATTCATGGTTCTCATCAAATTATAAAGCATGGGTTAGAGCTCCAGCTCTTAGCAGGTGTGTCATCCCAACACCATTTACTGACATGTCTTTGTAGTTATTTAGAAGGCCACCTTTATCAGGATATGTGAGGGAGGGGTGGAGAACACAAACAAAACAACATGCCACTCATTCAGAAATTTGGGAGAAATGTAAATTGGGATTCTTCATACTATTGTTTCAACTTTCCTGTAAGCTTGATATTTTTTTCAGTATTACAATCACATTATTGCATTTCAGTCCACTTTAGTTTTTGGTTGTTTTAGGAAACTGGGGAAACCAAGGTTTATCCATCCCTTTTAATCACACACAGTGGGGTCAATCTAGTCAGATATGTAGCTTGTGGCTGAGTGGCTTTCATGCTTCTTAGAGGGGACTGAGTTCTTACAGTTCATTCAGAATGTCATTAATAGTCCTTTGAAATACAGTATTTCCTTAAAAGATGACACAAAACCATCTTACTCAGAGCCATCTTCTCACTTAGTCTCTATGAAGATAATTGCTAGTTGCTCAGAGATGGTTGTTGAAGGAGACATGGGAATGATAGGCACAGACATTGACATAGCATGTGTGACCGTTGTATGAAACCATGTGGACTGAGGGTGCAGAACCAATAAAAAGCTTGACTAGTTTCTCCCAACACTGTCACAGATACATCAGGGCCATGTGATGTCAATTTCTGACATTTTTCTTAAGGCAGCACTTTTGTATCAAATTCTGCACTCCCTGCCCCACCCCCAATAGCTTACAGGTTAAGAAGAGAGTTTTTACCTGGGTCAAGAGATCCATTTCCCCCAGCAAAGTGCTGAACATCTGGTCTATGTCTTCATTTGATTCACCCATCTGGAACAGGAAGATACCCAGACATTAGTAGTCTCTGAAAGCTTATTGGGACAACTATTGCATTTTTATTCTTTCCTCTTTTATTGATCAGGCATCCATGAAAAGAACTACGTGGAGAGGAAGGTTCTGCTCACCCTGAAATTCCAGGTCTGGCTGTCATCTAATTTGATGTCCGAGGTTGAGCTAAATCGTGGGACCTGCCATAGAGCAAAACCTGAACTTGTGTTCCCGAACAAAGTGGCACTGTGCTGAGCATCACCTTGCCATAGGATTTCTTGTTGGAAAGAGAGAAAGCCTCAAGCTGCTCTTGATAGCTACTTTTGATTGTTGACTTGTTTGGGTTGAGAAATACCAAGGAGACTGTCTGTGATGATGTTTCCAGAGATGAATGGATCAATTCCTTGATTGATTTATAGTAAGATAACACTTTTGTACAGAGTGAAGAAACAGACTAAAGTTTCTGAAATAAGAAGTCAAAATAGTATTTTCCCTCCTTCTGAATTTTGTTGTTACATATTTGATAGCAGCAATGAGGCAGCTACACAGATGCCACACTGTTGTGTTAGAGGGAAGTAGGCTTTTACCTCCACTTAAAAACACACTAAAATGCAATTGCATTTTAAAGTGCCTGTGATAAAATGTACTTATTGAATAGTCCCCTGCTTCATAAAGATATCTGTGAAATAACAACAGCTTTGGGCACCTTTATTTGGCAAGGCTGCTTTGGGAAATGGAGAGATTAAAAATACCCTTCAAGGACTGCTTGGTAGTGAGTAGTGTGGTAAGGGGAATGAAACGTGTTAAATGTAAAGTGAAAGATTCACCCAAGGTCATGTCCAAAGATTCTAAACACTGTAAGACCAGTGTCAATTTCAGCAGCAATAGCATGGTGAGGGTGGAGGGTCAGTATGTACTAAAGCCAGACCTGTGAATCCATTCTTGTCACTAGGCAAAAATATTTGAAAAAATTCTGCACTGAACATGTCAGCACCTATTCTTGGTAACATTCCCTTAGAACAAATACAGCCATGCACTGTTCAACAACTCATGATTATTTTGTCAAGGACAGACTGTATTAGCCACTATGGTCCTAATATCTCAGTGCTTGGTGGTGGGGCAGCCATCTTAGTTTGTGTGGGTATTCTCTATGAGCTCATGACAGTGAAAAAGCCTAAACATGCATCGCTTAGAACTTATCTCCATTGCTGACTGACAGGTGGCTGTAATCAAATGACATATAAGTGACTGAGAGATAACAAAAACGCGGGAGGATGTGTATATGTTACATGAAAATATGAAGGACTTGAGTATTGTTGGATTTGGGATTCCAACCCCTGCAGATGTTGAAGGACAGCTGTATTTCAGCCAACAATATTTACTTGAGAATGGATATATATGTGCTTCTGTTTTCATACAGACACACTCATATATGCAGAAAAATGATGTTATGTAAGAACACAATGATTTCTATGTACTTACTATTTGGCTTTCATGGTGATCAATATGACTTATCCTTTAAAATTTAAATGTATCTATCTTTACTTTCTTTCAATAGATTATTTTTAAACAAATATTGTTATTTTCCACACATACTTTAATATGCAGGTCAGGTCTAAAGGAGTAAGATTTTTGAATCCTTTCATTAGCATATATGTATTACACATAATAGTAGTGCTCATTATGATATTTTTATACATGTCCTTTTTACTGTATTTTGAACATATCTGCCCTCTATTACCCTCTAAAGTTCCCCTCCCACTCCTGATAATTCCTTCTCTTCCTAAATAGACCCCTTTCTACTTTTGTGTGTGTGTGTGTGTTTGTGTGTGTGTGTGTGTGTGTGTGTATGACCCAATGAGTTTCATCAGTGTGTTTTTAGGGGCACGGGTACTCTACCAGCAGCTACATCACTGAAGAAATTTCCCTTCTCATCAAACACTGTGTGTCAGTCCCTATGGAAGAGTGGGTCCCAGGGGCCCCTCCCACGTCTATTATAAGGTATTGATAGGCACAATTTTGTGCAGATGTAGTGCAGTTAATCACAGCTGCTGGGGGTTCGGGAGGGCACCAGCTGTGAAATGCCTGGAGGTCAGTGTTCCTCCTGATGCCCACGATCTCTTCCAGCTCTCACATTCTTTCTATTCCTCACTCCACTAGACCCCGCGTCTTGGTAAGGGTGACAGAGATGCCTCACTTATGGCTGGGCACTCAACGGCCATTTATTCTTGGTATTTTGACTTGAGAGTTTCAGAGTCACTGCTGACCACTGCATAAAGAAAAATATCTGACCAAAGCTGATAGCAACATTAATTTATGGGCATAAATATGGCTATGTTGAAGGCAATGTGATGGGCATATCCTGGCCATTTGGCAAAACCATCACAGAAGGACCAATCACCACCTTTCCAGTCATAAGGTTTTTGCTCAGGTTTATGGCAGCAGACATAATTCTGTCCTGTGGAGCAGGCATCAAATCCAGTCAGAAAGCAGTTCTGTGGTGGTTTTAATGAGAACAGCCCTCATAGGTTCACATATTTGAATTCTTGGTTCCCAGTTGGTAGAACTGTTTAGGAAGGATTAGTAGCAAAGCTACTTACCACTCTAATTAGCATGCTCTCTCTCTCTCTCTCTCTCTCTCTCTCTCTCTCTCTCAATCTCTCTCTCTCTCTCTCTCTCTCTCTCTCTCTCTCTCTCTCTCTCTCTCCTACCCCACCACCCCAGCCTTGTGGTTGTTGTCTCAACATGCAAGCTCTCAGCTACTATTCCAGTTTTATGCCTGCCTGCTGCCATGTTCCCTGCCACGATGGCCATAGACTCACCCTCTGAAACTGTAAAGTGAGCCCCCAAATGAGTGCTTTCTTTTATAAGTTGCCTTGGTTATGGTGTCTCTTAACAGCAATAGAAAAGTAGATAAGGCAGCTGGTTAGCCCACAGCAGACTTGCCATTATTGTACCAGTCAACTCCTCCTGCCTGGCCAGGCAGTTATTATTTTTGCACACAGGGTCCACAGCTGAGAGGACCATGGTGACCACCCTGCCCAGCAGCCTGTATGATGCTGCTTCTGGTACTATGACAATCAGTCAGCAGCTAGGGAGCTTCTAGCCAAGTTCTAGCTTGATTTCTTTTTGTCCTGAGGCTAAGACACATGGCATCTTCAGCAATAGGGTCTTACCATCAAGATTTGCTGGACAACCAAGAGCAGTGGCAATTGCTTGTATTATTTTGACCTCTGGGAGCCTCCCTGACCAACAAATCCTAGGAAGGTAGTTAACCCCTGACACTAGTTTTTTTTTGTTTAATGATCTATGGTTTTAGAAGTGGAGAAATGGCTTAGTAGTTAAGAGCACCTACCTGCTTCTCTTACAGAGTACCTGAGTTCAGTTCTAAGCACTCATATCAGGAAGCTCACAAATGCATAACTCTGGCTCTGGAAGGCCTGATGCCTCTGACCTCCCTGGGCACCCAGAATCAGGTGAAATACACCCCCCTTCCCACTCTCTGCTGCCACACACACATACTTAAAAATAAAATAAATCTTAAAAACGCTTGTGGCTTTCTGGAACAGCATTATTTACCCACACAGGATACTTCCTTTCAAACATTTCTAAAATTTTATATTTTTTAATGAGCTTATAGCATATCAAATTTCCACATGGCTTTCCCATACATAGTTGTTAGCATGCAGGTCTAAAATATCAGAACTTTAAATAAAATTGAGACAAGATCTCACTTTGTAGCCCTGGCTGGCTTAGAACTCATTATATAGACCAGACTGGCATCAAACTCACAGAGGTCTGCCCGTCTCTCCTCCTGAGTGCTGGGATTAAAGATGTTCATCACCATGCTCAGCAATAGTAAGATTCTTAAAACCACAGTCCTAGTCCTATTATCTGGAATTTGCTTAATAATAAATCGTTTGTTGAAATAAGGTAAGCCAGAGCAGATCAATCTATCGGGAAAACTTACAGTTTACCTTTTAAGTGACTTCAACATAATGTTTCATTAGTAACATGCTTGTTTTTCTTGGCTTAAGTCAATTTATGTCTCTTTATAATAATAACGTAGGAAGCACTTCTGTTCTACTGACTGCTTTCTTACAAATGACTCAAGTGATTTTTATAGACACCCCAGTCTACGAAAGAAATACGACCCACTGATGACGGTGACTACAGTATGTACCTGGCATTATGCAAAAACCCTTCTGTAAGCCAATCTTTGCCTCCCAGGACAGTCTTAAAAGATACAACACTACAAAAACTTTTTTGGCTGAGTCTATGAATATTCCCCACATATCCACCCCTGTGGGCTAGGGTCTAATCCTTTAAAGTTACCCCGCAGTGATCGCTTCAGGATTCTTCCTCTCCTTAACACAGCCTTCCCTCTCCCAGTTCTCATATAGTAGTTATCAATTCTTTGAGAATTCATAGTTTACACAATGTAATTTCATCACAATTCTGCTCTACTCTTCCCACAATTCCTTTCAGCTCCATATCTTACCTCTCAACTCTCTCTCCAAAGCTTGTACTTTCTCCCCTTTAAAAAACTAACTCACCGAGTCTAATTTGTACTGCCCACATACTCATGAGTCAGGGGCCACTCACTGAAGAGTGATCAGCTGTTGGGGAATATTATTTTAAGGTGTGTTACTTTTGTTTATATTGCATTTGCTTAACTCTGTGAAGTTGTGATACTGAGACTGTCTAAAACACCTGATGGTCTAATGAAGAACTGAACTGCCAATGGCAAGGCAGGAGAAAGGATAGGTGGGACTGGCAGGCAGAGACAATATATAGAAAGAAAAATCTGGATGGAGAAAAGAGATGGAGGAGTGGAAGGAGGAAGAGGAGCCAGAAAAGGAGGAGGACTCCAGAGGCCAGCCACCCAGCTACACAGCAGGCCATGGAGTAAGAGTAAGATTTACAGAAGTAAAAGAATGGGAAAAGCCCAGAGGCAAAAGGTAGACGGGATAATTTAAAGTTAAGAAAACCTGGCTAGAAACAAGCCAAGCTAAGGCTGGGCATTCATAATTAAGAATAAGCCTCCATGTGTGATTTATTTGGGAGCTGGGTGGTGCCCCCCCCCCCAAAAAAAAAACCCAATAACAAAAAACAACAATTAACCTGTCAGGAGCTATCCCTTACAGAAAACCAAGTCTTCCTCTCCCAGAAACCATCAACTACCAGCAGCTCCCCAGGAGGAAGTAGGGGCTCTTAAGCCCCTCCTTTCCTCCATGCTGGGAGGCCAACTAGTTTGATAGAGACTGCAATAGCAAGACATGCCATAGATGCAATAGTGGTGTGAATGTTATGGGAGTAACCAACCACTTTCTGCTGGGACCTAAGACCCATGCCACAGGAGGAAACACATGCCTGGAACTATAAATCTGTCAAGAACCCATGGCTTGGGAGCTCCTTGGCCTCAGGAAATCCTACTGCTATGATTCTGCTAACTGGAATAGCATCAGGCTCTTCTCTAAATTCATCTTTTGTCTCCCATCCAAGTACTCATACAACAGTACAGTTCTCACATTACATCAGAGAAGTTGCTCGGCAGACAGCAGTCAACAAAGAAACTCAGCTGGTCAAAGTGCAGCCCCTTCCCCAATTTTAAGAAGGAAAAGTAATGCACCCTTCTCTCATGATACACAAAATTCCTTGAATAAAGTTATTGACTACGTTCAACAATCATTTCGAGTTTTAAGCTTTATATGTTTTCCATTATGGGACAGACAAGTGATCTGTGACTTGTCTGAGATATGTTAAGTGGAAGTTTTTGGTTTCCAGTGGAGGATGTGTCACATAGACGCATGGGAGTCATGAAGCTGATTTGGCCAGCCTGGGTCAGGAAAGAGGCTTTTGTTAAAGCAAGAGCAGTCCAGATACTATGGGACAAGCATAACAGAATCAGATACACCTACTCCAAAGAAGCTAGAGTTCACACATCAGGGACAGACAGATATATGCTGTGTCTAAGAAAGCAATTATTGGAAACTCAGGACCAGATCCTTGAAAGCAGGCAGACAAGCCCTCAAATACAAAATTGACAGGTAAGGCAGACTCCATAGACCTTGTCTACATATGCAGGTCTAAGAGTTAAGGAGAAATCAAACTGTGTTCGTGAAGGATGATGGGAAATATTTTTGCTATTTTGTGCATAAAGTTAAAGCAGGGAAGAGGTCTATGGGTGGACCCCACTTGTGATTAAAGACAGGATTCTATGTGAGGGTTCATTCACACAGAGTTTTATCTCCCCCTTAAAGTATGTCCAAATCACTCTTTCCTGCTCTGGTCCTGATGTGGCTTCTTCTCGTCTGTAGAATTGCCAAAGGGATAGAACATTCAGAGGTGAGGTTTTGTGGGAAGATGCCCAGGTGATGGTGCGCTACCCTTGGAAGGGATTAATACTTGCTTCTTAGAGTAGATGAGTTCTCTCAAGAATGAGTTGTAATAAAACAAGATCAGCTGTGCTGACAACTTCTCTGGCTTCCTGTCTTACCACATGATGTATTCTGGATGTGTTCCCACCATCGTGATGCCACTTACTGTGAGGCTCTTACTACAGCCAAGCAGATGTCAGTGCCAAGATTTTGAAGGCCCACAACTGTCAGCTAGCACATGTCATTTCTTTGTGAAGTATCCAGACTCAGATATTTTGTTATAGCAACAACAACAACAAAATACCAATATACTCTCTTTTTCAAATTTCCTACAAGATGGAGGAAAATAAGTAAGGAATAAAATATTTATGGTTTCTATAGCCTGTCTGTGAAAACAGTTAACATGCTATTCAAAATCCTAGTATGGATCTTTCATGCATTACTTTGATGAGGAGAAATTGGCAGAATAAATAACAAAATTATATAATTGCCTTTGTAAATTCATTTTAATTAGAGTTCTTACATGCTATAGTAATGTGAAAAACAAAGTGATCCTTCAAAACAATTAATTAACAGGAAAACAGTGTTTTAATGAGCAAAGAAATCTGTTCAAAGTGTGAAAAACCAGATTTATTGGCTGACGTTATAATCTACTAATCTATGTTGCAATGAACTCACATGAAGCAAAGGTGGATTGGGTAGTAAGGACCGGCCGCCCATGCGTTCTGTTAAACCAGTGACTGGAAAAAACATTGAAGTGGAGAAATGTGACATTTGTGAGTCAGCAAAAGCCACCAAGTCCTGAGTCTTTAGCTTCTCAGGCGGCACACACTACTGATAAATAATGGGTAAAGAGCGAGACAGAGGGAGTTACTCACCCAAGATGGAAATAACTCAGACCAACAGCATGTCCCTGTGACCTCCTGAAACTCTCCCTGGGCTCACCTGGATGAAGCTTCACCAGTTCCTGCCCTTCCATTGCTTGCCCTCCCCCACCACTGTCTCTGTTTGACTTGAAGATATCACCATCAAAATTCTGCTGGAAATATACACTCACAGTATAATGTTTAATGAGTTAACATTTGCATTCTTGGCAAATCAGACATCTGGTGCAAGAGTATTACTATGTTGACTGTCTGGCCTTGAACTTGGGATCCTTTTGCCTCAGTGAACTAAGTGCTAAGATTTTAGGTGTGGTACATCATTTGTAGCTTTAAGAAAGCGCTCTCTCTCTCTCTCTCTCTCTCTCTCTCTCTCTCTCTCTCTCTTTTGCACAAATTTTTGTTAATCTGTAAACCCAATCATTTGGCATGATTACCCTTTCCTTCAAGAAAGCTTTATTTCTGGACTAGATGGATGAGAGCCACAGATAATTCACGGATTACACATACACACAAGTATGAGAAAACAAGGCTGTGTATGTGTGGTACTTTCCAAAGGTCAAAAGAGAAAACGCCCATCCATAAGGCTGATGGTGTTATTGGGGTTAGCAGCCAGCAGCCCCTGGGGTGGAGGAGCTGTTGCAATGAAGCACAGCATTGCCAAACAAGCCATGCTCACACCATGGCTGGGTGGAGTTAAACATCTTTTCATGAGTATGTAATTTCGGGGTTCTTTTTGTGCCCTGGGAAGAATATCACATTGTTGTTGAAAAAAATTGGGGCAGTACTGTATCAGAGTTGTTATACTATTTTTATTTCCTGGAGAAAGAAGGGTGTGCTGGAGGAGAAACATATCCAGGCTAAAACCCTACATTTCTTAGTGACAGTGGCATTTTCCTAATGCTCAAGTATTTCCTAGCTAGGTTGGGTTCAGATTCAAGCTTCAGGTTTTCACCCCAAATACTTCCTTTTTACACACAAATCAACTCCAGTCACGTATATTTGAAAATCTAAGTTGTGTGTTATAAATGTTCAACAGGACATATAATTACATTCACCTTGTGTATTTAATTCAGTTTGAATGCAGTCTTCACTTTCTCTTACTTAGCAGATCCAGTCATGATTATGAACCAAATCTGGGCAGCCATTGTTCTACTTGTCCATAAAAGCCAATTCAGAGTCCCACAGGTATTTCCATGTAACTTGCTCCCACCCACTGTTTCTTCTTCTGTACCCTCCCCGCCTCCGCCTAGCGACTCCCCAGGTTTGCTGAGTGACCATTTGTCACTCGTTGGTCTGGATTTAGAAGGTGGTTTGATCCTTCCCTCTTCTGTTTTCCCACCCAGTGAGTCAGAAAACCCCCTGGATTTTCCTGCCGAGGGCTTCTCCTTTCTTTTATTCCTCCTGCCTGGCCAGAGCTGAAAGCTTCATCTCTCAGCTCCTCTAGCTCCTGGTCACCCCGACTTCCTGTTCTCACTGACACCATAGACATTGATTTCAAATGCAGTCGTGAACTCGTCACTTCCCTGCTTAAACACTTTCCATGGCTGACCATACAGAGTGGAAGAGTTCCGGTGCCCAGCGTGTCTTCAGAATCTTTCAGGAATTTCTCCTACACCCCTCTCAAGGCTCAGTTCTTGCTGTTCAGGGCCTTCCGTGCCCTATGAATCAACTTTGTATCACTCTTTTTGCCTCTGCCTATACATTGTAAATAATATCCTCTGTTTATACTTTCCTCATAAAATTCTAGTTATTGAAAACTCAGCTTCCATGTCGACTGTTTAATGGTATCCGTATAACCACTAGACATTTGCTTTTCACTGTTCCAGGCATACAGTCAATTCTGGCCCCAGCCACCACCTTGAGAAGTATTGAACCTCCTTGTGCTTCAACTATATACTAATATATATCTCACAGGGTTGCTGTGGCATTTCAGTAAGATTGCATACAGTACTACCATCAGCCCTCAGTTACGGTATTTGCCAACAGGCTCCTTTTGTTACTGTCTTAGAACCCTTTAGAATACTGGGGACTAAAAAATACTAGCGAGTAGTTACTAAGGATCAGAGCTTGTGATTTTTATCTTCCAAAATGTCTTGCTGATTAATTACCACCCCAAACAGGAGGATGTGGGCTAGCATACAGTTCATAAGCTACACACAATTCTCTACCACTTGACTGTCTAGACTCCTGACATGGTTCCTGTGGCGACACATCAGACGTGTGACATGGTAGGGTTCAGAGGTCACCAAATTCCTCTGACTGTCAAGTCAATTAAACAGAAAGTCAGCTTTAAACAAACAACAAAACAAAACAACCTCTCTATTGAAAAGAAATCCGTGTATATGTTTGTGTGGATGAACATGTCACGTGTGCAGACAGCACAGTAGGATGCTGGCTCCCCTGTTGCAGTCATAGGTGGTTGTGAGCCACCCACTGTGAGTGCTGGGAACTGAACTCAGGTTCTCAGAAGACCAGGAAGCCTTCTCAACCACTGAGCCATCTCTCCACCCTCAGAATGCCTGCTTTTCACTGCGGTCACAGTTACAGGCTTGCTTTGAAGCCAAGGGTCTAGGCTGCTTTGAGAAGAGCGCTCTCTCAGCCATCATGCAACTTGGCTGGCATGGCCAAGGGAATTACTTCTTTTCTAAACCAACCTGAAGTCAGTCAATTTTTACAAGTAATAGATTAACTCAACTGGTATTCAATAAATAAAATGGGTTACTGTCACTCAGCATTCAGGAGGCTATGACAGGCAATTGCAGGCCAGCATGGGCTATATGGTTATACCCTGTCTCCACTGCCATGAAGGAACAAACAAATAGACCAACAGGCGGGGTATGGAGGTTTGTGTCTCTAATCCCAGTTCTCAGGAGGCAGAAACAAAAGTTCAAAGCCAGTCGGGGTCTGTTCAAAAATACAACAACAACAAAACCAACCAACAAAAATTTTCATTAAGAAAAAAGAAAATCTACCTTAATTGCTCATACAATATGTCTAAATTATTTTAACTCCATGAACAGACATATATTACTTAAAAAAAGCAAAAATGAAATGGCTTTGAGTTTAAAAGCTTCTTCAGTGGTTAAGAGCACCTGTTGTTCTTATAGAGGACCCAGATTTGATTTCCAGCACTCACATGGTTACTCACGACCATCCACAGCTCCAGTTCCAGGGGACCTGGTGCCTTCTTCTGACTTCCCTGGGCACTAGGCACACATGTATACACAATCACACTTGCAGGCAAAATACTCATAACAAAACATAACATAACATAACATAACATAACATAACATAACATAACATAACATAACATAAATCTTTTAGAAATCAAGTAGCTTAATTAAAGAGTAATAGACTGGGTTGTCTTTGTAATTTTACTGTGTAATGTAGAATATGTAAAGTTATACATGTCCGGCTTGTATTGAGTTCCCAATCAGAAGATAAATTATGTATGTACATTTATATTGGAGTCCAATAATACTTAACAACACGTTCAAGCACTTCTTTTTCTTGTATCCCTCTTTGAGCCAAGGTCCTACACTGTCTTTCAACTCACTGTGTAGCTCAGACAGGCCTCTTGAACTTGACCTCCTTCTGCCTCAGTTTCCTGGTGCTGAGCTCACAGATGCATGCCATCATGCTTAGCTCACATCCTCCTTTGTTATAACATATATGTAAAAAATTTCTTGCTATGAATTAAATTTTGAATAAGAGTTTTGATATATTTAAAATAAAAATATTCATAATTCATACTTCAATTGAAATATGTAATTTTGTTTTGTTTTTGTTTTGACAATGTCACATGTAGCCCAGGTTGGCCTGAAACATATGACATGTAGCCAATGAACTTCTGACCCTCTTTGCCTCCACCTCTCAGGGGCCAGGGTTATCAGTGTGCTTGGCTTATGTGATGTTAGGGGTCAAACCCAGGATTACATACATGGAAGGCAACCACTCTACTAAAGAGCTACATCCCCAGTTCAAATTTTTTTTCTTATAAGAATATTTACAAAAATACAAAAAAAGAGGTTTCTTTCATTTACTTTATTTTGGGAGGTGGTGGTGTAAAAACTGACACCAGCAACTTCTGCATAAAATCAAAATGTCAAGATTTTTCTTTGTAAAGCAATGGTGTGCTTAGTAGCCATGAGCACCAACCTAGCAAATGTGTTATTTACATATTTGTGAAGGAATCTACCTGCCCAAAGCCTGCTTTCTGGTACCCTAGTTACCTAGGAAACCTGTGGGTGCCTGAAGCTAACTGAAGGGGTCACAAAGTGCATCCTTTCCTCTGTGCTTTTAGCTTGGTGGAGTCTTAGCTCTGATCATGGTGTTTAAAGCTGCGACTGGATGACTGCTTAGGACTCAGGGAGAACATACAAATCCGGCTTTGTAGTCGCGAGCAACGGCTCTGGAAGGTTAGAATGGTTTTCAATGTTTCTTCTGAGCAGTTGCAGTTTATCTCTCACGGAGGAAACCCCACTGTTGATACTTAGCATGACTTCAGGAAGGTGAGAAGAAATATCCCCAGTCCCTCTGCCTGCCTGAAAAGGATAAAAATAATAGCTGATAATGACCAGCTGTTCTCCTTCTCTGCCTGGACTTCTTCTGGTACCTTCCATGGGCCCATGCACTAAAGCTGCCCTCACGCCCTAGGCAGAACACGTATTTCCCCCACTTTACAAAAGAGAAAACTGAGGCATCCAACATTTATGCAAGACTGCACAGTGTGCTAATCAACGAATGTGTATTACACGGTTAGAAGCTTAACCCTTGTAAGACTTCCCGTGTTGGTTTCTGTAACAGGAATTATCCTCAGCTCACGCCAAGGATTAAGTATTTAGAACTTATTTATATGCCATATTCTTATTTTGAAGATGGTCAAAGAAAATGATTATATTGTTAGGCTGGTTTTTTTTTTATCATTACAGGTGAGCACTATTTTGAGTTTATAATTAGTTTGTCAGAGATGAAATATAATTAGAATTAATGAGAAAGAAGATTTAAAAATCTGAGGCTTTCTTAGCAACAATTTTCTTTCTTGTTTTTATTATTCTAAAAACTAGTCAGCTAGTGATAGCTTTTCAAGGAACATAACAAGAACATATTACAAAGAAGACAAAGTTTTAAAAAGCCACTTCCATGAAATTCAGTATGGCATCACATGCCTGTAATCTCAATACTTGGGAAATGGGGGCAGGTGGTTTATGAGTTTGAAGGCAGCCTGGGCTACACAGCAAGTTCCAGTCAGTCTCAGCTACATAGTGAGACCCATTAAAAAAAAAAAAGGTTATGGTCGGTGTCACACTTGGTTGGTGTCACACTTGGTCAGCGCCACACTTAGTGTGGAATACAAAGTGTAGAATCCAGCCAAACACACTTGCTAAGCTATGAAGTTGTTACTTTATAATGTGCTTGGAAAACAACTTACACTGTTGACTTTGACCTAATTTCTTCAGTGTAATTTCGTACTTTTTTTTTTTTTTTTTTTCAAAATGTAATTTGAGCTTGTCCTGAAGAGGAAGTGGTTCACGGAATCACATAGCACATGGTTTAAGGTTGCTGCAATGTTTAGGGGAGGAGGGAGGAAGCTAAGGTAACATGAAACAGGAAACAGAGACATCTCTAATGAAACAGAGAAGACAAACTAACTCAACTGGACCAAGAACGACGACGACAGAGGACTTTAGGGAGGGATTTGACCTGCTTTGCACAGCATGCCCAAGATAAGGACAGCCTTAGGAAGCTGACAACACACCTATCACCAGACAACACAGACTGACCACACCTATCACAGGGATAACTATAGACACTGCGCTTGTACTTCTGTGTACGGTCACGTACCAAGAACATCCAACACAGCAGCTTTCTTTCACAATTATGTCATGGGACAGTGAGATGACAAAACATTTGTAAAAAGAAAGTAACCTAGAATGGCATTTCAGTAACTTAAACTCGGAGAGGCTGCTTCTAAAAAGCCTTAGAAGTTGACACGTGTGTGTGTGTGTGTGTGTGTGTGTGTGTGTGTGTGCAAACTCGCATGTATGCATACACACACACACACACACACACACACACACTGAGCAATGAGATGGGCTACTATAGTTATAAAAGGATATATATATATATATATAATTTATTTATTTTTATAAAATTCTAAAATACTATTTATTTATTTATTTATTTATTTATTTATTTATTTATTTATTTATTTTACCTGCTCTGGTTATGTAACTCAGGCTGCCCTCAAATTCAAAATTCTCCTGCCTCTACCATCCCTGTGCTGGGACTATAGGTGGGAACCATCAGGCCCAGGAGGATGACTTTCAAATGGACTTGTTTCCAAGTTGCCTTGCTTTTGTGTGAACTCGAGAGGAGGGGATGAACAGAGCCAAGTCAAGCTCCCCAGGGGTAAGGAGAAAGAGGACTTGATCAGACCCCAAGTACTTGAACACACCTCAGAAGGGAAGCCACATGTAGCACCAGGCTGGCTGGCAGGAGTACCACACTCTCCCACCTTCCCAGCCAAGAGCTTTTCTGGATCTCTGGGAGACAAGTGGTAGGCTCATCTCAGTTGGCATACAGGGTGTGGAAAGAGCTTTCTAAATCTTGGGGTGTTTTCTAAGTTCCCTTTTATTTCTTCTTGAAAACGTCAATATAAGGAATGGGAACTGTTTAGAATCTATTGTGACATAAAACAAAACTGATAACACAATTTAGAATTATGTTTTTGAGGAACAAAGCTAGCAAATCTTTACTGACTAACTTTGTAGATAAAATAGGCCTATTGTTTCTCAACAACAAAAACTCCTGTGCATGGTCAAGCGCATTCACTGGCTCGGGCTCTGTCTGTTTCCTTGTGGATGTATTCCCGTCCGACTTGTGTTCCTGTCCTTCACCAACCACACTGTTTGGGTCGAGATCACCAGTGACCCTCATGTGGCTACATCCAACTGTTAATTCTAGCATCTGACACAGGGTTTAACATGGTAGGTCGACCCCTCCATCCCTGGGGGGTTCCAGATCCATAGAATAAATGCATCACGGGGCAAAATTATTTCTCAAAGAGATGTATGCCTTCTTCCGAAGGTGTGAAAAGCAGCGTGGATTCCTGTTCTCTTGCTGGGAGATCAGCCTAGTGGTGGTCTTTGTGCTTGCACTGGTCCCGGGGCTGCTACTGTTCCTAGCTTAGCTCTACACAGACTTCAGCAGGAGCTTCCCTGCGGGGTATGCCAGGGCTTTCAACCCCGTCTTCTTGGCTGAGGAGGAGAGCTGCAGGCAAGCTATGTGGACGCATCTTGATCCAGACTTCATGACTATTTGTTCCCAGAGTTGAGAGGGTTAGGAACCAATGGCGGTGTGGCTGCAGCCCAGATGGCCGGTGGCCCCAGGCCCCAGGCCCCAGGCCCCAGGCCCCAGGCCCCAGGCCCCAGGCCCCAGGAGTGGAGTGCATGTACTCTGCTGTGTGTAGTGAGAGCAAAGGCTGTGTGGTTCTCTGAGTTTTGCTCTTCGGTAAGAAGTGTTGGCAGAATAAGAAACCACACAGGAAGTTACAAATGAGGCCTCACTGTGGAGCGGTGTGGGGCTTAAGCGATCTTCTTCTGAACTGTCAATCATCAAAACCAGGTTGGCACTGGGCATGGGACATACGCTATTAATTTTAAGACTTACAAGGTTGAGGCAGGTGGATTATTGTGAGTTTGAAGCAAGCCTGGAGAACACAGGCAGTTTGAGACCAGGCTGGACTATGAAACAAGATCTTGTCTCAAAAAGAAGAAACGAAAAAGCAAAAAACAAAACAAAACAAAAATCAAACCAACAACAAAACAAACCAAAAACCAAGCCAACAACAACAACAGCAAAGAGCCCCAGAACAAAAGAATTCTGAGCAACTACATTTGAGGAACAATTAAACCATTAATACCCTCTACCAAAGATGGTATTTCACACCCACTTTCCTAGGAGTTATGCAGCTAAGATGATGGGAAGCATGTAGGCACTGTTAGTAATCAAAACCAAGGAGCTGGGAGTAATCAAAAATTAAGCTGTTTGGTAGTTATAGTGTTTTCATGTAAAACACTGATTACGTGTTATGATTTCCTTCTTGCTTGAAATAAATACTTAGGTGTGTGTGTGTGTGTGTGTGTGTGTGTGTGTGTGTGTGTATCTGTGTGCCTGTGTGCATGCATGTATGACTATGTGTGTGCATGTGTATCTGTATCTGTGTGCATGCATGTATAACTATGTGTGTGCATGTGTATCTGTGTGCCTGTGTGCATGCATGTATGACTCTGTGTGTGTGTGCACGCAGGGGCATGCAAGCACCTGGGGATGGGACCTAGGACCCTGCATGTGCTAACTATCACTGAAACACAACTACAAGCTATGTTTACTTTGGTTGGTCATTTCTCACTCAGAATTCTTACTTAGTATTTGTCAGAGGACAGCCTCTAACATCGATTGTATCGGATTCACATTCCAGAGAGCTGACTCTATCCCTGCTAACTCAGCAGCCTCTCCTTCCAGCCTCCGCCACCAGCTCCTCACCCTCCCTGGCCTCTCAGCTTCCCTGGCGTCTCAGCTTCCCTGGCCTCAGGGTACACTCACCTCTCCCCCCCTCACCCACAGGCACCCCAGCCCCAGGGTCTCCTGCCGACTCCTGGTGTGGTAACTGCTGTCAGCTCCTAAGCTGGTGTTAGACTGCAGTGGTCTCTCTTCCACGGTCTATCTAGTCAGCACCACCCTGCCCCCTTACCTCACAGATGTTTATCTCTTAACGTTCTGCTTATTGGGGCCTCCCAGCTGTTCTGGAACACTGTAAGCATGTGCTGTACGTGTGCTTTGCGGTGTGTCTGGAACATCTGTTCCCCACTCACCCAAATAATCATCTTTAGGCCTTTGCTTAAACCATCAAGCAATCCTTCATCAGAGACCTTCCAGACCTATCTCAAATCAGCTCTGTCCACCACCCCTCCCTCCCTGTTTAGTCCTTACCCCTCATCACCTGGAATGTAAGTCCAACACGGTCGACTGTTGTTGTGATAGTACTGTTAGAGCTCCAGTGAATAGAACAATGTAGATATGATGGACACCAAGTGAACAGTTGGTAAATGAGTGAGCTCCCGCAAGGGCGGGAGGTCAGGCTACCTCTCTTGTGAGTCCCTATGGTGACACACACCGACCACCTTGGTCATGAGAGGACTTTATAAAAACATGTTAGAGAAGTTAGCAAGTTAAAGGAGAAGACAGGAGAGGAAAAAGAAAAGAAGATAAACTTCACTGTGTTGCTGTTTGAGAAAGGGCCCTACAGTGCAGCCCAGGCTGGCTTTGAACTCATGATCCTTTTGCTTCTGCCTTCTGGGTCCTGGGATTACAGACCTGTGCTACTGTTCCTGGCTCTTGGGGAGATGGATCTAAAAACAGAGAATGACGCCACAGCTACCATAGTGGGTGGTGGTAGGAATAGACAATGGCTGTTCACGTCACTGGGCAGATGACCCAATGCGATATTTACTCAACCTACGTCTTCCTTCCTCACCAGGTCATACTCTATGAGAGATGAAAAATGAAACAATTGAATGAGACTCTTCAAAGCTCCGCAGATTTAGAAGTAAAACTACATGGCACACATTACTTAACACCTACAAAGGGGGCATTTTAAAACAAACAAACAAACAAATCCAATAGAGGCCTCTTTAACCAGATACTCAATTTAGGATCACCAGTGATGGGACAATGACATGTGTGTCTCTTGCCAATTGATATTTTGAGGACACAGTGTCTCTTCTTAGAACTACCTTGGAAGTGTTGATCCTGCTCTACATCCAATCAGAGTAATCAGCTAGATAAATTCAATTTGAGGGACATTCTGCAATGCAAAACAACTGGTATGGCCTTTAAAATTTCTTTTTAGACATGTTTTCATTATGTAGCCTGGGTTGGTTTTGAATTCACAATCCTCTCGCTTTGGCCTCCTCAGTGTTGGGAAAGAATGTTTCAATTCTTCAAATTAAAAAAGATATTATTAAGATAATGGGAAAATGAGTATAGATTATGTATCAGAGAAAGGATGAATTTGAATTTCCTGAGTGTGATTATTGTACCATGGTGTTTGTATGTAGCCACCACAGTGTGATGGCTGTACCGTGGAAGGGAATGCCTTTGTTCTTCAGAGACAGATGGTAAGGAAAATAGAGGGGGTGTAAACAATGACTGATGGTAGGTGAAGGATGTATGGGAGCTTATTTCACTATTCCTATACATTTCAAAATAAAATTTTTAGAGGAAAGAGAAACAAGTTAAGCAAAAGCAAACAGAGAGGAAGAGGTAGAGTTGGGGAAGTAGAGGCAGGCAGAGGATGTAAAAAAAAATCTTGTCTTGGGCACTGTAGATTGTTTTAACTAGTTCTCATAAAAACCAGGAGAGATTCAATATTTTCACTCCCGTTTTCATAGGTGAAGAGTGTGTGGTTAGAAGTCTGAGTGACATGCCTGAGATCAAACAGCTCACCCGTGGTGGGAAGGACTGTCATTCCTCCAAGTGCTCCATCCTCCAGCACCTAAGCTGTGTCAACGTGACTCATGGCAGAAAAGTGTGAGAGGGCCGTAGATGGAACCTGCTCTTAGGCTACCATCAGGGGAGACAAAACATCTTCACACACGATGACGAGGACAGAGGCATGTGTCAGCGAAGGGAGTCAGACAGAAACAGGGTTCTGTGGAGCCATGTTTCCACCCCAAAGAGGCTCGTTCACACTGGAGAAACTTGTAGCAGTGACTCACACCTTCTTTATGGGATAGAGGGTAATTGTGTTGTAGCACTTTCCCCTAGAACAGACGACCTCGAAGAGAGGCCAGGGTCTGCTGTGGCCTTGAGAACATCAAATCTTGTAAAATCAGATGAAACCAATGTTTGGACCTGGGAAACTCAGGTCAGCAGAAGGCCCCACCTCCAAAATTATGACTTTAAACAAACTTATTTTCTTTATAATTACTTAGGCCCAGCCATTCTGTTATAGCCTCTGAAAATGTAATAATACAAAAATGGAAAAAGGCTGAAAAACTTTGGCCTTGAGTTTTATATTTTTCTAGTGTAAAAAGATTTCCCTGTGTAAAAAAATTCCCCAGTAAAATTCCCAAATCGCTAAGCCTGGGAATATTAGTTTCAAATGGCTTTTTACCTTCCAGGTTGCAGAGGGGATACTTTCTAGAGATTCATAACAATTAGGAGTCACAACCTTGTCTTCTGTCTGAGTAATAAAAGCCAAGCATGTCCCCTAGGCTTTGGCAATCTGCACCAGGCAGAAAATATTTTCCAAGCTTTATAAGAAAGCATCAGACAACCCCCATAGAGCTGAGACTAACATTTTATCTGGGGACATCGTGGAGGATGGCCAAACTCTGCCATAAGTCCTTCCATTCTTTTCAATGTGTGTGTGTGTGTGTGTGTGTGTGTGAGTGTGAGAGAGAGAGAGAGAGAGAGAGAGAGAGAGAGAGAGAGAGAGAGAGAGAAGAGACAGAGAGAGACAGAGACAGAGAGAGACACAGAGAGAGAGAGACAGAGAGAGACAGAGAGAGAGAGGTGGTATGGGATGCTCCATACCATATTTGGGTGTGAGGGTCAAAGGATAACTTTGTGGAATCAGTTCTCTCCTTCCACCTTTATGTGGGTTCCAAGGATGAAATTAAGATTTCCAGGCTGGTGTGGCAAGAGCCTTTTTCCACCAAGCCATCTCATCTACTCATTTTCATATTTTAATGCTGCTAAAATTAAAAGAAGATTCATATGGTAGATTATGAACATTGTTGGCCACCAGTAGGAGTTACCTATGTTGAAATTGTCCTCAACTCCATACATGGAAACTGAGACATGTCTACCATCTAATATATTTATTATGTTTGCATTGGTAGTGTGTAATTCAGCTTTCTGTTGCTGTGGAAAACATACCTAGGATAGTCAACTTAATGAAGAAAAAGTTTCATTTGGCTTACAGTTTCAGATATGTCAATCTAGGATTGCTTGGTCCTGTTGCTTTGGTCCTGTGGTAGCACAGTACACCATAACAGAAGCATGTGACCTGTTTATGTCTGACAGTCTGAAGGAGAGAAAGATGGGAGTACAAAGTTCCACCATCCCCTTCCAGGGCACACCCCAGTGCCCTAACTTATTCCCACTAGGCTGTGTTTACTAAAGATTCAGTGCCATTGCAATAGTAGCGAGGGTTGGGGACCCAGCCTTTAGTATGTGAGCCACTGGGAGACACAAGACCCCAGCTGTAGTGTAATACAGTTTAAAGATGGATTCACAGCCATCGCTTCAAAAGCTAACTGAGATTCATAAGGACATGCCACCAAAGTGCAAAGGTATCATTCAGGAAAGACTACTATTTACAGGCCAGCCAGGCCAGGCCATCAAAGCAGCAGAAATTTCCAAAGCATTCAAGTAGTAATTCCTATTTTCAGGAGAGGTTGGTGGGCTGGTTTATCCATGATGAAAAATTATCTATTAATACCAAATGTCTGCATAGCCAATGACTGACATCCAGGAAAAGCAAATTTCTAGCAACATATAACAATTCAAGTAATGCATAGCAATTCAATAGTGAAACAAACCTTTCTGTTTAATCAACAAGATGCTTAGAAAGTATGCGGCATTCATGAATAAGCCTACCAATCACATGGTGGATGCTAAAGAACAAGACCGTGGCTTAGCTTGGGTAATGAACAGGCAGCTGGTATCCTGGCATGCTCTGGTCTGTGGTGGCACAATGTATCATGTGAGACTATGTGGCTGAGGGGGCAGAGGAAATGGGAGAGAACATTGGTAAGCAGAAGCAGCAGGTAGGTTCCCCATCCTGAGACTCTTTAGATTCCCAATGTCAAGAAGCACACACTGGCTTCATCTGGACTTGACTCTGATTGCTTTACGTTGTTCCTAACATTTGATGAAGCCTCCCTGTCTTCAAAAGAAAAGAATCTATGTTATGAACTAGATCTGATAACAATGTTGAGTGTTCTCAAGATGACAGCTGAGTGCATGGATAATGTTCCTTGTGGAGGAGCATTGAGGGTGGTAATTGAACATTTGCTAAGGTGGATCACACGGAAGATGTCTTAGGTTTCTTTCGCTGTGGAGAGGAAAGGGTTTGTTTGGCTTGGCATTCTCAGTCTATGGAGGAAAGCCAAGGCAGGAACTCAGTGCAGGAACTTGGAGGCAGGAACTGAAGCTATGGAGGGATGCTGCGCACTGGCTTGCTCTCCAGGCTCTCGTTCCATTACCTTCCTTAAATCTTTGAAAGCCAAGTGCCCATGGGTAGCACCGCCCATAGTAGGTCCTCTCATGTCAATCATTAATCAAGAAAATGTACCACAAACTAGCCCACAGGCAATCTGATGGAGGCATTTTCTCAATTCTAACTCTTCCTAGACAACTCTAGCTTGTGTCAAGTTCACAATCAAACAAACAAACCAAACCAACCAAAAAAAGCTAACCAAGACAGGGATACATCGCAATGGTAGACCAGAGTAGGTGCTCAGCATGTGTGAGTGAGGAAATAAAAGTAACACAGGGAACTTCCTGAGAAAGCAGCATCTGTCAAATGTTATCGTCTCTGTCGTTCAGATTTTTCCTCATCATTTTATGGCCCCAACCAGCATCTTTGCCACGAACACACCATGCTGCAATTTAATCCATTCTATTGCTGGAAATGTGTAGCTTTAAGATGCTGTGATCACAGCCAGATGTTTTCATCTTCAGAAAAATGACATGCAGCATGGTTTAAGGATAAAACAGAAAATATCAGCCACTTCTTGTCTTTGTGTGGGAAGAAGGATTTTCTGTTTGTCTCAGTTGATGTTCTGCACCTGGCACTGGAGTCCCCCAAAGAGTGGGGCTGTTGGGAAAAATCACAGCCAGGTGATCAGCAGTGACTTTGCATTCATCGGCTGTACCAGTAACTTTTAAAAACTCTTTCTTATTTATAAAGGCCATTTCTATTTCAGCCCGTGTCTTAGTCACTGCTCTATTGCTATGAAGAGACACCATGACCAAGGCAACTCTTATTTTTTTAAAAAAGCATTTAATTGGGGGCTTCCTTACAGTTTGAGAGGGTTAGTCCATTATCATCATGGCAGGGAGCCTGCACTGAAGAGGTAGCTGATAGCTACTTCCTGATCCACAGGCAGACCTTTCAAAACCTCAAAGCCCACCTCCAGTGACACACCTCTTCCAACAAGGCCACATCCCCTAATCCTTCTAATCCTTTCAAACAGTTCCACTCCCTGGTGACTAAGCATCCAAATATATGAGCCTATGGGGGGTCATTCTTATCAAATCACCACAGCTGTTTTATCTAAAATATATTCCTGCAATACAAGCCATAGAAAAAGGCAACCCAGCTGGTGTTTTTCTGCCCTTGTTCTTCCTGCCCAGGGTCTTGAACCCAGGCCCAGGTATACTAAACATCTGCTGTTCTACCACTGGCTACGTCACTGTCCCTCAATGATGTTTATTATTTTCTTGAGTTTCTTAGTATTTTTCTCTCTGTGAAGATATTACTGACAACACTGTTATTTTGAAGCAAAAGGGGAATTGAGTGTCTATCCCCCCCCCCACATACTAGGTGATTCATTCCTTAAAATTAAAAATACTGCATAACATATTTTTCAAAAGTGTCTTGTTAGTTTTGTCAGGGTACATTATATTTTCTATTTTATGTACATTTTTATTGTTGTATATGGATCCATCAGAGGACCACAGCTTAGGGGTCCTCTGAGTACCATGGGGCAGACCAAACCCTCCACCAGAGGTGAGAAGACAGTTCTCAGCACTGTGCATGGCTTCACAGTCTTCAGCAAATGGCTTAGCCTCTTGGGTCTTAGTTTTCCTCCCTTTAAAATAGGTGTGATAAGAAGTTACTGTATGGGGTCAAAGTGAGAACCCTGGAAATTACCACATGTGCAGTGCTTAGAATGGCCTGGCTTGGGTCCGAGAGCTCAGGAAACAAGCAGTGTCTTCAGTTAACCTCCCTGATGTTTGCAAGGCTGATGTGCAAAGGAAGAAGACTTTTGGTGACACTGCAGGGAAGGGGCCAGGACCCAGTCTCCGGAGAGCATTCCTCCTATTACCCTGCCCAGGAAAGCACCCAGCCCCGGGTGAGGCTAGTGGCAGTTGATGGAAAGTCACGAGCTTAAAGTGAGGGGAATAGATTTCTTTTAAAAGGCGCTTTACTTTTGGAGACTAAAGGAAGCTCAAAGCACACATCCCTGCTCTGTAGTTTATGCAGGAGCCGCTTAGATTAACAGCCAGGATCTCATCAGTTGCACAGACGACAGGAGAGTGATGCACTCGTTGAGAAGGGTCCAACTGACGTGGCTGCAGGGACAACATGTGTCCTGTAGAGCTTGCCACAGCTGCAACTGGATAGTCACACTTCAGAGCTCCTGAGGACACACCCAGGACTATGTGAAAGAGCAGAGAAAGCCTAGTAGCTGGGGTTGTAGAGATGTCATGGAGGATGCTGGGTCAGGGTCACCATGTAGGTTCTAATTACTTCCTGATTACCTCTGAGGTTGTATGACCCACAGAAACGATGGGTGCACAAACATAAATATACAGGGATCAATAATTTATTCCCACATAAACACACTTGTCTACATAGAAATTTGCCAGGATTTTGTACCATAATTTAAATTATTTCATTTTTGCTATTGAAATATAATTACATCATTTCCCTCTTCCCTTTCCTCCCTCCAAGTCCTCCTTTATACCCATCCTTGCTCTCTTTCTACACCATATTTTACTTCTTGATTCGCTTAATCCATTAGCTAAACAGGTGTATGTGGAGTGCAGACTCTGCCAGGCACAGTGGCAGTTGGGTGGGAAAGTCATGAGTTGAAAGTGAGGGGAACAGATTTCTTTTAAAAGGCACTTTACTTTTGGAGACTAAAGGAAGCTCAAAGCACACATGCCTGCTCTGCTAATGTCTATAAGTTGAATATTTGTTGTGTAAATGAATAACAACGAACGTCTAAAGACCAAAGACATGGAGTATACTAAAAGAGCATAAACAATATAAAATAATAAAGACCCTGTTATGGTTTGAACCTGAAATGTCCCCCATAGGCTCAGATTTTAAGTGTTGTCCCTGTGGTTAGTGGCACTGTTTTGGGAGGCTGTTTGGATGGGGCCTGGCTGGTGGAAGTAGGTTACTAGGGACAGGCCTTTGAAGTTTGTAACATGGCCCCTGATGGAGGCCAAGATCTCTGTTTGCTTCCTGGCCTGCCATGATGCAGGAAGCCATCAGCACTGCGCCTGCAGGGCCTGAGCCACTCTGTCACGGCGTCACCACTACAATGAACTGAAATGCCCTGGGACTGAGCCAAGATAAACCTCTCCTCCTTAAACTGCACTGCCAGGTATTCCGTCAGAGCAACACAAAAATCACTAATATAAGGGCTGAGAGGAAAGACAACAAGTCTCTTAGCTTAAGGAGCTGGGGCCAGCAGCCTAAGAGGATGTGCAGATTACACAGCTGTCCAATCATGGGCACAAACGCTACATCCTGAAGGAACCTTGTTCAGCTGGGCTTTTACCATCCAATGCAGAGAAACCTCACCTCAACCCCACTTTCTTCAAGCATGAAAAGGGGCCATTTCACTGGGTTTCATAATGGTTAAATAAGAGAATACGTCCATAGTCACACTTGCTTACTAAGTGCCTGTTGATCCTCAGCTGGCAGTGACAGTGGAGTCCATCATTATTGCTGTTGCCTTTTTTTATTTACAGCACAAAAATCTCATGGGGGCACCAGAAAGCACCCGTAGGTCCAGGTGGGTGAGTATGAAGAGGCCAAAGCTAATCTTTGGTCTGGGTTCTGTATTTTCTCTAACATAGTGGTTTTCAAGAGGCAGGTTCTTCAGCCACCAGCAGCAAAATCATGCAGACACGTTAGAAATGCAAATCGGGGGGCCTCATTCAAAAACGACAAAACCAGAAACTCTGGGCTAGGAGGTTGAATAGTATATGCTGTATACGCCCACGGGTGTGTCTATTGCACACAAGATTGAGAGTTGCTGTTCTGCGGTAATGACAAGATTTCAAAAGCAATTTGAATATAGATTGTAAAGGGACCAAGAGAGCCAATAACCTCAGCCAAGAGCAAAATTATTTCTGTTTTATATTAAGGGAGGTTTATTTTGTGGGGTAACTTACAAGTGAAGGGATAGGTAACAGGGTCTGGGAAAGGTGTAGCGCAGTCCAGCGGTGTTCTCTGGAGAACTCTGCTCCGTCTACCTCCAGCATCCAGGGTCCAGGAACCAAGAGAGCTGGCTCATCTGGATCTCGGGTCTTCAGGGTCCTCTTTTGGCCCAGCCTTGTAGGTGTGACAGTTACCAAAGCCTCAATGGGGGTTGGAACTTCCAGATCAAAGCTGGAATGGCTACCCACTACATAAGAGCATCATGAATAAAATAAGGGGCTTTGATGAAGGTTCAGCTGGTAAAGTGCTCACTACCTAAGCATAAGGACCTAATTTACAGAACCCAGGTAAAAGCTGATGTGGGGGCACTGCCATGCTGGGGAGGTGGACAAAGGAGGGTCCCAGGCGGCAAATGACCCACTAGTCTAGCTGAACAGGCGAATTCCAGGTTCAGATACCCTGACTCAAAGCATAAGGTGGAGAGCCGCTGAGGAAGACACCAGATGTTGGTTTCTGGCTTTCATGCACATGTGTTTCTGCAAGCACATGTGAACATGAACACACACACACACACACACACACACACACACACACACACACACACACGGTACAGAAGCCACAAAAAAGCAGTTAGTCGAATCATAACAAGTAGATGGTCATGGCTGTGCATTTCTGAGTGGGGGTCACTGACTTAGGGTTTATGGTAACTTGTCTTCCAGGGACTGGAATCAGAGATAAATGGCTAGTGTGTATCAAGATGGATGCCTAGCACAAAACAGAGTTTCCTTAGCCATCACAGTAATATATACTACTGATGAATGTAGGAATAGATGAACAGTATGAAGTATATTAGAATAATTCACTAAATTAGAATACTAAATGATGCTGGGGGCAGCAGTGCAACCTTTGAGTTTGTGGGAGTATCAGGAGTTCAAGGTCAATTCTGATGATATATGGAATTCAAAGGCAGTTTGAGCTACAAAAACCAAAACCAAATCAGAACAGTATAAAATGACTCAGTACATGTTCACCTCAATGGTAAGTGGCCTGGATAATGTAATAATCAATAGCTATTGCTGATTTAAAAAAAATTCTCTTAGTAAGGTTGAAATTGGTTGGTATTTTTTCCAACTTGATAAAGGGTATTTATCAGAAATGAATGGCAACTACCTTTCCTGTGTGTGTGTGTATGTGTGTGTGTGTGTGTGTGTGTGTGTGTGTGTGTGTCTGTAGATCGACACCCAGCGGCATTGGGAATGCTAGACACTGAACCCTCTTTCACTAAGCTACATTCTTTGTCCTTTTTTTATTTTGAGATAGAGCATCACTAAATTACCCAGGCTTGCCTTGAATTTGTTCTGTTATCCCAGGCTGGCCTCGAATTTATTCTGGCCCAGGTAAACCTGCAACTGGTGATCCTCTTGCCTCAGCTTCCTGAGTCACTGGATTATAGGCCTGCACCACCAGGTCTAACTCAGTCAACTACTATGTTAATTTTAAAACATCACCTGTTCCTATGCTGAGAGTCCCAACATTATTGCTCTTCTCTGATTTGACTCTGGTGGTCACAGTAACAATCCAGGAAAAGGTCTTAGTATATGTCTGGGTTTGACAAGCTTTCCT
Source organism: Onychomys torridus (assembly GCF_903995425.1). Taxonomy (NCBI): domain Eukaryota; kingdom Metazoa; phylum Chordata; class Mammalia; order Rodentia; family Cricetidae; genus Onychomys; species Onychomys torridus. The sequence goes on along the minus strand of NC_050447.1, from coordinate 81,188,575 downwards.
TCTTAGTCAGACACTAAGCATTTTAGATTTTGCAGGCCAGATGGTCTTTGTGGAGACTACCTGAGCTTGTGGCTGTAGGGGAAAAGCTGCCTTAGATTATATGGAAAGAAGTAAGAAGGATGAGTGTCAAGTTTGACATAAGCTAATTTGACCTAGGGGCTCCACGGAAAGACTGGCTTAGAAGCACATGTATGTAAAACGACTGTCTGGCTAGGAGAGTCCAAAGAAAGAGTTGAATTAGTAAGGCTACTGATATGAGGCAAATATAAATACTTTGAAGTGTTACGATTGAGACAGTAATGGATGTTAGACATGGATATGATGAAAAGACCAAATTTATAGAAGCAACCAGGCTGTGAAAAACAGAAATAAACAATAAGAAAATCATTAATTCTAGATAAAGGAAAGTATGAAAATATATAACGCAGAAGACTTGAAATAACAGAAAGAATTAAGTGGGCAGTGGTGGCATATGCCTTTAATCCTAGCACTTGGGAAGCAGAGCCAGGCGGATCTCTGTGAGTTTGTGAGTTCGAGGCCAGCCTGGTTGACAGAGCGAGTTCCAGGACAGGCACCAAAACTACACAGAGAAACCCTGTCTCAAAAAACAAACAAACAAAAAATAAATAAATAAAAAATAAAATAAAATAAAATAAAAGCAAAGCAAAGCAAGAAAGAAGTAATGCTAAAGTGTTTTTAAATCTTTAATGAACACTCTAGCTCAGCCTACAAATTTATTGGTTTCATCATGGCATCATGTGTCAATACTTTTTTCTCATGCATTCATCTGCTGCTGATGGACATCTAGGTTTGTTCTATTTCCTGGCTACTTTGAACAATGCAGCTATGGTTGTGAACATGTAAGTATCTCTGCAGTGTGTTCACAGTCTTGAGTTTATTCCAGGGTGATCATGCTGGGTCACATGCTTGTTTGAGTTTCAGTTTTTGTTGTGGGGAAACTGTCATACCTATTTCCATACTGACTGCACAAGACTATATGCCTAATAGGAGTGAATAAGACTTCTCTTTCCCCTACTTCCTTACCAGCATTTTCTTTTTTCTGTGTGTGAACTCTTTTAAGTATAGTGTTAGGACAATTTCAATCCAGAAAATAGACACACCCGCATACACTCTCTCACACACACACTCACACACAGGGCTATTAAAATTGAATTAATTAAAATTGAATTGCACATTTGAACTTTTGGTTCTGTTTGTCTTTCCTGTTGCTGTGGGGGCTGACATGATGAGGTTTTAGTAAAAACACTAGTATTTCACCAACATTAATAATGATGCAGCTTAAACTACATTCTGAAATAAGTGTGCCAACAAGTTTGCCCCTTCAAAATATAGTTATTTTAAGTGTGATTACAAGTATCTTTGAGGTAAGCCCTCCCTGGCCTTTGTTTTATGGTGAGTTCTCTGGTATTGTTGCAGGGTGAGACTGCAAAATCTTACTCATCTAAGGTTCCTTCTCTTGCTGCACTTTTTAAAGCTTCCTTTTTATTGATTCTTTGTGTCTTTCAGATCATGTGTCTTGATCCCATTCATTTCCCCCTCCCTTCATAGCTGCCCTCTGCCCATGCAACCCTCCCCCAAAGTGAAAAAAAAAATGAAATTTAAGATAAAAAATAAGAAAAAAAGGAAAAATCAATCTCTTCATGGAAGCTGCTGTGTGACACAGTGAGTCAGGTAGTACACCTTTTATCTGTACGTCTTTACTTGCAAGTGTTCATTGCGAAGAGTCACGGGTCTGGTTTGAGGACTCTGGTTTCTGCAACACTATCAATGCTGAGCCCTCACTGGGACTCCTCTTGGTTATCCTGTTGTTGCCCTATGTTGTGGAGACCCTGTAGCTTTTGGGTCTGTAGAACACGCTCATGTCACATGCTCCAGCAGATCATAGATGAGGTGGGCCAACTCATAACCCTGGTTCTGGGTCTGAGTAGTTGTAGGTTGGTCAACCCACCATCTCTCCCCTGTCCTCACCAGCAGGGTGAGCTCTCTGGCATTGCCCTGGCTAGTTCATCTCTTGTAGTGATGAGCAAGGGGCAGGGCCAGTTCTCTTGCTTTCATGCCCTCAGGACCAGCTCTCCCATACCTACACCATCAGGGCCAGCTCTACTGTGTTGCCCAGGTGAGATGTAGGGGCCACTCTCCCAAGTGCTGAAGCTGATGAGGGGCAGGGACAGCTCCCCCACTCTCATGACCTCAGGGCCATCTTGGCACACTTTTATGCCCTGCAATTAGACTTTCCTATGGCATACTGGCATTCCCAGTTGAGCATCCCAGCGGGTGTTCAGATGCAATATGGCTACCCACCTGTCTCTTCACTAGCCCACACAGAATTCCCCTGGTTTGTGGTCTAGTGAGATACAAGTCTGAGGCTATCTTGGGAGCTGAAGAGAAAGCCAGAAAGAGGATATGAGACAGAAGGTCATACAGGGATGTAGGAAGTCGATGTGACAAAGGGGGAGAAAAGGTTCTGAGAGACATTCTAACAGGCTGACTCCACAACTGTGTGTATCTATCTACTCACATCAAGTGGAGAGCCATCAACTGAGCTACAGGCCAGAGCCACTTACATATGAGCACCCTTCTCCCCAGACTACCTCTTCAGCCCTTAAAATAAAATACATAAACCAGACCAGTTATCTTTATTTACCTTGACAGACCTAAGCATCTTTTATAAGAATTTTTACCTATTCTTGAGATAGCTGACTTGTCTGGTCAATCTAGCCTTCTTCCCTTTATCTTGCTTGTCCCACTCCCTCCCTTCCTGTTCAGATCCTCTTCACCCTTCACAGTTACCATTAGCCTCCCTACCTACAGACTCTCCCTCTTAACCAGCTTCTGGGAGACCACTACGGTGTTTACAGTGTTCTTCCTCAACACGGTTTAGCTTAGCATAGCTTTTTTTTTTTTTTTTTTTTAAACTTTACAGACTGAGGGATTTACTCTGAAACTTTGCAATATGGCTTTAAAATGTTTCTGTTGTCTAATCTTTATCAGCCTCTTGGATGTTATCTCTCAAACATCCTGCTTTCTCCATAAAACCTACCATTAATAACATCATAAATAATCATCCCCAGCACTTTTAATGGACTGAATCCAGAGCATAGTTGGCTTCTGATGCTTTGCATCTTCTCAGAATGCAGATGGAAACAGAAAATCCATCTCAGAAGAGTGCACAATTCAATGGCTCTTGCACAGATGCAGGTTGTGCAATGACCACCACAATCTAATTTTGGGACACTTTCTTCTCCTTTGGAAGAGACTCTGTCTCCACTCACCCCAGCTCCCTCCAATCCTAAGCAGCCACCCAGATACTTTCTCTTTAAATTTGTGTGTTCTGGACATTTTTTTACAAATAGAGTCATATGGTGTTTGCTCTTTCTTGTCTGGCTTCTTGAACTCAGCATAACGTATTATAAGTTCACTCAAACTATAATATATATAAGAACCACACTTCTTTTTCATCAGTTAATGGATATTTAGTTGGGTTCCTGTTTCTCCACAGCCTCATCAACATCTGCTGTTGTCTTCTGTCTTTTGATGACTGGTATCCTCATGCATGTGAGGTCTTCCATTGCTTTTGATCTGCATTTCTCTTATAATGCTGAACACATTGGCATATACTTAAATTGGTCTCCCTATATTTTCTTTGGAGAAATATCAATTAACACCCTTTGTCCAGTTTTAAAGTAGATTATCTTTTTATTTTGTATTAGAAGAATATTTTAAATATTCTGGCCAGCAGTCCTTCTTAGAGATATGACCTGTGTTTTCTTCCATTCTCTACATGGGCTTTCTGCTTTCTTGAAGACACTGTAGCACAAAAAATTATATATATACATATATAGTTTTTGGTAATCTTAGCTCCTTTGCTTAGTCAAACGACCAATTTTATGTTAGTTTTTAATATAAAATGTAAATCTTAATTTTTTAATGGGTGCTACTGAAAGCAGAGGTGGAATTTTTTTTTTTTTTTAAGACAAGGTCTATGTATAGCCCAGGCTGGCCTGGGAATCACTATGCAATCCAGGCTGAGCCTTTTGATTCTGCTCCATCGCTTTCCCCAATGTGATAGTTTACTATTCCCTATATACATTCAATAAAAATACTTATTGAATGACTTATGTAAGTATTTGTATTAATGAGCCATTATCTGTGATCAATAGAAATCATAGCAATAGGTTATGGCAGAAATATCATCCAGGACCAATTCAAAGGAATTTCAGGTAGATTTATGATTCAACCTTAGAGAACCAGACAGGGCTAAAATCAGTTTACACTGAGGCCATCCATAGGAAATCGCTGCTTAACCTTCCCTAATCACCAATCTTTACCTTAAACACACATGGATGAATACACACACACACACACACACGAACACACAGGAGCACACATGCACACCCACACACAGAATCCCCAAGGTGCACAAGGCCCTGAGTTTAACTCCTAGCACCAAAAACAGCAGCAGCAGCATTAGTAATACCCCCCCCCCCCAGTTCCCAAACAGTTGAATCTAGAATCAGCAGATAACAGAAAGTAAAGCAATTAAATTCTAGAATTATGTATTTATGTGTTTGACAAAACTCAATATGCAATTTTCCTGCCTTAAATTAACAAAATCAACACAGGCATTTCTTTTGGATAACATGCTCATAGTACTTAAGTACATGGCCTACCTTTTCACTTCAGTTAGCTAAGCAATAGACCGGTTTTCTCTGCGCCTCTCTCATTTGACTGTCAGTAAAACTTTTTTTTAACCATCCTGCAGCACTGAACTCATTGTCTCCACAGACTCCTGAGCAGCATGAATGAAACCCTGCACAGAGACTCCAGCCCCAAATGAAATTATTCTCTTGTGGCTTCATCATGTGCTATCAAATGGTGGAGACTTTGTTTGGTTCTCCAAGGTCAGCATTCACCAGGAACAACTGTCCCTTGAGGCCTTTTTCTGGGATGATGGGAATCTATACTGTAGCCCAGTCACCAAGGCCGGGTCAATAGGATATCTGAACACTGACGCTCAGAAGGAGGCAAGCGTTGGATCCTTCAAACGCACATCAATCTTAGCAAGGCAGCCTGCTGGTGATGACGGAGCAAGGAGTGGAGGGACCAGGGCTTACAGTCCAGGCACACAGGTCTGATAGGGCAGCCCTGTCCCAACCCACATAAGCCAAACTCAACTCCCCAGCCAGCTAGAAGAGATGCCCAGAAATCCTAGGATGAGCTCATCCACAATCCACCCCCAACACATTGCCAAGTGTGTACATTCTAAGATCCAAACTGGATACCTGAAATTGTGGCTAATTCCTTTTCATACTTCTGATATTTTAATTGATAAAGTTAGGCACAGCTGGAGAGCAACAATGATAAATAATACTAAAATAGAACAATTATAAACTATACGATAACAAAACTGCAAGCATTATTACTCTTGCACTTAGGAGCCATTATCCAATGGAGGCCACTTGACCACGTGCACTCTGATATAAAACTTTTGATCTGAAACCTAGACAATAGCTAAGTGACTAATGGGTGGGTAGTCTATGTAGTGTCAATACCCTGGACAAAGAGAAGATGACATCCTGCAGGACAGTGAGAGCTTTGACCATGTTACTCAGTACTGTGAGGAATTCAGAATTTATGAATTATTTTTGAAATTATCTATCTGATATTTCCAGATTACAGTTACCTCTAGGTATCTAATACTGTTGAAAGTGAAAGTAGTGTAATTTGTTTTTCCCTTAATACACCATTTGTCTTTTAGATTAATTTGTATTTTCATTAATTCTTTTCTCTCTCTCTCTCTCTCTCTCTCTCTCTCTCTCTCTCTCTCACTAACCCACTGAGTCCCATTTGTGGACCCTGATAGATTAACCACGCTCTATTGAATGGTACCATATGTGTGAACACACCATTCACATCACCTCTACAGTGTTTTTCTCACTTTTCCCCCGCCCCTCATTGAAGTTCTACATTTTGCACAAGCCAAGGTCAAGATCCTTGGCTACATTCCAATGGTCTACCTTGTCTAAAGTCCTGGAGCAGCAGTTTGCTTATTATCTGAATTATGTTCTCTCTTTTCCTTTTTTAATAAGATTTGTCTTTATTTATATGTGTATGTGTGAGCCTGTGTGGATCCATGTACAGTGTGTGTGTGTGTGCAGGAGCCAGTAGAGACCAGAAAAGGACAGTGGATCCTTGCAACAAGAGTTACCGGTGGTTGTGAGACACTCTGTGAGTGCTGTAAACAGAACCTAGGTCCTCTGCAAGAGCAGTGGGTGCTCTTAAAGGATGAGCCATCTCTGTAGCTTCTTCCATATGCTCTTTATTATGACATAGGGACAAATTTTACACCTATATTCCATTAACACCAGACACAGTGCCACCAATGTCACTTAGTGTTCAAAACATGTTTATATTAATTAATACCAGCACCCAGGTCTGTAATGGTAGGAATCGTACACATGGAACCATTATTGAAGGTCAGACAAACCTGAAAGGAAAAGGATCAGCTCAGGACCTCTAAGGCCAAGTTCTCAGGACAATGGAGATTTATTTGCCCCAGAGGGACAGAGGGCAGGGATAAGGGACAGAGATGGCAGATAGAGGACAAGGGAGAAGGGGAAGGGGACAGGGAAAAGGAGCAGGGGTATTTGTCCCAAGGGGACACAGGACTGCCTCTGCACAGAGAGGAGCCAGACATGGCCATAGGCAAATGACAGTTTATAAAGGTACAAGGGGAAACCCCATTAGGATGAGGTGTTTAATTTTAATTGGGCATGTTAATTAGGTGAGTCAAAGGGGGCTTTTGATTGCTGGACTTCAATACTTCCATAGCTGGACCTTGGTAGTCAACCTCGGGAGGAGGATGTGGCCACATAAGGGAATGGACCTTGGGGGCTAGCTTCAGGAATGTAATCTGATGGGATTTTAGCAAGGTGGAGGGGATGGGGTAAAGGCAAGGGCTGCCAGAGCCATGCTTGCCAGGCCTGGGCTGGCTAGAGTCCCTTCAAAACCTACAGCATGTCACTTAATTTCCCAAACCATCCTGGAAGGTAGTAACATGATTCCAGTCCTTTGGATTTTCGGATAAATTAATCTGAATGTGGCTGCAAGTGAAATGTGGAGCTTGCCTATGCCCTAGGCTCTGGCTCTGCAGTTCGTGTTCACAGTCACCATTCACACTGCCTCCCAAAACATGGACTGCGAGCAGTAAGACCAGGAAATCAGCAGTTGCCTTGTCAGACCTCTATGACCAGATTCATCTGTCCAGGTCAAATATGACAGATAGCATGTCCATCTTCCATACCACTCTGTGAGCCCAGGCAGAGTCTTGGTCTTCATCTAAGCATTCGCCATTTACCTTGTACTCAGTCGATTCACCTCACTGCTGGATGACTGTAGACAAACGTCTCTGCTGGTTTAGTTTCCTTGTGTGCAATATGGCAATGGAAACAGTGACTAGTTTAGATAACAGTACAAGCCTGGACACTGCCTCAGGATTTTGTCTATTTAAAGTAGGGGATAAGCATCCATCATTTATTTTTTTCTACAAGAATACATTTTATATAATCAAAGAAACATTTTTAAATGCTGGTTATTTTTAATTGCATTTTTATTTACTTTGTGTGCATGTGTACGGATCAGAGGAAAGGTTGTAAGAGTCAGTTCTGTCCTTCTACTATGTGGGTTCCAGTATTCAGGCTGCCAGATTTAGAGGCAGGTACCTTTACCCACTGAGCCACCTCACTGGCCCCATTGTGCTGTTCTGTTTCGTTTTGAGATTTCTGCAATGGAGACACACTATCAATATGTCTGAAGGACCTGGTGTGTGTCACAAATTCTTCACTTTCTGGACAACCCTGACTTCACGGACCTACCATCAAAGAGTAAGAGCTGGTAAAATAGGTAGAGTTGAACCCAGTTCAAGCCTTTCATTTCATGACCAGAAATCAAGGCAGGAAGACTAACAACAGCGTTTTCATGACTTGCTTACTCCATAGGTCTTGGAAGGGATTTAAAGATATAACAAGAGAATGGACAATAGAATAGGGTTCACGCAGTAGCTGAACTTAGCCTCGGATCTGGCTGTGGGTATCAAAGCAGCAGAAGTGGGAGAAAATGGTTACACAGTCAAATAAGCCTCTGAGATATATCAGGCCCATTATTTTAAGAAACCCATTGAGTTCCCTTTGTTGGTGGAGAACAACGCTTCAAGGCATTGTTTTAAGGGGAGCAACCGGCTCCCAGCCTGGTTTCTTTCCTTTGTGCCTCCCAAAGTACTTTAACATTGCATGTGGGAAGGATCATTCAAAATAAACCCCACTCTCATTTCTTAACAAATCTCTTTCTTTAGAAATGGTTGCCCTATGATCCATTTTACCTCATGATAGTCTTGTCACACTTATTAACACACTTCACACACCCCTGTTTCAGGAAATAACTTCACATCTGTGGGTGACCATCCTTATTGGTTGGTTCACTATTTGAAGATTTCACCAAGCTTGGGAAAATATTTGCTAAAAAAAAAAAAGTGTTTGCAGTGAAATCAGCTGGAATTGAACTGGAGACTTCCTGCTGTTAGTAACCATGCATGGTGCTGGAAGGTGCTAGGTAACATGTTGAGAGAGGAGAATTACCAACAATTTAATCAGCAGTGGGCCCCAAGTGCTACAATACTGACTTTATAGACAAGATATGCCCAGTGTTATAACAGTTCTTGGGGTAACCAACTGCTTACTTACTGAGTCCAAGGCCCACTGCCATGAGAGGTAACACATGTCTGGCACTGCAAACCCAGTGAAAACTGATGGCCAGAGAGGTCACAGGCCATGTGGGGAAGCTACAACTAAATATGTTGTTAAAGAACTTTCTAAATATTTATGTTTATGTCCATAGACTAGCACAAATCTTAGCCTTAATCAGAGAAGTCTCGTTTGGCAGTGGGCAATGGTCAAAATGTAGACTTATAACCCAACAAAGTGCTAAGGATAAGGGTTGTAGAGTATTCAGCCTTAACGGGAACATTTATGTCACTCACTCTTAGGCCCAGGGGACATCATGAAAGAGGGAGTGGCTGACAGACTATAAAACCTGGAAGATGGGGAAGAGCACCATAACTTGTCTCCTGGATATGATATGCCTTTGCATCATGAACACACAGAAGTAAGACAGGAAAGCAGGGCCAGCTAGCTGGGAAGAAGGAGGCCAGCAGGAGTGGTGGATAAGAGACAGTGATGAGGGGATGTAATCATAATATAGAGTAGACAAGTTAAGAAACGGCCCAAAATGAAAAACTAATAAGAAACTATTTAACATATACAGATCTTTTCTTCTCTCTCCTCCCTCCACATTTCCCTCTCTTTGGTTTGAGATAGGGTCTTGCCATTACATAGTTTAGGCTGATTTCTAAGTTTCCTTCCTCCTGCCTCAGCTTCTGAATACAGAGATTACATTCGTGCACCACTATACCCAGCTAATACAGATTTCCTTTGTGTTATTGCTCCCTAAGTAATACACTGTGACAACTATTTCTATAACATTTATATTGCAGTAGAGCTGTTAAGTAACCTAAAGATGCTCCAAAATACACGCAGAAACATGTATGGGTTCTGTGTAAATACTACACCATTTTATTTATATAGGGGACCTGAACAGAAGTGGATTTTGATGTTCAGTGGCACCCTGAAACCTGTCTCCCACGGACAATGAAAGATGATCATACTAGTTTTCACTGCCATTGCACAGCGGCACTGCCACCCAGGGAGAGTGAAGTAGAAGAACAGAAATGTGGTATACTCTTAGCTGACAGGTATGATTCATGACCGGCAGGAATCTGAATAACAGGTTTATTTCAAATAGGAACACAAATGGGGGAAAACACTTGATTTATTTCAAGGGCACTTCCATGGGACCTTATTCTCATTCTGTTTTGTTCCAAAGACTTCAAACAAGTCAGATGCTAGTCCAAGTACTTCCGCTGAGCTCTGAATGCTCAGGTCTGGTCTGCATCTAGACAGGTTTAAGCCCCGTCGGTATCTGACTATGATTACTGTTTCTTCTCCTGACTCTGCCCACACCATTTCCAACCAACAGGATGCTGCCGGTTTCTAGGCACCTGAGTGAATTCGGATGAGGATATTTGACAAGCAGTGTGGGACCAGTGTGGCACAGCCTTAAAGGCCCAGTTCAGTGAGTCTTTCCTCCAGGGAGGCTCTTCTACCTGAAGGCACCACAGGTCCCAAGAGAGCACCATGGGGCTAAGCATTCAAAACAGAAGCCTGCCTGGCGGGACACTTCCGATTCAAATGCTAACAGTCTAATGCCAAGGACTTTTTATTTTTTATTATTATGTTCTCCTTTCAAAGTAGCCAGTAGAAACAGGTTATAGTCACCCCCCAACACACACACTCCTAAGTCCACAACAATATAGCTGGATTTCATATAACCACACTTTCTGTTGGGACCAAACATTTGTACACACAGTTTCTAGGACAGAGACTCCATTTTCTGAATAGGAGAGGAACACACTGTCTACTCTCTAAGGTTTTTCAAGCTATGTACTCCAGGTGTCTCCAGCTCTGTACCCCAAATCTGACTGTGTCCTCTCCTAAGAGAGAGATGCATTTTTAGGGTGGAGGGCCACAGCAAGTAAATCGCTGCTGCTGACCATGTGTTATGCTTGTGAACTAGAACTTGAACTAAAATGAAAACAAAACAAAAGTTGATAACCAAGGTTGCCCAGGGCAACAGATCACATTTGGCCGGATGTGGGTTTTAGGGTAACAGGCTCTGCTGTTAATTTCTAGTTATTTTTTTTTTTTGTCCTTGTCATTTTTAGGCAGAACACACAAAATACAAGGTGTGGAGGAAAAGGGTGGAGAGGAAATATAAAAAGAAAATAAATTTGAGAGCTAATAAAACACTTGGGATTTAAAGCTGGGCATGAGTAAGGTGTGTGTGTGTGTGTGTGTGTGTGTGTGTGTGTGTGTGTGTGTGTGTGTGCCCCCGCCTGAGTGCTCGCGCCTTTAATCCTAGCACTTGAAGGCAGAGGCAGGCAAAGTTTGAGCCCAGCTTGGTCTACAGAATTGGTTCTAGGACAGCCAGGGCTACAATGAGAAATCCTGTCTTGAAAAACAAACAAACAAATAAAACAAAACAATAAACAACAACAAAACCACTTGGGATTTAAATATGAATTCAAGTCAGGTGCTAGGGATAAAACCATAGCCAACATTCTTCCCTTCTCTTTCATTTAGCTGACTTCAGAATTAACTAGTACCCTCCATTCACCTGCATTTATCTCCAGCTGCCCTGTCCAGTTCCACAGACACCAGCCCCGCACAGCTACTTGGCACTTGAGCTGTGGCTGAGCTGAGATGTGCTGGACACAAAGCCCCAATGGGTCTGGGGAAACATTTGAAAAAGAAATCATGCATTAATAATTGACTCTTGCTTAAATTTGCTATATACTTTTAAATAATTAACATCTATTAGATAATATTTTGGATTGTTCATAAAATATGTGGTTAGAAGTAATAAAAATTATATTTGTTAATATTCTTTATGAGGCTTCTAGGAAATTCAAAGTTCCACATGTAGTGTGTATTGTATCTTCTGGTTAATTCTGACCTGGAATGTTCAGGATTATCTCAGCCTTTGACTCAAACACAGTTGGACCTGAGGACTGCATCACATGAATACAGTCTGAATATTACTCACAGCGGCTCTGTTTCCTCTCCCACTGCATTCTATGCTTCAGCTCTGCCACACTGTTCCATGCGTCTGGTGTTGGAGGCAGCCTCCTTCCACTGGGCCACCAGGACATACCTTTATCCTTCAGAACACACCTAGGCCACCAGCATACACTGCCTGATCTTACTGCATGAGTTTACACCACCGATCAGTGTACATTATACATTATCGTGTATTTATTTGTAGGCCGTATCTTCCCACTGGGCTGGAATCTTTTGGGCATGAGGGACCATATTTTATATCCACTGGTACCTGGTTGACCCTCAATAGATAATAATAGTTGACATAAAGCTGGGAGGTGGTGGCGCAGGACCTTTAATACCAGCACTCAGGAGACAGAGGTAGGGGGATCTCTGTGAGTTTGAGACCAGCCTGGTCTACAAAATGAGTTTCAAGACAGCCAGGACTACACAGAGGAAACCCTGTCTTGAAAAACCAGAAAAAAAAAGTTGAAACAGAGAAAATCAAAGTTCCAAGTATACTGCATTGAGAAAAATTTCATTTAACTAACACATATGTTAGGTACCAGCTCCAACTCCGTCAATTGACTTTGAGGATGCGATCTCTTGAGATTTCCACCTCTCTGTCCAGTTGTCACTGTATTGCGCTTTCTTTACTAACACAGCTCACTCGATTTCATTCTGCTTGCTGTTTACAAGGGAAATATAAGCCACGGAATTCTAAACACATGAAGAACGAATCTTGGCTTGCCGACTCCTATCATTTATGGAACGGAATCAGAAGGAGAGCAATAGAAGAGAGGCTCTGGGGATAAAGGGGGTCCAGTCCTGCCCCAAAGAAGTCATCATCCTAAGATGAAAACAACACTGCACCCCAAGCTTAGCTGGTTCCTTGACTTAACTGCCAGCTATGGATGTCAGCAGCAGAGATAAGGAGTCTGTTAATAGCACAAATACAGTAGCTGTAGATAAACCCAGCTAGAAAAGTGGGTGAGAAAGTATGTAAGATAACTAGAAAAATATTTTGTGGGATCTCTTTCATCCTGTCCCATCTAACAACTGATCTTTTGAGATGACAGTCTAAGAATCAAAGACTCCATTTTTCTGTGGAGAACAGAGCCTCTCCTGTGAAAAGGTCATTTGACCCTTGAGGGGTGGCTACCCAAAGGCTGAGAACCCTGGTCTACATCAATGTGGTCAATGACTTTTTATCGGCATTCCACCAGTCCTATCACTTCCCAATTACACACCTCGATTCCTGTTGCCAAGCTAAGTGAAATTTTTTTTTTTTTTTAAATCTCAAGCTCCACTAGCAAAACTACTTTCTGTCAGCGTTTTAAACATCTTACCTTAATCCCTGATATTTTTAGTAGCTTCTAGAGGATCCTCGATTTGAAATTGAATTGCATAGTGAGAATGCATCCTTTTATTCCAAATCTGGCTTTAGATTTTGGAAACAGAAACTCTTTCACCTCTGGGCACAAAAAGCTCTGTGTTGGGGCTAGGCCTCATCCTGCCTCCTTGGGGACCATATTTCTATGCTGCAGTTGTACAAGTCCTACATGGCACAGTGTCTGTGTCACTGACTAACAACATTTGTATGCTCCTCTGTGTTAATTCCTTCCCTTCACACTTGTTAAAGACAATTTAAGTTGTCGTGTGACTACCCCAGAAGTGGAACAGTGCTGATTGTGTTCTTAAATTAGCTAGATTAGGATGGTTTAAGTCTTCGGAATCCCCAAAGGTCTTGTCTTATGTCCCGTTTCTTAAATGGTGAAATCTTGTATAAATCTCTGAGGCTCTTTAACTCTTAATTTGTAAAATGGGAATAATAAGCAGTATTTTTCATGCTCACTTAGCCTTGTACAGGACAAGCAGGTGTATCATGGTTACTACTTGATATTTCACACTCGCTCATCCCCCAAACTGAACTTTGGTCACCTCTAACTTCTTACCACAGCTGATGGCAATCTTATATCCACATCCTTGGAGCTTACTTATATCTCACACCCACTGTCAGGAATGATGGACAGGATCAGAGGTACTGACTGTATCTCCTATCTCTACACTAAGAGAGGGCACTGGGATCTAGAAGATGTAAGGACTTGTTATTATGCTTTCAAAGTTCTGTCTTAAGGAATGTAAGGACACTGTTTGATAGTGAAGAAAGGAGCAAAGGGGTTTTAGGGGAGAGTCTTGGGGGGCAGGTGGATCATGGGTCTTCCTTGCATGAGTTCAAAGGGACTGGCTATTCATGGAAGTTTTTGTTGTTGTTGTTGTGAGGCTCTCAAACTGAGCAATGCCAGTGGCAGAGGGTAGGGTAGGGCAGGGTTCAAAGGATAGAGTCAAGAAGCTAGTTATGTAAGATTTGGACCTGGGAGGGTGATGGAGCAAGGAAAGCTTGGTGACTGAGATCTGTGCTCAAATGACACACATACATAGTTACTAGATCATGTGAAGAAAGTTTGCTAGCTTCTGGGACTATGAGGGCAGCAATGGTCAGGACGTGTAGACTGGGTGGCCATGCCCTTGTAACAGGATCTAGGTGTTTAGAAAGATATGCCACAGGATTGTAGGTATTGCTTGCTCACTGGCAGAGCCTGGCCCTGATTGACATTAGTTTTGTGTCAACTTGACACAGGCTATAGTCATTTGGGAGGAGGGAACCTCTGTTGAGAAAATGCCTCCATACGATCAGGCTGTAGGAAAGCCTGAAAGGCATTTTTTGTCATTAGTAATTGATGGGGGAGGGCCCTGGGCATTGTGGGTGGGGCCACCCTTGGACTGGTGGTTCTGGGTTCTATTATAATACAGCAGATTGAGCAAGGGATGAGGGACAAGCCAGTAAGCAGCACTCCGCTATGGCCTCTGCATCATCGCCTGCCTCCAGTTTCCTGTCCTGCTTGAGTTCCTGTCCTGACTTCCTTTGATAATGAACTGTGATATGGAAGTGAAAGCCAAATAAGCCCATTCCTCCCCCAGGCTGCTTTAATCATGGTGTTTCATGACAGCAATAGTGACCCTAACTAGGGCATACGGTCGGGGAAATTGACAGGGTCTGATGTGAGACAGAGAGGCCTAGGTAGCTGTAGGTGAGGTGGCATATTCAGGCCTTATCTTTAGAGACATGATACCCCAAGTATTAAGGTGTTGAGGAGAGTAACGGCATGTACATATATGCATATATGAATATAGTAGTCTTTTGTATACACGAACATTTTCATAATAAAAATGAAAGGAAAATGCCCAACACAGCTCCCTTGTTCTGGTGTCATCTTTTATTTCTCTCTAGTCTAACAGGATGTAGTGACCTGGACATAATCTTCCAGCCACTGTGTGGGAACACAATTCCCCTGTAATTAAGCTCCTATCTCCTTCCCAGCGCACAGGCATATCTCTGATGAGTCTATAAGACCGAAACAGAAAGACTTCCGATAGAGTTAGAGAAAAGATTAGATTTACTACTTTGTTGATTTGATCAAGGAATTTGGATATAATAAAGATAAGAATGAAAACTTGATTAGGCCGAAGGAGATTACTTTTCAAAAGATAAAGGTAATAACTGTAAAGCTGAAGATGATATCTCTCTTGTCCTCCATCTATAATAAAACAACTTTGTCAATGTTTTCTTTGTCCTGTTTGGCTGTCTTTCATTCATCCCCCTGCCTCATTCTGGTCTGCTGTAGGGACCTGCTATGTGGTCACATAGAAGACAACACTAGACACATGCAGAATTATCACGGTCTGGTTTTCTCCCCACTTGTAGGCTACAAGGTCACCGAGGACCCACCTTTCCCCTCATCTGAGCCCTGGTGCTTGATACAGGGTGCTGCTATCACACTTCTGCAGGTCAGTGTTAGTTAGCTCTGTGTGGTACTCTCTATGTGCACTTTCATTTTGTCAGTGACAAAGAGGTATTGCTGTAGTATGAGTCTAGATGTGAAGATTAACAAACCACACCGTAATTCAGCCATCTCGGCGTCTGGTACACCATATATGGTCAGCATCCCTAACTCTGAAAACCTCAAATCCCAGATCTTCCACAATCTGAAACATTTTGGAACACTAACATGAAATCACTGATTACACATAAGAGTTCAGAGTCAAAATATAATCATAGGGGGCTGGAGAGATGGCTCAGTGGTTAAGAGCACTGGCTGTTCTTCCAGAAGACCTGGGTTTAATTCCCAGCACCCACATGGCAGGCAGCTCACAAGTGTCTGTAATTCAAGTTCCAGGGTACCCAACACCCTCATATAGATATACATGCAGGCAACACATCAATGAACATAAATAAAAAAACAAGAAAAAAGAGATTAAAAAATATATGCATAGAACACAGAGTTTATATAGCCTTTCCAAGGTGGTGTGTGTGGGGGGATACTCATTATCCCTGTTAGCTGAAACACATAAACTCTTTCATGTGCAAGATTATTTATAGCATTGCGTAAAGTACCATCCAACTATGTATATAAAGTGTGTGTGAAACAAATGAATTTCATGCTCAGAATTGATCCTCATGATATCTCATGTATCTGCAAACATTCTATCTCCAACCCCCTAATATCCAAAATATGAAACTTCTGGTTTCAAGAACTTAGATTTAAAAAAAAGGATAAAACAAACAAACAAACAAACAAAACAAAAAATAACAGTTAATGAAACAGTAAGTATTATGTACTATTGCAACACAATGATCAAAATGGAACCCAATTTGAAAGAGAAGGAAGGAAATAGGTCTCCTAATACAGTCCTTGGTGACTGTGTTTCATAGTCAGCACTCAGGAAAGGTGTGGAAACAGAGTCCTGAACTGAAGCTACAGTGTCTGTACTGAGAAGTATGACGCCCTGGCGTGGTGTTTTATCTCCCCTCTTGCCTTAGAATTAGGATCAATGAGCAAACAGGGTCTTGGGGCTTGAGACACTTCGCTGGTACCCCTGAGAAGTGGAACTGATTTAGCAAGCATGCTTTGAACCTTATATGGTGACAGAATCTCTGGGAAGTGAGGGTGCAGTGGTAGCATTCTGGCAGTTCTGGTCTCTAAGCCCTCACTGTCCTTGGCCCCTGCCCTGCACCATGAAGACAGGCTCCTGCACTGGTGGAGGTGGGGCTGTATCTTAGCACTGCTCTTCTCTCTTCCCTAGAGAAATGTACTATTTTTCCAGACTGAAAGCCAGGTCTCCCTGATAATTATAACTGTGCTTTAGCATATAAACATTACCCAACAACCAATGTCCCCACCAAATAACTTTAAATCTTAAAGTTTGTATTTATTTTATACTTGAATTCCTATGATGCTTGAACTTTAAGAGACTTGTTATTTCAGATGACAATACTGGATCTTATTACAGATGGTTGTGAGCCACCATGTGGTTGCTGGGAACTGAACTCAGGACCTCTGGAAGAGTAGTCAGTGCTCTTAACCTCTGAGCCATCTCTCCAGCCATTTTCATACTGAAAATATCAATCACGCTAATAATAAAAATTGTTCCATCTTGAGACTCAATCTAACCTCATGTGACATGTCACAGTCCAAACACAGACGTACCATACAGATTTATTCAGCATCTGAAGGGGGAGAAAAGGCACCCAGGCACTTAGCTGCAATATACAATTTTTCTCTCACACAAAATTATCCAAAACGTTGCATAAAATGGCCTTCCAGTTATGTGTATAATGAAACAAAAATGTTCCATGTTTGTCCTATTTTATTTTAAATTATTTTACTTTGAAAGTGCCTAAGATCACTCATAAGGTTCTGTCTGATAGACTATAGAACACAAACTGAATTTATCCTAAAAAAAAACAAAACCGTAGATTCATTAAAAAGATTATTTATCAAAATAGATAAAATGAAATAAAAGATGACTAAAAATAAGTAGAAAAAAAGGAAAACAACAATGCTGTTTGAGAAATCAAAGTAGCACAACACAAACATTCATGGCAACAAACTATAAATTGCTGAGTATATAATATTGAAATATCTAGAACTTTTTATCTATATGTGACATAAGGTGAAACTATAGTGGAGAACTGGTATACATTCTCAGAATACAAAAATTCAAAGAAAATATAGTGGACGAAACAGAGCCTAGTGAGTATTATGTGTAATTAACTACACATTTTCAAGTTACTTTTCTCGAAAAATAGTAACTCTGGACTTTTGAAATGTAATAGAATGGAATGTTGGCAACTTACATGGAGACCAGAAATTGCTTTGCTTTTTGGTGGTATTTCTCAGAAGCAAAAACCACTCCAAATGTTTATATTTCAGCTCGTACAGTCTGTTAGCACCCCTCCTGTTCCCTCTGGTACTGAACACAGGGTGTCTTTGTGGGCTCGGCAGCTGAGCGGCACCCCCAGCCCTCACAGCACTGTTACTTTCCCATTCTTATATGGTGTAACCTCATCTACTACTTGAGTCCCAGTGTGGCTTGACAATGTAATTAAGTCCATCCCTGTCAAGTTAGTATCAGATGTGCAGCAGCGATCTGAACGTACCAAGTATCAGATCAAGTCACAAGTATTTGTAAGAATGTACAAATTAAGTGCTAACAGTTTGAAGATGATGTTACATTTTGGCAGCTCTTAGAGCAGACAGGAATCAGCACCTAGAGGCACATGACAGAGGACTCTTTTCCTATCTCCTGCTGTCTTGCTAGCCAGCATGCCTCTTAAAGCCCATGTGCCTGTGTGTTAGTGAGGCTCACAAGGAAAAACTCCTGATGTAGTCTGAAGGCCAAGGTTTCCTTTCTGAAGTTTCAGTTTGGAGTCCCAGATTTTAGAGCCTAGTAGCAAGTCCTTGTTTTTGTTCACACCACACAGCTCTTTCATGGAGGATCCACCCACCGTTTCTTCACTGCATTCCTTTCCCCTTTCACTGGCATCTCGATCTCAAAAACCTCTATGAACTGGGAGATGCTGAATGGCTCTAGGAAAGCACGCGTCACTCTTAACCAACGTGTGAAATACATTCCCGATGGAAAAAGAAGAGGTACACGTGGTAAGGGCGCCTGTACCGGGGTTCTCGGGGATACATGGGCATTTTGTCCTTCATGATTTAAAATATCTTCTGCTTCTTGACTCCAAACTAAATCAGGAAACCTGTGTCTGGTATTCAAACTCATCCTCGCCACATTTTACAAGGAAAAGGAGACTATTTGAGAGAGAATGATTATCTTCAAAAAAAGCAGAATCACAGTTTCTTAAGGTTTCAAACGAAGACGACACTTCTAGGTATGTATCTACCAACTCTGAAAAGTCTCAGACTTCACGGTGCCCTAAAATGCTTCCGGGATGTCTTGTCTCAGACTACCAGCTCAGCTCAGAGGTCCCAGGCCTGAGACAGGTAGCATTTCCTAAGCAGGAAATACGTTAAATCGGACGAAACAGAACGCGAGGGGAAGAGAGGAGGGAACCCCAGGCCTGGCACAGGTCAAGTGCAAGGGGTGCACTCCGGACCTGGAGCCTCCAGGCTGCGCCAGGAACACGGGTTCACGTGGCCGGTGAGTGGACCGGTGTCGCGCGGGTCCCCTCCCACCTGAGACGCGGCGTGGCCGCCCGAATGCGCGGAGCTGCGGCGCGCGGGGCTGGGGTGCTGCTTACCTTGACGGCTGAAGAGGGTGCTGCGCTGAGATGCACCGGGGGACGCCGAGATGCGCTGGGCTGCTCCGAAGTGCACTGGGCTGAGCTGAGCGCAGATGCGCGCTCGTCGTCGCCTCTGGGCTGGGCCCGCCTGGAGGCGAGGAAGCGGGCTCGGGGAGGAAGTGCTGTGCGTCCTGCCCTCCCTGCGCAGACTCGAGGCTTTGCACCGACGTGCTTGCAGAGCCCTAGAGAGGAGACGGACTCAAAGCCCCGCCTCTGGAACTCCGCAAGTTTAGCAAGTCTGGACTGTTTTCCCCATCCCCTGTGCCCCACCTTGAAGAAAAAACACTTCCGGCCCTAAGGTTAGGGAAAGCCGCTCCTTCTCACATCCTTGTGGGTCTTTGTGTACTCTGTAAGATAAGGACTAAAATTAATGCTAGTCTGAGGGCTTAATGACCGAAAAGTCTCAGGCCAGCTGAGAAACTCCCTTCAGGAGAGCTCACTGGCTTTAACTCCGATGGGCAGTTAGGAGCTGGGATGCTCCTGACAAGGTCAACACATCAACCTCCGTTGTGTTTATAGCTTTGAGACTTCGGGGGGGGGGAACAGAGGTGAAGATGGAACCACCCGCCTCAGGAGTTCCCCTTTCTGCTCTGTGAAACTCTCGCACTCTGAGCTTCTTCTTCTGCACGGGCTCCACTTCCCCCAAGGCTGCCGTCCTTCACTGTTCTAATAAAAGGGCGGGTTTCTGTGGAAGGTGGTCTCTCCTTTCTTTTATTTTCACATCGTGTGGGTCAACCCTGATCCATTAAACTCCACAAGAGGTAGAGAGGCCCGTTATTTGGCAACAGCCTTCTATGGCTTTGCTCAGCCCTTGCTGCACTTCCTCTATCTAACCTTTGTGCAAGATTTCCTGGGCCAGCCCGGCAGGGGACGCTCCTGTGAGGGTGGACAGAGGAGTGGCCCAATGGAACGGCCAGGGAGCACCTGAGTCTCCCTGGGGAAACTGTTTATTGCTTGTCTAAGAACAATGTGAACAACAGTGTTGCAAACAATCGCTGCACACCCTACTTGGCAGAAAACAGTCAACAAACTTATTTAACATGCTGGGTTTGATAAAATAAAAGATGAAGGATAGAGAGTCATGGTTGTGCTGATAGGGGTTCTGTATTAATTGGGGTCATGGAAAAAGACCTACCTTATGACCAACACTTGAGCCAGACCGAAATGACAGGAAGGATCAAGTGATGTTAGAGTTTAACATGAAACCATCTTAGAGAGAAGGGATGATATCTCTGAAAGCCGTGAGTGGAGACAGCCCTTGAGGTACTTTAAAAACAGTGAGGAAACTATTAATAGTGTGGCTTGGGTGGGGTGAAGAGATCAGAAAGGCGATGAGATTACAGAGGAAAAGATGGCCAGATGGCGTGTCACCCTGCGAGTTGTCGGTAGAGATCAGAGATCGATAGGAGCAAGATGGGAAGCCATTGAGAGGAACAGAAGATAAAAACAAGCAGCAGGATGAAGAGTGATCTTCTGGAAGGGAAAAATGGTCAAGGAGTTCTTTTTGGCAACGAGAAGATAAGGACCAGCCGCCATTCAGAAGCTGGAAAAGCATTCCAAGAAAAGATCAATGGAGTGTGTTGAGTCAAGGACATAAGGTTAGGAAGATGTCATCAGGGTTGGAGCAGAGAGAAAGACGGAGGCAGTGGCAGAGGAGGACACTATGAGCAGGAGCCAGGTCAAGCAGGACCTTGTGGTCAGTGCAGAGGACTTTGAGCTGTAATTGCAATGGACATCTAGTAGAAGGGATATAGCAACAAGGTGCTGGTTTGATTTATTCTAGAAGCCATCAAACAGACCAGGGAGTCCTTGGGAAAACAGTTGAATGCGAGGAAGAGGAGAGAGATAGAAGAGAGGGAGGGAGGAGGTAGAGAGAAGAATAGGAATAGATTTAAATTAATTCCCCCCTTATTGGTTTGTGGCAACAGATGAAATGGTTGGCTCAATGTGTGGCTCAATCCTATAATCCCAGCACTTGGGAGGTTAGGGAGGAGGATTGTAGGTTCAAGAGTAGCCTGGAGTACATACGATTTTATCTCAGAAAGAAAAATAAATATTAACATTAAAATAATGGTAGTTTATTTGAGTAGTATCCTAACTGCGGTGATATTTTGTTGCACTCTAATAAAACTTGCCTGAAGATCAGAGGACAGAGCCAGCCACAGAATTAGCCATAGAGGTCAGGCAGTGGTGGCACACACCTTCAATTACAGCACTTGGGATCACACACCTTTAATCCTGGTACCTGGAAGTCACAAACCTTTAATCCCAGCACTAGGAAGGTTGAGACAGGAAGTGACATGGCTGAGCAGGAAAAGGAATATAAAGTGGCCGGAGACAGGCCCTTTTGGCTGAGGACTCAGAGGCATTCAGTCTGAGGATTGGTAGACACAGATCTCCCCCTTTTGGCTGAGAAGTTGGTAGTGTGAGAAATGGCTGTGGTTTGTTTCTGCTGGTCTTTCAGCCTTCACCCCCACATCTGGCTCCAGGTTTTTATTATAAGACCATGTAGGAGTTGTGCAACACCTAACAGCAGGAATTGTGAGTTGCTGACGGGCTCCAGGCAGAGATGGGGAATGCCAGAGGGGTTGGAAACGGTGATGGAGTCACCAGTGGCTCTGAGACTAGGCCAGAGGTCAGTCCCCGAAGAAAGGTCAGTAGGAACCACTCAAGCTGGCCAAGCTGAAGCTTTGTCTTTAAGTCCTAAGAATAATGAAAGTACGTCTAATAAGACTTGAAGCTGTGGACGGGAGGATTGTGTTCTAGAAAGAATTCACCCTGGCTATCACATGGGAACTGCTAACAGGAAGAAAAGAATGGACACGGGAAGAGTTCCAAGAAAGTTGGGAAAGAAATTATAATGGTTTTGTTTGTTTGGTAGCCGTGGAAACACAAAGAAATGGATGCATCAGGAAGCTATTTACAGGCTCTGTTGGTAGGCATCTATGATAATCGGACATGAACAGGAGGTGGGGGGAAGGAAGAATAGAAGGCTAGATCCTGAGCAGATGCTCCTGTTAAGATGGTTGACAGTCACCAGAAGAGGAAATGTGGAAAGGACTTTTTGGTCAGGAGAAGGTAACGAGATTTATTTTGAGCAAGTCAAGTTTGGTTGGTCTTTGGCACAACTATGTAGAGACATGTCTGTACCAAAGAGGAAAAGCTACTGATACATGGAACATATACAAATCTCAATTTGCTGAAAGGTGCCATAATATAAAACAGAAAACATTGTGTGATATTATGTAA
Source organism: Onychomys torridus (assembly GCF_903995425.1). NCBI lineage: Eukaryota > Metazoa > Chordata > Mammalia > Rodentia > Cricetidae > Onychomys > Onychomys torridus. The sequence goes on along the minus strand of NC_050447.1, from coordinate 81,165,949 downwards.
TCATCTAAAATTCTTAAAACTCAACATCATCATGTGAAGAATGGGGAAACAGGAAGGGCTATGGAAGGGGTTTCAGAGGGATGGAAGTGGTGAACTTGTGTTCAGTGATGGCTTTGGAGGATGTGTGTGTATCAGAACTGAGAAAATCACACATTTGGAATACGTGTAGCTTCCTGTGTATCATTTGTACATCAATACGATTGTGAAAATTTTTATTTTTTTTGCTTCTTATTCCTTTTCCTTTTTTTCTTTTCTTTTCTTTTCTTTCTTCCTTTCTTTTTTCTTTCTTTCTTTCTTTCTTTCTTTCTTTCTTTCTTTCTTTCTTTCTTTCCTTCCTTCTTTCTTTCTCCATCTATCTATCTATAATCTATCCATCATCTATCTATCTATCTATCTATCTATCTATCTATCTATCTATCTATCCATCCATCCATCCATCCATCCATCCATCCATCCATCCATCTATCTATCTATCTATCTATCTATCCATCCATCTATATTATTTTAGTGGAGCTAGGGACTAAACTCAGGGCCTTACACTGTGCATACACCACCATTGAGCTACACCCTGGCTTTAGGAATTAGAACGTGTCTTGGAAACTCTTCCCTAGTTTACTTTAGTCTAACTTCCTATTGCCCTCCCCCCTTTTCCTGATCTTACTCTCTCTCCCTTTGTTTTCATTCTTTCTGTCCCCCACTCTCTTATCTCCTTCCCTCCCAATCTTTGCTTAAATTGAAAAAGGAATCTGTTCAAAGTGGAAACGTCTGTATGAGCGATTTCTGACCCAGGGAAACTTGTGGTACCATTTTCAAGTTTGCCATCAATGATATAAATGGGTCCTAGTGTAATCAACTGACCAAGCAGAATTGCTAAGGCTTGCCAAACATGATGGTACTAATCTGTAATCCCAGTATTCACGAGACTGAGACAGAAGGATTAGGAGTTCAAGGCTAGCTTGGATTACCTAGTGAAACCTTGCCTCAAAAGTAAACAAAACAACAAAAAAAGAAAACCCCATAAAGGCCAAATGGACAATTTCTAGTTCGATTGGCTTTACTATAGCTTTATAAAAGCATCAGCCTATAGCTTTGGGTAAAGGGATAAAATAATTCATTACTGAATTTTTAATTTTTAATTAGAACTATGTGAAATATTTCTCTCCCTTTAATTGCAATGTTTTCACCTAAGACAAAAACTAAATTGTCCTTCTCTCCTGGCACCATGATTACATTAGTCAGTGAAACGGTATTTGATAAAATCATTTCCACCAACAGTTTTTTGTTATTTCAGCTTTCTTCTTATCTCAATTCTAAGATACTTTTCATTGTCATTTTAAAGGGAAATTTATCTGAATTTTTCTCAGGCCCCTTTTCATGTTGATATGATTGTCTCCTATTTGAATCTCAAGTTGATTCTCAGGGAATCTCCGTGTGTGTGTGTGTGTGTGTGTGTGTGTGTGTGTGTGTGTGTGTGTTGTCTATAAAGTCCCCTGCCCTCTTCCCTGGTCTAGAGGACATCCCCTAGTTTAAAGTTTCCAGCTCTTTCCCTGCTACACTTTGAGCACATAGGCAGGTGACTGTCCAGTCCAGGTGTGGAGCATGGAGGATGCTCCCTCCAAGGAAGCTGGATGGGAATCGGGGTACTTGTCCTCCTGTGTGACAGTCTCTCTCATTCCTGTAGTCTCAGTCAACAACTAGGCAAAACTTACCAGGTCCCTTCTCTGCTCCTTTTCTCTCTTGTTTTTTCCCCCCTTCTCTCAAGCTTTATCTAACTCAAGGCTGAAAGTTCAGGTGGGAAAGCTGGATTCTGCTCAGTTGCATAGGATTTCCGATATCTTTTCTACATTTTACACTGCTCACATCCATTAGTCATTTTCTTCTGAAACACAGAATCTTGAGTAATGTACCAAGGGATTACAGGGATTTGCATTCCAGACTCCTTAGCTAGTTGTGACCAGGATAATCATTTTGGTCCACGAGAGGTAAGTGAATGGATCAATTTTAGAAAGACTCCTTCCTGCTGTTATGAATGTGGATCCAGTTACTGCTCTCTCACACCATGAGATGATCCTGAGTTTAGATGTGTAAGAAGATGTTGGAGCAGCACACTAGGGAAAGCATGGGTATTGGAGAGCTCTGTAGAACAAGTGTTTTACAGTTCAAGGCTGTTTTCTTTGAGATAGTCTGTGAGGGAATAACCTTGGTGTAATCAAGTCCCTAATGTCATATCTCTGTCATACATAGACAAAAATACTTCCTATATTATCTGTGGAACTCAGTTTCTGAGTTTTTTTTTCTCGAGACAGGGTTTCTCTGTGTAGCTTTGAGCCTTTCCCGGAACTCACTTTGGAGACCAGGCTGGCCTCGAACTCACAGAGATCAGCCTGGCTCTGCCTTCTGAGTGCTGGGATTAAAGGCGTGCGCCACCACTGCCTGTCCTAGTTTCTGAGTTTTTGAAATTTAAGAAACAAGAACTTGGATTGGGAGATGATAGCTCAGTGGGTGAACCATTTGCTGTGCAGGCCTGAGGACTGGATTTCAGATTCCCCAGAACTCACATAAAACAGGGGATGCAGCAGTACACATTCACAATCCCTGTATGCCTGAGGTGATGTGAGAGGCATAGACAGGAGAGTCTCTGGAACCCACAGCTCAGTCTGCCCAGTGTAGGCAGTGGTGAGCAGCAAGGGATCTTGCCTCAAGTAAGATGGAGGGAGAGAACCGACATCCAAAGTCATCCACTGACCTTCACATATGTTCTGTGGTCCTTGAGTGTCTGCCCTCACACAGGAACACACACATTTCTATACACAAACACACATGTGGGGGGATGAAAGGGAGAAAGAAAAAGGCAGAGAGTGACACACATACAGAGACACAGAGAGACAGAGAGACACAGAAAGAAAGAGACACAGAAGAATTCGACTTCCCTGTTTTCTTCTTTATACATGATTACAGATAATTTCTATCTGACATTTCAGTCCTGACTTCTGAGGCTTACAAGAACATGACACTTGGGCCCCCAAATTTCCTGTGACAGCCTCACCCTCTAATCCCCAGTGCTCACAGCAAGCTGTCTGCGTAAAGCAGTGGTATAAATCAGGAAAGAGTCTTCAGACATGAGGAAGTATGCGTGGAGAAAGATTTCCCTTAATTCTGTCAACTACTAATCTGAATTCCCCATCATGCACTTCTGCCAGGACCTCCACACTGTAGTCCACAGCCTGGTCTAACTGTGTTCTGTTTTAGGTACATTTTTATTGGTCTGTGGTAATCATTGTTTCGTTCCTGGGACAAAATATCTGAGAAAATCCATTTACATTCTTTTCCTTTGTGTGTGTGTGTGTGTGTGTGTGTGTGTGTGTGTGTGTGTGTGTGTGTATGTGTGTGTATGTCACTTTTATTTGGAGCTTTCTTCCCAGGCTTTACACACTCAACATTCAAGAATTGCTGCTTTCCAAAGACTTATACTTTCCCAAGTAGAATGTCATCTCTACTATGGCCTATTCACAGATCTTTTAAGGCAGCTATCAAATGATAGTGTGACTATTTCCACTTCTGTTTCTCTGACCACAATGTGAGATGCTCATATGCAAACATTCTTTTTTTAAAGGTTTTTATTCATTTTACACACCAGCCACAGTTCCCTCTTCCTTCCCTCCTCCTGCTCCCCCCCACCTCCCCCCATCCCATTCCTCGTCCCCTCTCCCTCCCCTTCTCCAGTTTGGACCATCTCTTCTCTCCCCTTCCCTTTCCTCTCTCCCTCTCCCTCCTTCCCTTCCCCCCTTCTTCTCCTTCCTAGATACCAGGGGACAAGCACCACTCTGCTGTGATGCACTACCTTACTACAAGCTGGAGACAACAAATCCAAGTGACCATGACCTTAGATCTCTGGCACCATGAGTCAAAATAAACCTTTGCAAAATCTAACCTTCAGATTCACAGCCAAGCACTGGGCTGAGCTCTGGGAGTCCAGTTGAAGAGAGGGAGGAGGGATTACATGAGCAAGGAGGGTCAAGATCAAGATGGGGAAACCCACCGAGACAGCTGATGTGAGCTCCTGGGACCTCAAGGGATTCTGGACTGACAGCTGGGGAGCCTGCATGGGACCAGACTAGACCCTCTGCATGTGGGTGACAGTTGTATGGCTTGGTCTGTATTGGGGCCCCTGGAAGTGAGACCAGGATCTATCCCTGGTGCATGAGATGGCTCCTTTGAGCCCACTCCCTATGGTGGAATGCCTTGCTCAGTCTTAATGCTGGGGGGAGGGGCTTTGTTGACCCCCTGTGGGAGTCGTCCCCCCACCCAGGAAGGAGAAGGCGGGGAGAAGGGAGAGAGAAAGTGAAGGGGAGAGCAGAGATGTCCAAACTGGAGAAGGGGAGGGAGAGGGGAAGAAGAGGACAAAGCGGGTGGGAACCAGTGATCTAAATTCCCCTAGGCCCCACCTCTTAAAGGATCACAGTGCCACAGGCTGGGGAGCTAAGCATTGACACATAGGCCATAAGGAGACATTTACCCAAATGATAGTATACAGTGAAGCTAGAGTCTCACTCATTCAGCTTATTTACAGATTATATATATGTATATATATATATATATATATATATATATATACATACATACTGTGTGTGTGTGTGTGTGTGTGTGTGTGTGTGTGTGTGTGTGTGTGTAGATCAGAGACAACTTGTGGAAGTTGCTTTTCTTCTTCATCCATGTAAGTTACAGTAATCAAACTCAAGCCAACAGGCTTAGCCACACCTTTACCGCCTAAGCCATCTTATTAGTTCACATTTATATGTTTATATAGGTGTTGAAGATTTATATCTCCAAGTTAAGTATTATTTCTTTTTATAATAATTGATTTTAATGTTCGTGTGTAACAGAAATAAAAAGACCTCATCTTTAACAAGTCCTTTTTGTCAAAGTTTTCCTCTCATGAGAGTAAATGACAATATAAATATAAATAGTAGTATAGGCCCTTGGACTTAAAACCATTTTTTTTAAACATTCCACTGTAATGATTTATTTTGAAAACTAAAAAGAAAGTCATTAGGCAGAAATCAGGTAAAGCCATGTTAGAGCATTACACTTCTACTTACGTATTTGACTATATAGTTACTCTGAAGATTCGCTAAGAAAATCTGTATAAGGCACTTAGTAGTAATCCACGTTGTTGCTAAATAGTGTTTCCCTTAACATACAGTTAGTTAAGTCTTTTCTAGAAAGATGCTTTGTGACACTATTCGTGGGGAGATGTGAACAAAAGTCTCCTTATCCCAGAGAAGAAACTGACAACAGACCAAAGTACAGATACCACCAAAGTTCAAGTTGGTGAACCAGTGAGTTTTATATATTGGAGTTTGTAGATGAATTTCTAAACAGTCTTATTGAATAAGACACAGAGCGCCAAATACAGAGTTAAAGCCGAAGCGATCAGAGCAAGAGCCACCTAGCTTTAGCTTACCACCAGCAGTAGCTTCCCCCAGAGTTTCTTCCTGTCTGACTTCTCTTTTTATTGCCTTTCTGTTCTGCCTTCTCATTGGCTCTAAACCCAACCATGTGACTTCCTCATCACTGCCTGTCTATACAGACCTCCAGGTCTCTATGGTTGGTACTGGGATTAAAGGTTTGTGTCACTACACTTGGCTGTGTCCTTGACCACACAGAGACTCTGCCTGTCACGTGATTGGATTAAGGGTGTGTGCCATCACTGCCTGACTCTGCTTATGGCTTGCTATGACCTCTGATCTCCAGGCAAACTTTATTTATTAACATACAAATAAAATCACATTTCAGCACAAAGAAAATATCACCAAAGGAGTTAATTGTAGGAATATAGCTAGAGGGTTACTTACAGCATTGGAAATGACTCAAAGACAGCTACATCACCAAAGCCCACCCCAGCATGGTGAGAGCTGATGTACGTGGGGAACCTGGTACTCACTGCACAACCTGGAGGCAGCTCAACATGTTGGGGAGTATCTTTTCCAGACAGTTCAGCTGGTCTCAGCTTCTTCCAGGCCACTTTACTGGTCTAAGCCTCTTCTAGGCAGATGAGTTTATTTGAGAGTCTCTTGGTGGTCCTTACTGCTACATGAATGGGGAAGAAGGGGCCTAGTGAATCTTGTCAGTTTCAGGGACTTCCTGAAGCCTTTGAATGGTTTGCTTCCTGAACTTAAGGTGCTTTCCTGCAGGGTGGAATGTTCCATCTCCCTTCTAATATCCCATGTCCTAAGAGTTTCCCTTCAAGAAGGGCACTTGTACCTTGGAGGATATGGTATACAGCAAAGGAAGACCCATTTATTTACAAAGCCAAACTTGCTGTGTTTTCTTTAGAATTGTATCTTCCAACCTTTCCCTCTCTCCTGGCAATCTCCTGATGGTCTTGCTCACTGGCCAGGTAGAGACTAGCGATGGAAGCTGGCAAGGGTCCACAGAATGGGTTTCTGTGGCAACACATTTGTGTCCCTACAGACAAATGTACACATGCACTAAAGTCTATGGTGGTGGCATAGTTTGGAGCAGTTCAGTTCACTTTGACTAACTCTAACAGGGCATCTTATAATTTCAAAACTGCAGGACTTTAATTCAATCTTTTGTTGAGGCAACAAATGATTTCCAGACCACAGACACCTGCTTCCCTATTTGTTTAAAACTTTTAGTAGATGATGATTCATGTGATGGCAATTGCTAGTTGAAACATTACAAAATGGCGAAGTTAAGCTAGTAAATTAGATGTACACATAGACTCAACTATTCATTTCTGTGTGGTAGAAGACTTAAACATCTCTCCTAGGAGATTTCCAAGTTCACAATATGTTATCACCAATTATAGTCCCCATGCTATACAATAAATATCTTTAGTTATTCTCCTTGTCCAATTGCCAGTTTATATCCTTAGATAATATCTTTCTGTTTTCCTTATTCCCTTTATGGTTTTCAGTCTTTTGCTAAGGGGACACCACTACTGTCACTCATTTTCTTTCCATGCCTCTCTGCTACTGTTTAGCTCATTTGTCTGCATCCTGAGGTAATCTTCCTCGTGGTGCCCACAAGGTATTTTTGGTAGGCTTCTGTTTAATGGCTTTGCGGCCCACTTCTTAGTAGATCTGTGCAGCTGAAAGTTTTTCTGTGTCCCACCCGGTCCATAACTGCTCAGACCCAAGTAAACACACAGAGGCTTTTATCAATTAAAACTGCTCGGCCATTAGCTCAGGCCTACCACTGACTAGCTCTTACACTTAAACTCAGACCACTTCTGTTAATCTGTATGTCGCCATGCAACTCTGTGGCTTTACCTGTGTGCCATTTACATGCTGCTCCCTAGACGGTAGGTTGGCATCTCCTGACTCAGCCTTCTTCTTCCCAGCATTCTTCTTGCCTGCTTATCCCGCCTATACTTCCTGCCTGGTTACAGGCCAATCAGCATTTTATTAACCAATGTACAAAAGCATTTCCCACAGCATTTCTGTCTCAACTGAGCCAGTTTAAAATCTTTCCTACTTTACAGCCAGTTAGAGCCACTCAATTTAGAGTTGGTTTCTGTCTTGGGAAAAGCAAGTAAAACTCAGTGGAGAGAAACACAAAGCTCATGCAGACCAGCATGAGGATGTCCCTAGATTATAATGTGATGGGATTGACAAAGGCCTTCTGACTTTTCAGAGTTGTAAGATTCAGCCACACACTAAGCAAAATACAAAAAAAGAGCACTGGCCTAGACTGAAGACATGTCAGGCTGCACTTGCTTTTGATATCAAATGAATCACTCACTGTCAAGGTCTTCAGTCAACCCGTTTCTGGGGTTTTCAAACAAATAAATGACTCACTTCTCTTTTTTTTCCTTTCTTGGACTCTACACCAGCTAAAGGATGGGCAGAGGAGCCAACAGTTCATGGCATACAACAACAGTAACACAAATAGCCGTGTTGTCAGTAAGTCTGAAGTGTGGAACTTGGCTTGATTTGGGGCAATGCTAGGTTTCTAGTTCTTTTCACAGAGTTGAGCTCACCTGGTGCCAACCTAGCCACTGTGTGTGGCTGCACATTACAGTCATCACTGGAGCTTTTCAAAAACAGCAGATACTCAGCTCTCTGTGTCCAGGTTGGTTAAACCACATTTTCAGGGGACAGGGGAGAACTTTGATATTTTTAAAAGCTCTCCAATAATTCTCAGGCACTACAGACTGACTCTCTGAGGATGAGGACCATGGGTAATAATAATAATAATAATAATAATAATAATAATACCTCATAATACTCATAATACAGGAGAAGAGAGAGCAGCTCGCAGAAGACCTTGGACTTAGTGTCTGAAAATATGAGCGTCGACATGGGGCAAACTATTCAGCGTATCGGCTTGCTTATATATGCCTGGATGCCTAGTTTTGATTTTTTTTTTTGTTGTTGTTTTTTTATTGCTGTTGTTCTGTGAGTCCAAGGTTGGCCTCAAACTCACCGGATCCTTCCGCTTCAGCCTCCTTAGTGCTGTGATTTGCGGACTAAGCCGTTGTTTTGTGATTTAAAAACAAGCAAAGGCCATGTTGTTAGGATCCTGCACTCACTCCTGTACATGCACAGCTTGGGGTTTGGCATCTTACATCATCAGGGGGCATTGGCTACTACATATGCATCTTAAAAAGCCAGATGCAGACCCCATGCTCTCTCTCTGCTCCCTCTGCTCTGCTCTGCTCCTGTCTTCTCCCACCCCAACATCTTTCTCTCTCTCCAGGCCTGGCTCTCCTCTTTCTCCCCCATCCCTTTCCCTTCTAATAAAGCTCTAAAAGCTGTGTACTGTCATGACTGTGACCTTTCCGTGCACTAACCAGTGCCCATTATCATCCTTGCACATGTCTTACCAGATTGGCCATCCTGGAGAAGAGCCTAGATGCATCAATGTCTTATCAGATTGGCCATCCTGGAGAAGAGCCTAGATGAATCAATGTCTTATCAAATTGGTCATCCTGGAGAAGAGCCTAGATGAATCTCTCTCTCTCTCTCTCTCTCTCTCTCTCTCTCTCTCTCTCTCTCTCCACATTTAAGTCTGCATGTGAGAGGAAACCTATAGTATTTGTCTTTCTGCGTCTGGCTTATTTTGTGTACCATAGTGATGTTATCAATTACATTTACTTTTCTGCAAATTTTGGTTTTCTTTACAACTGAATAAAATTTTGATTTGAATCTGTAACACATTTCTTTGTCCATTGATCAACAAATGGACATCTAGGCTTGTTCCATTCCTTAGTTATTGTGAGTAGGCGCAGCCATAAATACACATGCTCAAATGTCTCTGTGGTATATATACATTGGGAATATATTTGGGAGTGGTATAGCTGGGTCATATGATAGCCCTAGCTTCAGGTTTTTGTTTTTAAATTCCGTCATGATTTCCATTAGGAGCTGCAGTCCCTAACTGTAAATAATTACTTTCCCTACATTCACATCAGTATTTATTGTCTGTTTTTGTTTTGTTTGTTTGTTTGAGACAGGATTTCTCTGCACAGCCTTAGCTGTCTTGGAACTTGCTCTGTAGGGCAGGCTGGCCTCAAACTCAAGAGATCTGCCTGCCTCTGCTTCCCAAATGCTGGGATTAAAGATGTCTGTATCTACCGCCTGGCATCTCCTTTTTCTTGGTGATGATTCTTCTGACTAGGGTGAGACAGAATTTCAAAGCAGTTCTAATTTACATCTCCCTGATTGGTAGGCATGGTGACAGCTTTTCCTTCTTCTCTTTTTCCAGACAGAAGCTTTTAATTTTTACTTCTTTATAAAGACTATTCATGATGATGACTTTCTGACTGGGATAAGATGAAATCTCAAAGCAGCCTTAATTTGCATTTCCCTCATGGCTAAGCATGTTGATGGCCCTTCCTTCTTTCTTTCCTGTTATCAGATGGAATCTTTTACATTTTTACTTGCTTATAAGGACTATTCTTGATTTGTATATATTTTTTTTATGAGAAACTTTCCTTTCTGGGCCAACTTCTATAACTCAAAAAAAGTTACTGGGAGTTTAGGACTCAGCATTCTGTTTAATGAAAAACATTTTTTATTTAATTGAGAATTTCACACATTAGTAGTCACATCATTTTCCCCTCCCTCTCTTCCCCTCCAACTTATCCCATACCTGACCCTTATTCCCTCTGAAGTTCAGGGCCTCTTCTTCTTTAATCATACACACACACACACACACACACACACACACACACACACACCCTGCTGAGACTATTTAGCATTATATTTATATATATATATATATATATATATATATATATATATATATATATATATATATATATATACACATGAAACCCACCGAGTCTACTTAGTGTTGCTTGTATGGACATGTGTTTAGGGCTGGCCACTCAGGGTTGGCTACCCTATTAGGGCACTTGTCCCTGGAGAAAGACTGACTCTTATTCTTTCAGCAGTCATTATTTCCCTGTAGCTCTTTATCTAGGAGTGGGGTGAGGTTTCCTCCATCTGTGCTGGCACGTCCCATGGTGGTGTCATTGCTCAGGTCTTATTTGGGTAAACATATCTTAGATATTTCACAAGTGCAGCTTCCCTATCATATATTTAAGATAGTGTTTCTCAGCAGGTGTCCTGGTCCTCTGCCTTTACAATCTTTCCACACCCTCTTATGTGATGTTCCCCTATAGGGTTACATTGGTGCATCAGTTTAGGTTGGGCACCTTGCAGTCTGCTGTTCTTTGCATTTTAACCACTTTAGGATTTCTCCAACAGTCTCTATCTATTGTGGGAAAAACATGTTTTTGTTTTGTTTTGTTTTTGTTGTTGCTGTTTTGTTTTTTAATGAGGAGAGAGACTTACCCTTACCTGTGGGCATAAGGATACGTTTTTAGAATGGAGTTGGAAATTATTCCGGCTTAGGAAAGTAGCAGAAGTGGGTTTTCATGGAAAACCTCTCTCCTAGCAGTTGGCCAAGGGAATCCAAGTCACCCCCAAACAGTAAAGGCTATTGTTGATGCCCTTGGCTCCCCCTAGAAGCAAATGGGAAGATGCTATTGTTGAAGACACCTCACACTGCAGACACAGGACTTAGAAAGACTGATCTTGGACTAGTTGCTGAAAGCATTTTCAAATACTCATTGGCTGTTTGAGTTTTTCTTTGGCTGCTGTCTAGTCACTTCATTTTCCCATGTGCTGGTGGAGTGATTTGTCTCCTGGTGTTTAGTGTTTGTGATCCTATATACAGTCCGGGTTTTTATCCCCTGTCTGATATGCATGTAGCTAGCAAACATCTGCTTCCTGATGACTCTCCCCTGCCCCTTTCAGGCTATCTTCAGTCTGGTGGTTGTTTCCTTGGTGAAGTCATGCATGCGGATTTGTCAATTCATGGATGATTTCCTGTGCTATTGGAGCCCTTTCATAAAGTCCCCACCTGTGCTGATATCTTGAGGTGTTTCTTTCTGTAAGTTTTAGAGTCTTTCATTAAGGTTTTTTTGATCCATCTTAAAATGATTTTTGTGCAGATGAGGGCTATAGATCTAATTTAACTCTTTTACACTTGGCTATTCAGTTTTCTTATCATCATTTGCTGAAGAGGCTGTTTTCTTTCCCAACGTATGCTTTCCATACCTTTGTCAAAGGTTAGGCGGCTGCGGCTATGTGGGTTTATTTCCGGGTCCCCTATTCTAGTCCCCCAGTTGTTCACCAGAGCTGGGCTCCCTTTAGTAGCTTCCCTCCTTTGCGTACCAGCGGCCTCTGCTGGCCACATTTAGTTTTGCAGTCTGTGGTCAGCAAGGTCCAAGCCTCCTGGGACAATTCATATCCCAGTTCTAACTTGGGGAAAGAAGCGTCTCTCAAGTGCATTGGGAATTGACCAGGCAACTGGAGTACTGAGATCTGTACAGGAAGACCTGACTGTATACTTTTAAAGTCCCCTAAACATTAGTCACCCTGCTGGAGGGTGAGTGGGTATGTGTGTGGAGGAAAGGTACTCCATGGGAGCGTCCCCGCACTTACACTGTACTGCAGGGAACCTCACAGCAGATAGATAACTTCAGAGGTGATCCACTTACTTCTGGCTTCAGGCTCAGGGCTATCAAATTCTATATTTCTTCCCAGTTGAGGAGGTTTGCTCTACCACCCAGAGGGTGCATTTCCCTATATACTTAACACCCTGAGCCGAACCTCTGGCCACTTGTCCCTTTTGCCTTTCAAATGCATTGCAGGCCCATCTCTCACCTGGGGGCCATGGCAGGTTAAATTAAGGCTCCTTGATTTGGGATTGCTCTATGTTGTAGGTCCTTGAGTCAGCTCAGGTAGTGATATGTTAGTCCTTATGATGGCACTCCCACGCTGCACTCTGAGTCACAGCAGGTGACAAGATGGAATTCATCTCCATGGTTGACCCATTTGCTAGAGGGATCGTTGTCTGACCCAAACCTGCTGGATTTGAAGGTTTGTGAGAGCTACAGGTTTGTTAGGCGGTGGGACTGCCAGTCTCTTCAGCCAGGCCATCTGGCTTGTCTTTTGAATGAGACTCCACTTTTTAAGGCTCCGGGTGCAGAGCCAATTGAGGGGAGCTGTGTTCAGCACCCCCCTTCCCTCCACTGAATCACCTACCTTTATGTCCAGCTGTCTTACCACTCCCTTTGGAAGTTAACAGGGCTCTTCCTCTCCTCTCCTCTTGCGAGCACAGTCTTTGTTCAGTGCATCCATGAACAACAGATGAACAGGCGGCAGGTGAACACCTCCTGCCTATTCGGCCCAGAGCAGCCACGTTGGTTATTAGATCGACTGTTGCAGTATCATCCTGTTTGGATCCAGGGAACCTTCATTTTTACTAATGATGGCCTCAAAGCAAATGAGTAGTAATTTTGTTACAGAACATTGTTATAATTTATTCTACATTTAATTATCATTGTTAATATCTTATGGCACCTGCCATAAAAGTTGAATTTTATCACAGGTGTAGTTTTACATCAGGTGTAGTTTCAGGCCCCCGCTGAATGTCTTGGAATTATATGGATTAACCTAAATGTTGCCATAAAGCAATTGCAGAAGCTTTCTCTACTTCTCTTCCAAGTTAAGCAACAGTGAGTTGGGATCTGAGCTTGGTGGGGCCCTCCTGAGTAGTCAGGGAGAGGAACTTCTGAAACACGGACGTCAACAGCTTGCCCAAGTAGTGTTTAGCCACATCTTCAAAAGTTTCACTTTAGTTTGAATGATCTGCACATGCTACTCAGCTTGTTGTAGGTGTCTCGTGGCACAGGGATGGAAGTGTCAGAGATTCAACAGTGCCACCGTCTGCATTTAAAATGAACTCTGATTCAGGCCAGCAGGTCCTGTGCTGGAGACTGGGAGGCTCATGGAAGCAGGCCTGTCACCATCACATGTATTCCATGGGTCTCAGTGGTGTCCCAAAGGTTTTTCATTGACTTCTCATACCATCAAAAGTGTTGCAGCGTGGAGCTGACGAAGGCATTTGATCAGGTGTTAATTATTGAGCCACGTTAGTCTCTGTGTAAGGTTTTTCATTGACTTCTCATACCATCAAAAGTGCTGCAGTGTGGAGCTGACGAAGGCATTTGATCAGGTGTTAATTATTGAGCCACATTAGTCTCTGTGTTTACAACAGCTGGGGGTCCAGGCCGGCGAGCTCAGCAACTGTGATTTCTTCCCTTCTCAGTGCTCCATGAACTGCTTAGGAACAGCATTACTCTGTTTTCTTAGCCTTTGGCCCTTTCTACGAGACACTCTTTAACCAGTGGTATATTAAAGGGGGTTAGAGTTCCATGTTTTTTCTTCCTGTTGAATCTATCCTATCAGATCACTCTATAATTTTTAAGAAGTATAAAAATCAGAAAATGATAATGGGTAGAACTGTGAAAAGAATGTAGTCTCCAGCCTAGTTGGGGAAGATGGTAGTTATGTATATCCTTTTGCTCAGGAGCATTCTTGTTTGTGAGGACAAATCCTGTTAACTTTATATTTAGGACATCAGAAGAAGTACCTAGTCCTCTGCTCTCCTACCTCAGCTAATGAACAAAGGAAGAGAGAAGAGCCTGTATGTCCAGAAAGTAATCAAATATGGCTTTATATATCAAATTGAAATGCTCAGTCCCAAAGCCAAGTGAAAATTTCTTCTTGGTTTCAGTCATAAACAAGCAAAGTCTCGGCCCTCATTGGAGACACTGAAAAGAGACTGTGAAGTGCTGCTCTGAGATGGAGCTGTGGGTTGGTAGAACTGAGGCTCTGATCTGCACCGCTGCTGCCTTCGGCTCCGTGTGGGACTTTGTTCTCAATGACACTATGTGGCAGTGTGCCTGCCAGCCACAGTTCACACTGGCAAGAAAACAAGAGCACACTCATTCTGTGAACACTGAAGTCACTAAAGCTGTAAAGTTTTAAAACATGAATATAGGATAAGTTTGCAGTACGGTTCCTTCATAGAATTTTCATTCAGAAGTTACTAATTACTAAGCCAGAATTGCTATTTCTTTTGATAGGGTTTCCCATGTAACCCTGGCTGGCCTGGAACTTGCTGTGTAGACCAGGGTAGCTTTGAACCCATTGAGAGTCACTTGCTTATGCCTCTTGAGTTCTGGGATAAAGAAGTTCATCACAACACCCAGCTTCTCAGTGGCTTTAATCCAATGTCTCATTTTATATATTTAATCCCGTAGGAACTACCTCTTTATGAGGTGGCTTCTAATGGAGTATATTTCGATATTCCCAAACTCTTAGCATTTAGAGTCTCCTATTGGGGATGTAAACTATACATTGATTACATGGTAAATTATTTGTTGAAACATTGGGGATGTCAGGTCATGCATGTTATATATTTACAGGAGCTCAACCCCTATATATAAGAATTAAAAAGACTCAAGGAGACAATTAATGCCCCCCCCCCCCCCCCCCGGTTTCTAGTTAGTTCTTTCAAGTACATTTTAGTGGTTGACTAATGTCCCAGTTAGCTCAGGCTGCCATATTAAAACCATAGGCATAATTTCTCTCACAGTTCTTGAGCCCAAGAGCCAGTGATTAAGGTCCTGGATGACCTAGGCTCTGGTGACAGTACTCTTCTTGGCTTGCCAATGGCTTCTTTCCCATCATGTCCTGATGTGGCCTTTCCTGGTGTCATCTCTTGTACGGGCACTAATCTTAACTGGTTAACCCCCTGCTCAACATTCCCATATTATTTAACTTTATTTCTTCAAGGCTTCATCTGCAAATGCAGCCAGACTAAGGGCAAAGGCTTAGGCAGACAGGTTTTTTCTTTGCAAGGGTTGGAATGGGGTTCCCAGATGCTTTTCCATCCAGAGAAACTGGTAATTCAGCATTCACATACAGAAGCTGGTTGCCTTTATCAGCTCTGTAGACTTTTGCATTCAGTTGGGAAAACTGACTTATAGATTGTATTGTAACTGATGCTTTATTACTAGGCAAAGCTATCCCCTCCATTACTATGAGGTTGCTGCCCCTCCCCTTCTACTGAGGCTGTGACATCAGGGCTATTCTTTTTGCATGTGAGCCTGTCGACTTTCCAAACACTGCTCTGTCACTTCTTCCCATCACATGCCACCTCATGTTCCTTTATTGAAGAGTTTGTACCAGGAACTGGTTAAAATTTTATTTCATGACTTACCTTAATCTGTGTAACTGTATTAGGTGTTTTTACCCTCTCTATGGCGGTCTAGAGAGTAAACAAAGCCTGACAAAGGCCTGATTCAGACATTGGCTATTGTTATGGTATGAATGTAAAATGCACCCCTGCCGGGCCTGGCTCTTGTATTTGAACACTTGGTCCCCAGCATGTGGTACTGTTTTGGGAAGTGTGGAACCTTTTGGACATGGGGCCTACCTGGAAGACTTAGGCCACTGGGGACAGGCCTTGAAGGTTCATAGCCTAGCCCTACGTCTACCTTCTTTCTCTGCTTCCTGGTCTATCAATGGTAAGCAAGCCTGTTACTGCAGAGGTAGATCTGCTTCAGCCACCATTTCTTCCCTGCATGATAACTGAGCCCTCCACAACCATGAGCCAAGGCAATCCACTTCTTCCTGATGCTGCTTTGGTCGGCGTTTGGTCAGAGCCATGAGAAAAGGTAAGTGATATGTCAAAGCTTGTCACTTTCCTTCCACGGCACCAGAAAGTGTCATCATGTTCAGGGACATCAGGGAACAAGAAGAGGTCTTGCACTGGGAATGCCCCTTTAGGGGGATTCTAGGCATTTCATCTTCTGCCTATTAACTGGTGATGATAACTATGTGATTATTCAGCATATGATCCAGTAACGAGTCTCCTACATCTTGAAGTTCAAAATAAGTTTGAAACCTTGATCTTGTACAGTTTATATGAAAACAACAAAGTACCCTGGTCGGACACTCAGGGGATGTGAAGCTTTGAACACCTTGGCAGCCATGTTCAAGTTCAAGTAGACCTGTCAGAATCATTTTGGCACTTTTACCTCTGTTCTTCAAGTGAACCTCATCTTAAAGTTTAAGTTCTTTCTTCTGGCATCTCTTGGTGCTTCAGGTCTATGGCACCATAGCATGGCAAACAGGAATTTGTCAACAGCTACCTGCCAAATAGAAATGCAGAGTGACCCCATAAAAGAATGAGGTCAGCAGATACCAGAGCAAATGCTCTTTGGTATAGATGTGGACTTTGAACATGGTTTAGGACGCCTTTGGGGAAGTGCAAGATAAAAATAGCTCAGGGAAGCACCGAGTTCCATCCACCCTGTCTACCCTAGACTGTCTATCTGTGAATTTGGCAGGACGGACTGATGACAGCGCATTGCCACTTCTTCGGTTTCTATTAAAATCAACTTGGTCTGGGAATGGTTTCTTTCGTTCATTTGATTTTGTGTTATAATCTATTACTTTCATTTCCTTTATTTTTGAAGATGTATCATCACCCCGAGACTAAACATGATGGGAAGTACTTGTCAAAGGGACATGTACATTGCACAAAACATCTAATTCTAACTTTATTTCCATGCTGATTTGGATGTGTGCTTATTTCAAATGACAGCTAATTTAAAATGGAAAGTAAAAATGCCATGGGTAGAGATTCTCCTTGAAGTGATAGGAACTCAGTAGTCTTTGAATCAGTTTATAGTTTTCTTTTTTAAACTGTTTATTGGAGAGTTTTGCATTATAATATGGTGGACAACTTGCAAGTGAGCTTAGGCATCACAGCAATGATACTTCTAACACACTGAAGTCTTTTTAAATTGATTATTTTATTTTTGACAATATCATACTTGTATACAACGTACTGTGCTCGCAACCACCCCTACTACCATCTCAGCTCCTCCTTCTATGTGGACCCCTTTCTTCCTTCCAAGTAGTCTTCCTCCTTGGGAACCCTCCTGCCTTTCCTTTCTCCTCTGTCTTTCTGTGTCTCTGTCTCTCTGTGTGTCTGTCTCTCTGTGTATGCACACAGTCACAGCTACTATGCACACATGATTGCAATGGTCATGTCGTATCCCGAAGACAGTGCCCACCTCCCCTTCCTATCATTTGGCTCCCATAATCAAACATACACTAATATTTGGTGCATAAATGTTTAAAATTTTAATTTCCTATAAGTGGATTATTTACCTGATATATCATGATCTTCTTTAGTTCTTTGTTTTAGAATTCAGCTTAAACTGTGGCTAGTGTTGGTTTGAATTCTATTTTGTCAGACATTAGAACTGCTACACTTGCTTTCTTTATTTCTAGTGGCCTTGTTTCTGTATTGGAACTTTAGCATCTGGAGTTGGTTTGCTGAGTAGGAGGGTGGTCTGGGAGCTGAGGTGCCAGGGACCCCTTTCCTGTCATCACTGGGAGCTAGACAGATGATGCATTTCTATTAGCTTGATGTAATTTTGTCCATCCTTTACCCCAAGGTCATGTTCATGTTTGACAGTGAAGTGCATTTCTTTCATGCAGTAACTAGATAGGTCCTAATTTCTAGTCCGATCTGCTTGTCTGTGTCTTTTGATTGGGAAACTGAGGCCATTAGCATTTGGTTATTATTGAAATGTGTGTTTCAATAGTTGCCATTTTGCTTTTGACATAGTGCGTGGCATTTCCCTAACAGTTTTGTTTACTTACTGCTCTTTTTGGTTTATTCTTTCCTGTGCCCTTCTGTGCTCATCTCTTTCTTCTGTATGTAGGATAGCTTTGAGTATTTTCAGAAGGGCTTGCTTGGTGGCCGTGACATCCTTCAGTTTGTGTTTATCGTGGGAAATCTGTCTTTCTCCTTCATTCATGATGGACAGCTTCACTGGATATAGGAATCTAGGATGAAAGTTACCTTCACAACTTCAAGTACAGCATTCCATGCTTCCTTGGTCACTAGTTTCTATCCAGAGACCTGCTGTTTTTATGACTTGGTATCTCTTACTTGCTGTTTTTGGTCTATTTTCTTTATTCTGAATATTTAGTGTTTCAACTATAACATACCTGAGGAAGTTCTTTTCTGTTTGCCATTCAAAATGGAAGACCATTTCTTTTACTAGTTTTGGACATTTTTTTTTGGCTAGGATTTTATCAAATATTTTTTATGATTTAGCATGAAATTCTCACTTTTACATAGCATTTATGGTCTATAGATTTGATCTTTTAGAGATTTCTGTCTCATATATTCTGCATCTCTTCTTACTAATTTATCCTTGTCATTATCTGAATGGTTCTATTTCATCCACCATTCTTCAAGCCCTTATATTCAGCTCTCCAGTTGATCTACTCTGTTGGTGAGGCTTTCCACTACCTTTTCCCCACTTACTAAATTTTTTATTTCTAGTATTTCAGGTTGAATAGCTTTCTCTCTAGTGTTTCCATTTCTTTACCGAATTTCACTTTGATATCTTGTATTGGCTTCATGTTTCATGTGGCTGTTTGTTATGTTATCCTTGAACTAATTTAGGAGTTTACTCATACCCTCTTTGATTTCCTTGAACATATACTAACAATCATTCTTTGAGATTTAATCTAATTCATTCTCACTGGAGGGCCTTACTGTGGTATTAATAATTTTTAAAAAAGTTATAGTGTCTTGGTTTTTCATATTTCTTTGTTTCCTATTGAGGTTCATGCATCTGGGACTGGGTCACTTGTTTTATTTTTCAGTCACTTGCATTAGTTTAGTGTGCCTTCAGCATTCAAGTAGGACAATGTAGTAGGTCTGAGGTGTTGTTTTTGTTTACTGAACTAGATAGAGCCCTGAAGTTAGATAGACCCTCAGTGCATTCATTCAGGGCATCAGGCATGACGCCTAGCACTACACTGGGAGTCGGAAACTTTCTACAGAAGCAACCACAGCTTGTGGATAGGCCCACTGTCAAAATACAGCATCAGTCAATTAAAAAACAATTCCTGTAGCAGGAATCTTAAAAGGTCTTATTAATAGAATCAAACCTGAAGCCAGGTATTGGGATAAAGCTGGAAGATCAGAGAAGCAGAACAAGCCACAGCCTCACCTCGCCAATTCCTCAGCTGATCCTGTTTCCTCAGACTGGAAGCCTCTGAGTCCTCATCCAGAATGGGTCTCAGATGAACTGTTGTTCGAAAGCTTGAAAGCTTAACCAGCTCTAGTTCCTGGTCCTCATGCCTTATGTACCTTTCTGCTTCCTGCCATCACTTCCTGGGATTAAAGGCTCACTTTCTGGGGTTAAAGGTGTGAGTCACCATACCTGGCTGTTTGCAGTGTGGCTTTAAACTCACAGAGATCCAAGTGATAGGATTAAAGGTGTGTGTGCCACCATTTTCTGGCCTCTCAATCTAGTGGCTGTTCTGTTCTCTGACCCCAGATAAGTTTATTAGGGTACACAATATTTTGGGGGAACACAATACCACCACAAATTCCCTTCGATACCATAGTTTTAGGAAGTCAAGAAATGTGGATAGTACAATGTTTTCTTTTCTTTTTCTTTTTTTTTTTTTTGTCTTGAGATAGAGTCTCACTATGTACTTCAGGCTAACCTTGAACTCACAGAGATCTGCCTGTCTCTGCCTCCCGTGTGCTGCGATTAGAGATGTATGCTAACATGGCAAGTGGCAGTATTGTTTACTAAGAGAGTTACTAAGGGTTTGAATAGAAAGAAAATAAGCAGCTAAGATTAGAGATTCCTATTGGGATGACAGAGAAAAAACAGGAGGCAATAGAGACAGGGAGCAAACTGAGGTAGCCCTGGCTGAGTGAAGAGCGAAAAAGAACCCAGTTCCCTGGTGGCTAAAACAAGGAACCCTCAAACTCCAGGCAAGGCTGTGTTCTTTGGGAAAGCCTACGAAAAGGACAAAGAAACAACAAAGGGAGAGAAGGGGACGGAACGGGCCAAAGCTGACCCTCTAAACTGACATTAGGTATTAAATAAGGCACACAGAGAAGAGAAGGAAGGGAGCCAGGTGCAGAGCCTGAAGGTGGGTGCTGCTTTCTGTCTTGCCTCTAGGGCAGAGGTTCTCAACCTTTCTGATGCTGTGACCCTTTAATATAGTTCCTCATGTTATGCTGCTCCCCAACCATACAATTATTTCATGCTACTTCATAACTGTAATTTCACTACTGCTATGAATTTTAATGTAAATATCTGATATGCAATGATATGCAACTCCCAAAGGGGTCGTGACCCTCATATTGAGAACCACTGCTCTAGGCATTCTCTCCAGAGCTCCCAGTTGCTTGGTATGTACCAGGCATTTCTTAACAGACTGGTGGCAGGTGGTAGGTATGCATCTAGATGGCCTTTTTTTTTTTTTTTTTTTTTTCTGGTCAGGTTGCAAAGTAGAGGCCTTCCTGAAGTTTGTATGTGTTTGGAGAAAAACTGAGTCTGTGTTTCACTCCACACTGTGGCTCAGAAATTTTTTCCCTTGAAATGTTTATATTTCAGTTCTGACTCAGTTTTTTATCCTGACAACTAGAGGTAGAGGTAGGCAGCCCAGGTTCTAGAGTGCAGTCCCATGATGCTTGCTCTCATCTTTTTCCTCTGGTGGCCAAGAACCCGATTTGCCTGTTCAAGTACCAAGAAAACCATTTTCTTGATGGCTCCTTTTCTGTGCCCCTGCTGTGCATGTCTCTCACATTTCCCTTTCCCACTGCCTTTTAAAATGTCTGTTACTGAAAGATCGGTGCAGATTTTTTTTTCCATCCTCAGTGGCTCCAGCCCTCTGCAGTTGCATGCCCTCTCACTCTTAAAACAGGCTAATCTTTCTGGAATGGACTGAACTGGGACTTCCTCTCCTTCTGTTCTCCTTTGCAGTTTCCTGTTTCACTTTGTTACTGAAACTAGAGGTTGTTGCCACCCCCCTCTTACAGTGACTCTTCTCCAGTGCTCTTCAGTTTATTCTCTGTGGCCTTGTGCCACCCACCGTCTCCTGAAAATACAAAGGCCTCCTTAAAGTGTATGAAAATATATCTAATGAACATTCTTAGAGGCCAATAACCTCAACATCATCAGGAATAGAAAAGACAAATAGATGCTGGTATAGTCATCAAATAGAACACTTCACAATGATGAAAATCATTGGGCTACAACCATAAACATCAATGTGAGTAAGTTTCATAAAAATAATATTAAACCTCCACGGAAAATTTCACATGCTATAAATGCATGCTGTCATCTATGAAGAGATGGACTGGTCAAAATGAAACTTTACAGTACACAGGAATATGACAATACTACTAAAATTATAACTAAAAACAAGGAAATGATAAACCCAAACATTAAATGGTGAATTACCCAATGGGGATGGATTAAGTGATGAGGAAGTACAGTAAGGTGTGAGGTCTCTGAAGGGACAGGTGATGTTCATCTTTTAAGTTAAATTCAGGAAGCTTGAGGTTTTTTTTTCTCTTGATGTATGAGTTCCTTTAACTCATAAATATGTGTATCCATGTGTATATACCACATGTATTTACAAGATGAATGAAATAACTGACAGTATACTGTAACTGGTTATTCAGGATTTAGATTAAGATCCCAGAGTCAGAATTAACAGAAGAAGTCATCAACAACAACGTAGTTTGCAAGACAGTGTTCAAGGCCTCCAAAGTGACTCTATGCTGGCATAGATATGGATGTCTGTGGTTCATGTGGACAGTTTAGACTCTCATTCTTGGTGCATGGAGACCAGATACAGAAAGACTTGCTTACAAAGCCTTTGAGCTACACTTACCAAGAATGCTAAAGGAAGACATTCAAAAGAGTAATTTTTTGACTGCTCCATTAATTATCCAAGTCCCTCTAGTTCCTAGTTTCATGGTCCCAAACCATTGGCTACCTTCCCATATTGGTAGAGTGCATTTTTAGGAGAAATATTCTAAAATAGCTTCACATTCTCAGCCCCTTTTTACTTCCTCTTCCATTTCAACATTTCCACGTTTGGTTCCTCTTTTGTCTTCTCTTTACTGGTTGGTATCTTACACTTTACACAGTCAACACTTTCTTCTTCCTGTTATCATGTGTTATGAGTGTTAAGTTGAAATTTTTATGTCATTGGATATTAGGGTGAAGCTTCTAATCAGCTTTCTGATGCTGTAAAAAGTACTGGAGGCAATACACTTGGAATGAGAAAAGTTTCTTTCTGGCTCACAGTCCTGGAGGCCCCAGTCTATGGTTGTTTAACTCATTGTTTTCAGACATGTAAGGTGAAGCAATGGGTTGGGTGGAAACACATGATAGAGGAAAAACAATGTAACTCATGGTTAAGAGCAAACAAGAGGGAAGACCATGGCTCTATAATCACCTGAAGGACACCCCACCCCATCTAAACTATTTCAGCTCTAAATCACCTCAGATCAGTGCTCAGGATGATCAGAGATTTAAACACAAAAATACCCATTAGAAAAAGACCCACTGACCCTCAATGTTGGCAGTTTCCAAGTAGATTTGCGCAGAGAGCTTAAACTGATCCTGGTAACATCTGCCTGCCCAGGGGCACTGCACCTTTCCAGCTCTGCAGACTGTTTCCTTTTACATATTTACTGTTGGTCATTGTTCTACCAAGGCTACACCAGCCAAGGCTGCATTCACTTCCACAAAGCTTCTGAACTTATTAATGCAAGTCCCATGCTTAGTCATGAGGAGAGGAGGTAGCATTCTAAAGTGAAAACGATTAATAGGTATCAAGGATTCAAGGTACGTTTTCTAAGTATGATAGAGTTGCCTTGCAGCAGGGCCACTTTAAGGCACTTAGAGTGTACATGATCCTGATTAGATGTGTAGAAAAATGACTAAGTGGTTTTTACATCAAATTTGGCCAGTCTCAGGAAGTGACCTGATAAATTCAGGAAGCAACGATCTTCACTTCCACTTAGGTGACAGCAACTGTTCATTACACAGAAATGATGTTTGAAGAGATGCAAATGCTATTTGATTATATATGATCCTTCTCTATCCCTTAAATACATACAAACATCATAAAAAGACCTTAGCATGGTGACTCATGCCTATAATTCCAGCACACTTGGGAAACCAAAGATAGATGATCACCATGAGTTTGAGGCTAGCCTGGGCTACATAGTGAGTTCCAGGTCACCAGGTGTTCTGTCTGGAGAACTGTCCATATGATGGGTGTTCCAAATGAATGTTATGTAGTAAACAAAAGTAAAAAAACAAACACAAATATCAGACAGAAAGCATCATCAAATTGGGCACCTACAACATCCAGCAGAAACTGTAGCTAGAGTTTTTCTCTCTGGGTCCCGCCAAGCCCCAGCAGTCCTGTAGTCCACTTATAAAATAAACATACAGATACTTACATTATTTACACTGCTTTGCCATTAGCTCAGGCCTACCATTGTCTAGCTCTTACACTTAAACTCAGCCCATGTCTGTTAATCTATATGTTGCCATCTGTTCCATGGCTTTACCTGTTGCTTTTACATGCTGTTCCTTGGGTGGCAGGCTGGTGTCTCCTGACTCAGCCTTCCTGTTCCCAGAATTCTCTTCTCTGCTTGTCTCACCTATACTTCCTGCCTAGCTGGCCAATCAGCATTTAATTTTAGAGAGCGAATATCCATAGCAAGAAACTGGCTGGGGAAGCCTTGTTGAAATGGTCGTGTTGGAATTCCCAAGAAGGAAGTCCTAGGCCAATTTCTGTCTGTAGAATAGCTTCTGGCTTCTCATTTCCTCTCTAAAGCATTTGTCTATCACAGGAGAAACAACAGTATCCTCTGTTGGAAACGGTTTGTCTTCTGCTGTTCTCAAGGGGTACTCAATGTTTTTAGTACCCACCTTAGCTGTTCACTGTTTTTACTTCTCCCCATTAAGAGAACTATAGAGCCAGTATGACCCAGGTCAGTTTTGGAGGATATTTAAAATAAGAATGCTGAGTCTTTTTTGTTTGTTTGTTTGTTTTTGAGACAGGGTTTCTCTGTGTAGCTTTTGTGTTTTTCCTGGAACTCACTCTGTAGCCCAGGCTGGCCTTGAACTCACAGAGATCTGCCTGCTTCTGCCTCCCAAGTGCTGGGATCAAAGGCATGTGCCACCATCGCCTGGCTAATGTCATAGACAAGGTAGCCTATCTTCTCAGAGTTAGCTCTCAACAGGTGCCAACAGCACTTGACATTTTACCAATATAATTTCTATTACGATGGGTTACAGAGTGAGACCTTGTCTCAAAAAACCTGGCATAGTAATAAAAGTGATTAATATTCTCTGCCTATGCAAATGTAGAATTAAACTATTCATTAATTTGGTTAGGAATTTAAAAAGTTACACTGTAAGAGTCTTATGACCAAAACAGTACATTAAAGAAGAATCTGTAAAATTTGCTAGAGTTTTTGTCAGGACTCACACCCCATTGAACTCACATCTTATAGAAAAATGGGTTGTGTGTATGATTCAGGCTGCCATAAGACTGTAGCATAAGCTGATGGAGCAAGCTTTAAGTCAGACCAATAGGGTGTGTCGGGAGCAGCTGTGTTCCTGTAATTGTGAGATTTACAGGAAGAACTGTTGAGTGTCTTCAAAAGCCTTGGATACAAACAGAAATAGCTCAAGCTTTCTGGAAACCCACAGACATCTACAAGTGCTTCTGTGGAGGAGTTTTATGAATTTTTGCCTCATGAATCCTCCGAGAAATAATTCTTTTGGATAAGCCTGTCTGTCAGGAGCTCAGCAAAATATAGAATGACAGGGGGTGCTTATGGTTTCTCCAATTTTCATACTGATTAGGGGGACATTAATTATCATTTCTTTTTGTCTGTCTTTGGAGCATTTCCTGCTCCATGGCACAAATTAGCTCATCATATATTTAAGAAACTTGTTATTAGCAAAGGTCTTCTTAAATGATAGAATTAATTGTTGCTTCCACCTTGTTTTAATTTTTTGTCCTTTTTGAGGCAGGACCTAGCTGTGTAGTACAGGCTGGCCTTGAGCTGATGCTCCTGCCTGGGCTTCTACAGCGCTAGGATTATGGGTGTGCATCACCAAGCTCTTTGGAGAGGGGCTCTTTGAAACAGAAAGTGAATACAAGAAAGACTGGAATAATTCTCATTGTGAGACCCTTTCTCCACAACCACCTTGCTGAAGGACCCATGACACTCTCTCAAAGCTCTTAACTTGAACTTGTTAGCCAATTACTTGACAAGTTCTCTCATTCTTTTCCATAACCACCATCCTAAACACAGACCCCAGATATTCTCTCAGCTAGTTCTCTACTTCTTGAGAGTTATTTGCACAGAACAGAGCTTTATGAAGAGTTAGAACACTCCCCTCCTCTCCCTAAACCACAACACTATGTCTCACTTGCTTTAATTTTTCCTTAAAAAGAAATGCTTCCCCCTTTAACCAATTACACATATCTCCATTTGTGGGACTCATCTGTAGGATTCTAACGGTCATTCCTTACCCACAAAACATTCCCTTAGGGACTCTCTGTTTCTGCCCTAAGAATATCCCTTGCTACAGCTTGGAGAAATCAGAACTGTAGGCTCACTCCACATAGGAAACCACTAAATCAAATTTTCTCAGAAGAGCATAAAATATTTATGCTAAATATGCTTTCATCAAATGAGAAAAATGTAAATTTATGTCTACATAAAATAAACATTACCAAATTATTTTTATGTATCCAATTTAGTCTTCAATCAGTCCTGACCCATTTTGATTGAGTTCCACATCCCTGGATATAGCCATCTGTATTGAATGTGCACAAACTAATTTCCTTATCATTATTACCTAAGCAATAGAATATGATATCTATTTATTCCTCTATTTACATTGTATTAGGTGGCATGGATACCCTAGAAGGGATTTAAATTACACAGGATTTGCATAATACATATACAAGTACTCCAGCATGTTATGTGAAACTTGACCATCTGTGTTTCAGTTGCTGGAGTTCCTGTAATCAATACTCTGAAGGTCCTTAGGGACAACCATATATGAAGAAAACCTGTTTCCACACAGATAGGCAGGTGACAAAGGCAGGAGGATTGTAGTAGCTCACGCCTTCCTTCTTTTCTCCCTCCCTTCTTTACTTCTTTCTTCTCTTTCTTACTTTTTTCTTCCTCCCATCCTCCCTCCCTCCCTCCCTCCCTCCCTCCCTCCCTCCCTCCCTCCCTCCTCTCTCCCTCCCTCCCTTCTTTCCTTCCTTCTACTTTCTTCCTTCCTTTCCTCCTTTTTTTTTCATTCCGACCCTTCCACCCCCCTTTTTTGGCAAAGACTTGTTATATAGCTTGGGCTCTCCATTGTTTTTCCACACGTCAACATGTGAAGACCTGGAGATAACATTTCAGCGTAACTAACAAAGCTTGCTAGATTCCTTGCCGTGCTTCCCACCTAGAATACAAAGCTCACAGTAAGTGCTCTATGAACGTCTGCTGGATGGATGAAGGATGGGTGCTGAGAACTGCTTCCTGGAAACTTGCTGTTTCACATCTTTGTGGTTCAACTTTGTGCCCTGAGCTTCACCAGTGAGGTGGAGTAGAGCCAGTCCATTCATCTTAGACACCATAGTACTGTTCTCCACACATACGTCTAAATGTTCTCATCCGTTCTTGACTGTATACATTTCAGTTGTTCTTATTTCTTCCAAGTTAGAAATAATCATGCTGCAAATAACTTTATACCAATTTCTTTATGTCTACATGGAAGATTTATTGAGAATGTGTACTTAGAAGTAGACATTCTGAGTTATAACATATGTACATTTCCAACTAGAACTCACAGTCTAAGATGACCCTATGACCTCTAACACCTTGTTTTGTTTCTGAGCAAAAGCCATGAATGTCACACCTTTCATATTGTTATATGGTAAAAGTGAAGGGGTTCTGAAGATGTAATTATGGTCCATCATACTACTCCTTGGCATATGTTTGGACTTCATTTGAGAATAATTCCACAGATCCATGGAATCTCAAGTCCCTTATGTAAAGTGATATAGCTTTTAGCTATAGCCTATATACATTTACTGTTTGCTCATTTATCATTCAGTTATTTTTGAAATAGGGTACTCCTATATAGATGAAACTGACCTCAAACTCATGACCCTCTTGTTTCTTCCTGTAAGTGTTGAGATTACATGTGTATACCCATACACCTGACTCCTATTATTTAAAATAATATCTAGACTACTTATAATACCTAATTGAATAAAAATGCTATATAAATAGTTATTATTGTATCATTTTATCATTTAAGACATAACAACAGGGCAACAATCTTCATGTTCAGTAGAGATGCATTTTTTTCCCTGTATATTTCCACATTTGGTTGAATCTGTGGATGCAGAGCTCAGGAAACAAAAGGCTGGCTGCATACTCTAAGAGATTATTGTGGTGGTCCTAATTTACTCAGGTGGATTCTTGGGAAGCTAGTCTAGAATTGGGAGTGGAAGCAGTGGACCCTCACTCCTGTCTGTCTCCAAGAAGCAAACACCCTCCTTACTCCCTGTTCTGATCATCTGTGAGAACAACAGCTGTGAGAGAGCTGGAGCTTTGGTTTCTCATGAGTACAACAATTTAAATTCCACCAACTATGCCAAGCTTGGAAGAGGACTTGACACCCCCCCCCCCCCCCCCAGATTGACTGATCTAGATAAAACCCCTTGACTTCAGCCTTTTGAGCACCAGGAAGCAGATAAGAAATGAAGTTTATTACTTAAAAAAGTCACCGAGCTTGTGATTTGTTGTCTAAAGTAGTTCTATTGATTTACACTCCTGAAGGCAGGAAACAGGGGATGCTGTTTTCAGACCTTGTAGATTTTATGGACAGCTGTGAAGTTGCATGAGCTTATGCATCTAATTTGCATCTTCCCAATTATTAGTGTGTGACTTCCATATGTGCTTTTCATGTTTACTGGTGCTTTTGGTCTCATTTATTTGTAGGCTTTCTTTATTTTTGTACTGTCAGTGCTATGTACATATATGTATCCTAATTTCAATCTGGATGTCCTCCTCCACAGAATCACATGTGAGCACTGGGTCCCAGCAAGTGGCACTATTTTAAAGGCTGTGGAGACTTTAGCAGGTGGGACATTTGGGAGGGACTTTAAAGATTACACCTGCCCCTGGTTTCTCTCTCTCTTTCTCTCTCTCTGTTTTGTAGTTGACACCATGCAAAGATGTTTCCATCACATGCTCTTACCACCACAAACAGAGCCAGTCCGCATGCCTTCCCTCTCATGATGGACTGAAATCCCTCTAAAACCATGGGTCAAAGCAGACACTTCCTCCTCATCTGTCAGATACTTTGGTATTTTGTTTTAGCAATGTTTTATAAAACTAATTTGCAAGGTAGTAGAATCAATTTTGGTATTTTGTAATATATTATTGTATTTGGTTCTTATTACCCTTCAGTGTTCTCTCCTGGCTCTCCTCATAGATGTTGGTTTCTTCCACCCCACTCCAAATAGTCCCTCCCCTTCTGCCTTGGTGTGTCATATATCCCATCACCCCCTCTCATCCTCCCATTTAGAGCTTTTAACGCCTGTCAGTTGCCTTATTTTTACTTTCATGTCACACACACACACACACACACACACACACACACACACACACACAAATCTAGATTCTACATATGAGAGAAAACATTTGCCTTTTTGAGTCTGGCTTATTTCACTTAATGTAAAGATTTTCAGTTCTATTCATTTTCCTGCAAAAATCATGATGCCATTATTTACAGTTGATTAAAATTCCACTGTGTACATAGCTGCATTTTCTTTATTTATTCATCTGTTGAATGACCTCTAGGATGGTTCCACAACTTGCCTATAGTTAACAGTGCCACAATAACATGAATGAGTGGTGACTCTGTAATATGTTGGCTTAGAGTCTTTTGGATATATTCCCCCAAATTCTACACATATGTAATTTATGTATTATTTATCTAATAAACAGGGTAGTATTGTATTATTAATAATTAAATATGACTATTATATTATATACTATATAATTATTACATAGCTACTATATATAATTCATACTTCTTTGAGACTTTCATATATGAGTGCTATATTTGAATCATTCCATTCTCCCCGCTTGACTGCTTTTACAATCCCCTCACTCTCAATTTCATGACCCTCTTTTTTATAATTATTGTCACACGCACACACATAGGTGTATGTGTGGGCATGCACATGCATATGCATGTATACAATCTACTGAGTCCATTCAGTGTTACTAAAGTTGCCACCCCCATGCTGTATATGTTTTTAGAGATCCCCATACTATTTTTATAGTGCCTGTCCCAGTTCTAGGTCATTAATTAGATGTGTATTTGGCAGGGATTCTCTCCCATTCTGTAGGCTCCCTCTTCATGTTGTTTCCTTTGCTGTGCAGATCCTTAATTCCATGTAATCTTTTTTGTCCATTGTCAGGATTACATTTTGTGCTTTCCAAGTTCCTTTTCCAAAGTCCTTGCCTGTGTCTATATCTTAACGTGTTTTGCTTACATTTTCCTCGGTCAGTAGGTTTCAGAGTTACATTAAAGCCTTTGATTCATTGTGAATGTGTTTTGGTCAGGGTAAAAGATGCAAACATAGATTTGTTCTTTACCCATTTTCCTGGGACTGTTTGTTGGTGTCTTTATCCAGTGTGTATTTTTCACACCTCCTTCAAAGATCAGGTGGCTGCAGCTGTGTGACTTTATTTATTGGTCCTTTGTTACTTCCTGCTAATCTGCATGTCTGTTTTGTACCAGTATCATGCTGTTTTGTTTCTGTGGTTCTGTCATATAATTTGGCCTCAGGCGTTGTGATGTTTCTAGTATTGTTCTTTCTGCTTAGGATTGCTTTAGCTATCCAGGATCTTTTGTGCTTCTGTACAAACTCTAGGATTGCTTTTTATTTTTTAAAACTAGTTTTGTAAAGAACGTCATTGGAATTTGATGGGTATTCAGCTGAATCTGTAGATCAGTTTTATCAATGTTGTTATTTCCACAATATATATTTAAGTTGCACATTGATAACTCATGTTTTTATCATTGAACACTATTTCATTTTTAAATGGATGTATCATAGTTCATCTATTTGTTATGTTGCTTCTGAGTTTTAACAACTATAGTTAAATATTCTACCACTGTCTTTGTGTGGGATTTTCTATAACTAAGTTTCAATTTGTTTGAAATAAATATCCAGGAATATGGTTGTTTGAACACATAGTATGACTACATTTAACTTTGGAAGACTATTGACTGTGTCGATTTGCATCCTACCCTTCCCCCCGCCCCAGCCTAGTATATCTTTTTACACCCTTTTAGTAAGCCTGTGGTCATCTGCTGATCTCCAAACCAATTTCTTCTTTTCAGGCATTTATATGTGGTATATATGCATCTGTATATACATGCTTGCTTGTGTGTGAAACTGCATATACGTGCTGCATATGGAAGCCTGAAGCTGATGTCAGGAATCCTTCTCCATAGTTCTACCTTATTCTCTTGAGACAGGGTCTCTCTATCAAACCCAGAGTTTGGTAATATAGCTAGTCTAACTAGTCACCTTGCTCCAGGGATCCCTTGTCTCTGCTTTCTGAGGCTGAAAATACAGCCCATCTGTCATTTGTATGAGTTCTGGGCATCTGAACTCCAGTCCTCTTGCTTTCATGGCAAATGCAACCACGGAACCATCTCTCCAGGTATCTCTTAATCAAATTTTAATGAGAATTCTTAGTAAATACTTATGTGTGCTAATCTTTCAGAAATGTCATACCAGAAGACATAATGGTGTATGCTTGTACCTGTGTGTACAGTCACTACATAACAGTACCAGTAGCTCATATAGTTATAAGCTCAGATAGATAATTTATACTGCTAATACAAACAACATCATCAATAATGGCAATATTATATGCTTTTCTGAAATGATGAAAAATTTGAACCAGCCTTAAATTCCCAGTAAGTATATCCAGGTGTTTTGTTTAATAAATATCCAGAGAGACAGTATAGCTAGCTGGCTTTTGTGAGGAGGGCAGCATACAATTCAGAATATTTAGAGCTCCCACGGTCCTCTTTAAGTACCATAATCTAATCATAACTGGATGTGGTATGATGTTAGAATATCTGCTCTTCCCTGAAAACTTGCAAAAGAAGGGTTCTCTGTGTCACTGTGGTGGTGGCTGCAGCATTTGGCTAGATACTTCTACATCTTCTGGATGTTCCCAGGGAAGTTGGGATGTAAAGAGTATCTCTCCTTGAAGTCTATGCCTCATATATGCTGACAAGGTATTAACTGCTGTTTAAGTCTCCTGACATAAGGCTTGATCGGCCTCAACTCCCTGGGCCTCTTTCCTAAGATTCCCATTAACCACAAGGAGTCCCCTTGCTCTATGATGAGGAAGGGATAAGCATCTTTGGAGGAAGAATAGAGTGAACATCTATACACCTACAATTAATGGATATTTTGAGGGTGGAATAATTTACATTTTTCTAAGTTTCCAAGGCCAACTTTACTCCCAAATTAATGTTAGATAGGGTTCCTCTTCAGGTATTTACATATTCAATAAATTCAGTCATGTTACCAATAAATACTTTATATAGGAATCCTACTGGGGTGGTTTGAAAGAAAATGGCCCCCAAAGGGAGTGGCACTATGAGGAGGTATGGCCTTATTGAGGTAGGTGTGGCTTTGTTGGAGGAGGAGTGTCACTAGGGGGTGGGCTTTGAGGTCTCAAATGCTCAAGCTGAGTCACTTCCTGCTGCCTGTGGATCCTGTTGCAGAACTCTCAGCTCCTTCTGCGGCACCATGTCTGCCTGCACTCAGCCATGGTGACATCTCCATGGTAATAATGGACTAAACTGTAAGCCAGTTAATTAAAAGTTTTCCTTTGTAAAAGTGGTCATGGCATCTCTTCACAGCAATAGAAACCCTAACACGAAACATACCAACTTTTTAATTTTAATTTATGAATATGTGTGTATATGTATATGTCGTGTGTGTGTGTGTGTGTGTGTGTGTGTGTGTGTGTGTGTGTGTGTGTGTATCTGCAAAAGGCAGGAGAGGGCACCTGATTCCCTGGAGCAGGAGGTATAGACTATTGCAAGCTATCTGACATGGGTGCTGGGATCGAAACTCTGGTTCTCTTGAAAAGCAGTAAGTGCTCAGAGCTGCTGAGGTGTCTCTCCTGACCTCACGCTAAATTTTTATACTTGGTTTTTTGGTGTCTCCCTTCAACTTTGTGTTGCTGTGACATATCTGATGTAACACCTTAAGGAAGGAGGGTTTATTTATTTTGGTGCATGCTTTAAGAGATTTCAGCCTGTCACGATGGGAAGGGTGTAGTGGCCGATCAGCTCATATCAGGACAGCAAGGGAAGAGAGGAGAGAGAGAGAAGCAGGGAGATGGGTGGGAGTGTCTTGTTCAGGCTCCTTTTCTTTCCTGTTTTGTTTTAGTCCATGGGTAACCCTCAGCTTGGGGGATGGCGTTGTCCACATCTAGGGCAGGTCTTTCTCTTTAGTTAATCACCTCTGGAAACTAGTTACAGGCACAACTGGACACGTGCCTAACTAATTTCCCAGACACTTTTAAATCCATCAATTGACAAGCAAGATTCATGTTGCATGCATCGATGGACTTTGTTCTACTGGGTGTTCATCTCATGTTTTATGTCTTGAGACGGATTTTCATGCCGTTAGTTTCTAATGATAGATTTCAGCCCTGAAGAGAGCGACCATCTTCTCGGTATATCCAGTGGAATGCAAGGTACTTTGCTGTAGTCCACCATGACTCTTATTAAAAGAGGACAGCCCTTGTTGGAAGCCTTATCTGAAAATGTTTCCTGGCACATTGTGGTTTATAGTTCCCAAGAACCGTGACAGGTTCAGCACAATCAAGCAACATAATTTCGTTCCTGTTGACTGAAAGTCAAAACAAGGTATGCTGTGGGCACAGGTTATCCCATGGACTCCACGGGAAGAATGCAGTT
This sequence comes from Onychomys torridus, assembly GCF_903995425.1. NCBI lineage: Eukaryota > Metazoa > Chordata > Mammalia > Rodentia > Cricetidae > Onychomys > Onychomys torridus. The sequence goes on along the minus strand of NC_050447.1, from coordinate 81,132,630 downwards.
AAGGTACCAGTGAGCAATGGAGCTATGAGGGCAAAGTAGCTAAGCTCTGCTGGTTCATCCCTACTTTCTTTAGTTTCTTGGTTTCACAGAGACTAGTAAGGTGCTTCACATCCTCCAATTACATGTCTTGATCCCATTTATACAGGCTCATTCATGCTCCTTCCTTACACACACACACACACACACACACACACACACACACACACACACCCCTTCTTCCACTGCCTCCATAATTTCCTATCTTGTATTCTCGGGGAAAGGAATGTGATGGGCCAAGCTTCACACCCATTTGTTGAAACAACACAGCCAAGCATTGACTAAGCATCTATATTCACTTCTGAATTAGCTCTGTGTTCACGTGGGAGATGAACATGCTATTTTATTTTTGATTTTCAGCTGTGTTCTGAGAACGATCCAGCTGGTTTGAGCAGAGAGATTTGCACTGTCCTCCAGTCCTCCAACTATCACTGAAAATCTCCTGAATGCGCCGAAGGAGTCTGTGAGTTCTGAGTCTTCCTGAACTGTGAGGACTGCAGAACTTCTTGTTTCAGTGACTTATAAGGAAACTGGCAGTTGTATCTCTGAGTGACTGGCTGAATGCTGACTTCATCAAGTGCACAGAAATGGTGTCTTATTCACATTCAAATAAGCAATTCAGTGTCATAGGGATTTTTCTAAGTTGTGATATTTTTGATATCTTCTAAAAAAGTTCCTTGCTCAAAAAAAGGCTGTATCCTTTTCAAAAGAGATTCATTTCATTGCATATTTTTAAATGGTTTTTAAGAGAGTCACACACATTGCTAAACTCAGGTAGTGGGTACAGAAATGGAATCCTAAAATCTGCACACCTCTGCTTTCACGTTTTACCCTTGAGAAAGTGAACGAATTGAGTGACGCCTGAGCAACAATTAGTACCTACAGATGTCACCAATACCTTTGTGCTTTTGGTGCCTTGAGTTTGAAAAAAATGTTTCTTCTAAGCCCCCTTCTTTGAAAAGGCCCGAGTCTTCTGTGGTAATACACCAACAGGGAAAATTTCTATTTAAAGTGTGTCTATTAAGCAATTCTTAAATAGTAGAAGAATATGCCTATCATATTCAGACATGATGCAAATGGGTTGAAATGGAAAGATGACATACATCACCTGTGCAGATACTTTATAACATTAGAATAGAATTTAGATGGGAACTAAGAAATTTGAAATATAGTAACCTGCCCTTCAAAAGATAGAAGTTGGAATATCATTTCCTTGATGTTTACACATCCTTCTCTGAAAGCCTGACTGTCCCCATAACCCTAAATGGACTCTGCTCCTCTCTCTAGGACACTGACCCTTGCCCACAGCAGATTAGCATAAAAATGGTCATTTGAGCACCATACTGAGTCTCTCAGATTCTCTTGGGATATCTGAAATTATAATGCAGGAATCGAGGGAAATTTGTTTCACGCTGTGGAAAAATACGTTTCTGTGAGATGATGTGATTTTTGTGATGACAGCTATTGCAAAATAGAAGGGCTAGACCTTGGAACCTCAGAGAGAAGATGGATGTGGAGTAGCTCCCCGTTCATCAGTGTGAAGGGTCAGAGTTACAACAGAGGAGCTGGAGGGATAAACTGAGGCTTATCTGTAGAGGTAGCTCAAGAACAAATTAAGGATTTGCATAAATGAGGCCTCTCCAGAACTCTCCAGACCAGCCTGCCTGGGAAGGCACAAGGAAGCCTGCAGTGCCATCAACAGTTGCACAAGGGAGTTTGAAGCCCAGGCCTTTGCACTTCCCTTTCTCCTGGGTGATACTCTGATCTCTTCGCCATGTTTATTGACTGTATATACTCCTCATATGTATTCCTCCTCATTTCTCCTTCACTTGCCCAACTCCTGGCTTTTTTCCATACTGAGGAAGTTGGAGCCAACTGAGATTTGTCAGAACTGTGTCACTTTTATTTATTTGAATCTGCCCAGGTTTTATGAAAGCTATGCCTTTAAGAAGTCCTAGTGGCCAATGTTTTCGTGAATTAATGCTTTTAAATATTCAGAAAACATATCATCATGATGCCTTTAAAAATATGCCAGTGCATAGATAAACCTTTTTTTTATAAAAACAAAACAAAACAAAACAAAATCAACATGCAAATTTTGACAAAAATAGCACAGAAAGAAAATTATAGGTTACTTTAATATGTGGAGATCTATGCAGAAATTCTAAATGACAAGGCAAATGAGAACTGAGCAATGAACTAAAAGTATGGAAAAGCAGTGAGGTTTATGGCAGCATTTTAAGAAAGGTTTGATATTAGGGGTGTTATTAACACAAACCACCATATTTGTAAGTCAAAAGGTAAAGCAATATGATCACACTGATAGATAAGAAGAGGCATTACTTAAAAATATTCTTGAGTTGCAAGAAACCATAATAAAATAAGAATAAATAAATACTCCTTTAGTGTAATAGAAGTACATTTCTCAGGCCAGCCTGGTCTGCAGAGTGAGTTCCAGGGACTCAAAACACAAACAAACAAACAAACAAACAGCCGATAATTTATATTAGTATTATTTAGTTATGGAATATAAATAATGAGAAGACTAGGTCTTGTGATCATAAGGATATTTGAAGACATTCCAAGGGAAAGATTGAAGAGAAGATAAGCAAAGGGTGTACTCTACTTGGGATGGGAGAGATAACATCACTAGATGACTGGAAACTTCCAACGGTTCCAATCTTGTGCGACCACCCTTACGTGTGTATTCCACTGTTCACTAAAATGCTGCTACACAGCCCCTGTCTATGTGAGCACACAACACACATATTCATATCTAAACATTTCTCATTTTTTCCCCAATGTGTTTCACTGTTTGCTTAGTCACAAATATACAGAACTCACGTAGAATGGAATATATTTATATATGGACATTTTCACAAAGTTTTCCTGCATCTCTATATTCAGGGAAGCACACAATACACGTGTGAAGTCAGAAAGACTTCAGTGTGACACACTCAAGTGTCTTCACAGAGGTTATTGCTAGAAGAGGGGTGTGAAGGGACTCCAGTTTGATCCTTATCCTTTCTATAGTGAATTTATACATTTTTTTTTTTGTTTTAGAAAAACAAAGTTGGAGGTGAAATACAGTAATACAGTATGTGAAAGACTACAAAAGGTAAACTAAGATAGAAAATATTTCCAGATTTTAAGTTTAAATAATATTGTATTTATCCTTTGAAATGTTCAGCCATTGATATGATGCATTTTGGTGATATCCAGGTACCACTGTCTCCCTCCAACTGCTCCTTACCCTGTCTCCTTTTACCTTCAAGCCATCTCTCTTTTGTTTATTAATAATCCCCTGAATCCAATTAGTGCTGCCCATGCACAGGTGTGGGCCACCCACTGGGGAATGGACAACCTGCCAGCAGCCACATCCTCAAGGGAGAGTGAGCCAACAGTTCCTCCACTCAGTGTGAGACCTTAGTGGCCCCTCCCCCAATCCTGGAATTTTGACTAATTTGATCTTGCGCAGTTATGGTATAGGTAACCATAGCTGAGGCCGTCATGAGGGTGCCACATCATCATGGGTTAGTCCATTGATGCATCCATACTGAATGGGCTCTCAGGAGCTGGGCTGGCTAGAGGAAGTAGGTTGCTGAAGGTGTATCATTGCAGGATATGTCTGGTCTGTGGTCCCTTACTGTATCTCTCCACTTCCTGCCTCCTTCTACAGTATGCATATTTTCTAATTTATATTATTTGGTGTTTTGTAGTAGCTGCATGCTCTAGTTTGCACTATGCTGCTGTACTAAAATGCCACGATTAAAAACAAGCAGGAAGAAAGAATTTATGCCATCTTACAACCCCATGTCACAACACGTCACTGAAGGAAGTCAGGGCAGGAACTCCAGGCAGGAACCAGGAGGCAGGAGCTGAAGTTAGAACCGTGAAGGTAGAACCGTGAAGGGACGCTGCTTACTGGCTCCTTCCCCTGGTCTGCTCAGCTACTTTCCTATAAGGCTGGGCCCTCCCATTTTGATAAATAATCAGGAAAATGACCCACAGATATGTCCACAGCCCAAGATAAATTCTTCAATTGAGACTTCCTCCCAGGTATGTTTAGGTTTGTGTCAAGTTGGCAAAAATTAACCAATGCGATTAACCCTTTGTAATCTTGAACACAAACACACATTTATTAAACCATAACCTTTCCTTTCTTATCTCCAAGAGCTCATATTACTAACAGTATAAAATGTAGTAAAACTTTAAATGTGCTCCATTCTTTGAAAAATTCAAACATTTTAGAAGTCCAAGTTCTCTTTAGAAATACACTGTCTTAACTGTGGGCTTCTGTAAATTCCAAAATATCTCACATGCTTCTTATTCCCAGAGAGAAGTATTAGAGCACAGTTGCAATCAAATTAAAGTACATGCTCATCATGCTATGTCAATCAAAGCCTGTAGTTCAATGCCCAGTGTGTGGGGGCACTCATGACCTTCTACATTCCGAAGGGCTTGGTCAGCTCCATTTCTCTGCTCTGCTGTCTGCAATATGAACAGCTTGTCTGGTGGGCTGAGGTTGCTTTCACTCCACACCTGCTGCTGGGCTTGGAGGTCATCTCAGGGTCATGTCTGGCATCTATAGCACACTGGTGTCACTGCAGCTGAGGCTCTGCCTTCATCATGGCCTCGTCTACCCTCTTCAGGGACTTGGACACTGCCACATGGTGCCTCAGCTTCTCTCCACGACCCTTCAGTCTTAGAGTTTCTACTGCAGTGGAGGCTACACCTCCACCATTGGACTGTCTTTTGACCTCCCTTCAGGGAGACACCAGCACACACTTCCAACATCTTTTGGTGGTACCAAGCAGAGCAAAAGTTGCTATTTCACGCTTGACCACTGGAGGGTAATATGACGCTTTAAACTGAATACTGAGAAGTCAGGCCATTTAAGCATCACTGTGACTCAGAACACACGTTCTCTTGACTTAAATGTGCTCAGAGCCACCCTGTGCTTGTGAAAGGAAATGGAGGGCTGTAATTATATAAGAATAGTAGATAAGTGGAGAAAGAAAAAAGATTTGCCTTTCTAAGAACCACAATAGAAAATTACAGATGAAAGATAAGAACATGGCAAGAATCCCAAATACTGTTTTTCTGTGTGTCCTTAGTAACTGAGGTGAAAATATTTTACTGATGCTGAGGAGAGATGGCCGAAACTGCTGGTTAAACCCCCAGGTCCCCGGACAAGCATGTTGCTGCTCTCCATATTTCCTTCTTTTTGGGAGGTTCAGAAGAAATGCAATGAAGGTTCACAGACTATAATGTTCCTCAGATAGGATGTCCCTGAAACGGGCAAGTGAACTCTGGAGAGAAAGAAGTCAAGTGTAAACGCTGCCCCAGATGAGTGGGGGGAAACATAAGTTGCTCAGGAAGACACTGTGTAGTTGGAGAGCTTCTCTCCAGGTTCCACCAAGCCCCTGCGGTCCCACAACCCAAGTATAAAATAATCATACAGACACTTATATTATTTAAACTGCTCAGGCCTACCATTGTCTAGCTCTTACTCTTATATTTAGCCCATTTCTGTTAGTCTATACTTTGCCACATGGCTTGTGGCTTACCGGTGTCTTTACATGTTGCTTCTCATGGCAGCGGCTGGCAGTCTCTCTCCTCCAGCCTTCCACTTCCCAGAATTCTCTTCTCTCTCGTCCCGCCTATACTTCCTACCTGGCCACTGGCCAAACAGCATTTTATTTATACAGAGAGATATCCACAGCAAGTAAATACACTTCTGGAAGTGTCTCCAAGAGGTTTCCAAGAAAGACTGTTTGCTAAGGGGCAGCACCATCTCAGAGGCTCGGGTCCCAAAGTGATAAAAAGGGCAAAGGGAAGACAATGGTCAGAGGGAATTCCCCTCTCTCCTTCCTGGCCATATTGATGTCGGCTTCTCAGCCCTAGCATGGACAGCCCACCATGAAGTACGCCTGAAAGAATGAGCCAAGTTAACCTGTTCTTCCCTTAAGTCAGGTAACTTTCCACAGTGGTGGAAGGTCTGGTCCAACGTCTAATGCTCAGATTTGGCAGAGCTTCGAGTCAAAACTACCAGGGCAAGGAGGGAAAAAGAAGATGACAGGAAGAAGGTTAGAAGTGAAATGGCTCACCACTGCTCACTGCCCATAGCTTTGCATGGTGAAGCAAATAGGCCTGTTTGCTGCTACCTAAAGACGCAGAAATCTGGGAAGAATTCTAAGTACGTGGCTTCGGAGAGTTTGTTGGAGAATCTCACCGAGCTTGGAAGGGCTTGGAGCAGGCCCTATGGGTTCTCTTTTGTCTTTTTATGTTTTGAGAAAAATGCTTCTCATTCACTGCTGAACGCCTAGCGCTTTAGAGTCACACATTTTCTATTCTTGTTTCTATTGTGTCAGTGTGGAATTTGATGGAATATGGTGCATCAATAAAGACAATGGGCATTGCTGGCCATAGTTAGAAATATGCATTGATAAGACAGCAAGTTGAGGTGAAAATAAAGTGAATATTATTATTTTTACTTTTGTGGTGCTGGGGATTGAGAAATTATTTCAGAATCCACTAAAATTCAGATTGCCTTGAGGTGATTTTAGTAAATAATAGAAACTATTTTGAGCCAAGTGATACATGTTTTAGAATTTAAAAGAGAAATATTTCTGATGAAAAGGTTGAAAACTTGGGAGAATTCTTGTAAATATATGCCTGGATCTCTCAAGTGGTAACTGTAAGGAGAGGAAATGTAGGAGGATGGCCATGGGATTAAATGTCCAGGCATTTCCTAGGTGAAGGAAGATTGCAGGCACAGGGTTGTGATTAGGAGATTTCAGCCAGACATTTGTACCATGGAGGGTTCTTTACAGCCAGGTTCCTACTTCACAATTTTGAGCCTAAACTAGAAACAAATGCAGTCCTTACTTTCATCCTAAATTTTTGACAGGTTCTAAAATATATCTTGTGAATATACTAATTGCCTAAATAAAAGATGGAAATATATTTTAATCCAGTTAGGAGTGAATTAAGCTTCCTTTAATTTAAAATGAGAAATGGCAATATTGGTTGGATACTTCAGTTTACTGAGTTTCTGTACAGGCAATATTTCCATAAGTATTGACATGTGCTGTAAAGTCCAATAAAATTCACCATCCTTAATGTTTTATGTTTAATATGTAGATTAAAGATAGCTTTACCTTTACTGGATATTGCATAAACATTCAAAGATCTGCCACTCCAAAGACCATCATTATTACTAATAATGCATAGCATCAAATTAAACTTCTATTCCTTGTCAGGTTTCGAATGATTCTATCCTATGTAATTACGGTTGGTTGACATTGGCTGGTTATTCTTATTTCTTTCAAGTATCCACAAAATATTTCTTTGGTCAGGTTCAATGTAGGCACATGATATAGACAGAGCATAGTTGCTGATTTCAAGGAGCTCACAGACTAGGGTGGGAAATAACTGACTAAATTAAGAAATTGTTCCTATGTTTAGGATAAGTGCAGCTGCCCATGACCACTCAGCCAAGAAACCAATGATTCCCTGAAGGACTGGCTAGAGGGAAGTGGTTGGCTGCTTAGGGCAAATAGGAAAATGTGGGGCTGGAATAATAGGAAAGAACTAGAATGCCAGAGGGTGTATGAGCAAACACAGCCTTTGGGCTTCATACTGGAGAGGCGAACATTTGAAAGATAAATGTAAAAAACTTGCTAAGAGTGTGGAAGATGTACAGGAAGGGGCGCAGACCAGGGCATTGGCTTTTGGTGACATCATCATCTCTGATGGCTAAGAAGGGAACAGTGAGAAACTTATTTTAAGAACCACATACAGATTTAGTTTTGCTATGTTTGAATAATCTCTTAGAGCAGTGGTTCTCAACCTTCCTAATGCTGTGACTGTTTAAGACAGTTCTTCATGTTGTGGTGACCCCCAACCATAAAATTATTTTTGTTGATACTGCATAATTGTAATTTTGCTATTGTTATGAATTGTAAATATCTGATATGCAGGATATCTGATATCTGACCCCTAAGATAGGATCATTCGACCCCCAAAGGGGTCATGATCCACAGGTTGAGAACTACTCTCTTAGAAGCAGTCAGATGTAAAAATCACTCAAAAGCAAATTTTGAGTCCTTTTATGGTATAGTCTATTATTCAGATTATTATGTAAAAAATCTGCCTCTCAAGTGCTGGGATTAAAGACATATGCTTCCCTCTTCTTATAATAAAGCCACTAATATTGTCTGGAGACCTGCTCTCAACTAAGTCTAATTACCTTCCAAAGACCGTGCATCCAAATAACAGCAGCTTATAGATGTTAAGGACTGTTTCCATCTTGAATTCTGGAATCACACCAGGAGCCATAACCTAAGGACACCGAGGTGGAGGTGCACACAGCACAGCTTCCTGGGTGTGGTCCTGGAGACCGGAAGTGCATGCTGTCCCTGGGATTACCCAAACTTTCTCCCTGATCTTCAAATTCAGTGCCTGGTAAGACAATAGAACACAGGAGATCTTCGTTGAGTCCATCAGGAGACTCCACCTTTTAAAAATCCTGCTGCAGCTGCCAGTGTCTTTCTCTCACAGGTATTTGTTTCTAATGGGATATTTAAACACATCGCTTGATGTACCAAGCTTAAAATACACAGATACTTAATACTTAGCTAAAAAATACTCATTAGATGTTCACCATATGTCAGGTTTTTTGTGCTCAGAGTTATAGCAAGAAAAAAACAACAAAAGTCTCTGATGTCAGTTACATTCCAGTGAACATTAAGATTGAAATAGAACATTTTGTAATTAGATTATATCTACACATACATAAAGCTTTAAACTTACATATAAGATGAAAATTTTATGCAAATGTGTACATATGTATATATACATATACATACATAGAAATTTGTGTTCCATGTGACTGATTACTACATATTCACAAAATTAATCACTTTAGCCCTTCATTCCACAGGTCAAGCATAGAATGTTCCAATAGACTTGAATAAATAGTTAGTCATCTGGGAGGACAGGAAGATTTGAATTAGCCAACCAAACAGCCACAGAAGTTTGCACTGTAAGTTCTGTGCTCACTGGTGAACTGCTGTGAGAGAGGGCGATTGTGGAATCCCCCATTGAACTAACCCTTTCTGACATGTGTCTCACAAAATTCAGGGCCACCTTGCTGCAAAGAGTTGAGATTGGATCTTTGTTGTCCAAGTAATACTATGTTCTGTGCCTTTGTGTTAATGTTTTTTCAGTTAACAGGTATGGAGCTCAAAAACATTAGGGCTCATTACTGTACACCTAAATTTTTTTCTTATATTTTTGGTTGTAAGCCTAGCCTTTAATGGCTGAGCTATTCTTCAAGCCCTCCTAAATTTTTTTCTAAACTTTTTTTTAGGTTCTCATACGAATTGATAGGTTTCAAAATGGAATCTTAATACCTGAACTCTTTTATTACCATATTCATATGATGTTATCATATCATATATTATATGACGTAGTTATCTCTAGTGAGGATATCTCTGAGTAGTGGTTGTTAAGATGTTTGTTTGAGTCAAAGAAGTAAAAGAAAGGTCTTTTTCACTATAGAAAACTATAACCAGTCAAAATGCAGAGTTGTAGAACCTAGTCTCAATGGATATGTCTGCAAAACTATCTCTTATCTGAGACTCAGGGAACACTGTGGAAGAGGGCAGACAGATTGCAAGAGCCTGAGGGCCGGAGTTTGCTGTGAGACTGTCTCCTGGTGCTGTCAGATGCTCACCAACATGGCTGCCTAGGTATGAGCTGAACAAGTACAATAACAGCACACTTGCCAAATGGATGGGGACATCCCATGAGGTCTCAACTTTTCACAAAGAACTACAAGCAGGTGAGGAATGCTGAGACCAGGAGAGATTCTCCAAGTTGGTTGTCTAGTACCAAATGGTCCATGCTGAAAACATATATACAAGTAACATTATGTGGACTGAACAGGTTATATTTAGAAATACATATGTGTAGACATATATATGTATAATAACAATGGAAAAAGAGGCCATGAATTTGAAAGAGAGCAAGGAGAGGTATATGGAAAGGTTTGGAGGGAAGAGAGAGAGGGAGGAAATGTTGTAATTATATTATAATCTTAAAAAATAAAATAAAGATCTCTCACCCAATTGCTGTGTTTGATTTTCACTAGTTGTATTTGTGTTTTATGTTTTTTCCACTTCTGGATCTGTTACTCAGTTTTCTTAGAAGATGCTACCTTCCCTCCAACCAGGATGATCAGCATCTCAGATCTTAGAAGGGAGAGAGATCATTTGTCAGAGTTAAAGGCTGAGGTGATTTGCACAAATGGCCTTGGAATGCAGAGGATCCAACTTGGGTCCTTTTTCTGCTCAGACTCTACTGTTGACACGTCAGGCCCTTACTTCATTTCCTTCACTTTTTGTTGGTATTACTGGTTCATTATTGCTTTAAGAGTAATGCTAATCTTACTCTTCATAGTTTCAACTTCAATGACTGATTTTTCTACAATCCATATTGAGATTACAGCATTGAATTTCCAGCTCTGGCGATGGGTCTTGTAATGCTCAGCAGACATTGAGTTGGTCTCCTCTCTCCCACAAAGCTCACATTTATGAAACCAGGCAAATATACCTAAAGCAAAGACTGGCTTAGGTCTAGGTTTATCTCTCTGAATTTCTTCCTTAATTAAGTTCCCAGTTTGAGTATTTCTGGTTAAGACATTTTAAATTCAGCTTTAGCTATTTTCAGGTAGAAAGTCATTGAGTATGTAACCCTTCATATTATAGGTGCAGTTCCATGATAACTATTTTTTTAACCTACAGTTTCTTTTTGTCCTTGGAATTCTATAGTTTCCTTGAATTCCCTCTCTCTCTCTCTCTCTCTCTCTCTCTCTCTCTCTCTCTCTCTCTCTCTCTCCCTGTTTTTCAAGACAGAGTTTCTCTGTGTAGGTTTGCACCTTTCCTGGAACTCACTCTGTAGCCCAGGCTGGCCTCGAACTCACAGAGATCCACCTACCTCTGCCTCCCAAGTTCTGGGATTAAAGGCGTGCGCCAACACTGCCCGGCCGTTTTCTATCTCTTTACTGTTTTGTATTCTTATAGATTTCCCGTTTTATTATATCTACTCATCCATGTTTAAATGTCAGCAGTCCTAATTATTTGATATTTATAAATGCAGTGCAGTCATTTCTGTCGGGTACACTGACTTCTGAAGTTACTCTGGTGACATTAGAGTTTGTGTGTTCCTTTCTATTCCTGATTTATCTGCTTCCTGGGTCCTCACTCCATTGGTTTACAATAGGCTTTTCTAGGCTTTGGGTTTGTTTGGCTGCATGGTTCTCCTCTCTGTTTGCCTGCTTTGTTCATACACACTTGTAAAGACTACACTAAGGAAGTAGAGAGCATGGCTTCCCTTTGTGGTTGAGTATAAATGTTTTCTCAAGAGTGTTCTCTTTGCTGGGAGGCTGAGAATGTGTCCTGCAGGTGGGATGCATCTGTCTGCAGTTGGATGTGTCCAACTGCAGGCCTCTTTGCAGTGGACACAGATAGAAACTTTCACCACAACAAGTGATGGCAGCTCTACACAGGTGATAATATGTTCAATGCCATTAAAGTCCATACTATCAATTTTTTTGCCTGGACCCAAACCGCTTTTAGCAGTTTTAATAACTGCTCTAGCAAGTGCCATACACACAGTGAGTGTGAAAGGTCACCTGCAGAGCTGCCACTCAGTTAATTACCCTGACTACTGACCCTGTCTCACTTCTCTTTATACTGCCAAGTTGGAATATAGAACACAGTGAGAGTTTTTCCTAGGATATTGGCTCCTTCCTTCACCCCAGATTCTCCCTGGCCACTTTTAAACTGATGTTTTCTCTACATTATTCCTCTTTGTTTCTTCTTTCAGAAACATAAATCTGGTGTATTGTCAATTCTGCCTCCTGTTCTTAAGACTATTTATTGGGAAAGAACATCTTATCTTTTTCTCTACTTCCTGTGGAATCTGGATTTGGTACAGGAAGTACATGTGTTCATTCCACTAGTTACACTAATGCTTAAATAAAAGTTCCTTTTCTGTTTTAGAAAATGAATAGTATTATATTTCTGCTGTGTTCTTCACATCTTCCTTTCACTTGATAGATGTCTGTGGTTGACAGCTAAATCTGTATTCATAGGCTATGGGGGTGGGAGTGGGGCAGGAAAGAATGGAGAATGAAAAGGCCTTCTCCAGGGATCCAAGGCGCTGAGTGCAGTGGAATCATGGGGGCCAAGACATTGTGATGCTTTCTTAGACCACTGTAATTGCTTCCTTGGGTACTGCTTTACTCTAGACCCTTCCCAGGAATGACTATGCATTGTAAACAGTGATCCTTTTAGTGTACAAATCAATTTATCATGCATTTTGCTTTCTTTTAGAATAAAGTTCTTACTGGGGAGATGGCCGAGTGAGTAAAATGCTTGCTCTGTAAGCATGAGTATGTGAGTGTCATCTCCAGCTCCCATTTGAAGCCGAGTGTGGTGGTGAATTTCTTTATCCCTGTGCTAGAGGCCAAAGGCAGGCTGATCCTGGAATTGTTGACAGGCTGTGCAGTTGATCAATGAGCTCCCAGTTAGTTAGAGACCATGCCTGAAATTAAGGTATATAGAAAGGGGTAGATATCTCACATAGACCTCTGGATTCCACACACATGCACTATGGAGCGAGCACAGAAGAACACACACACACACACACACACACACACACACACACACACACACACACGCCAGGGTCTGCATGTGGTGGTGCCTATCTCCCTCTCTATTTCCACTTTGGTGCAAGTTCTCCAGTTCTCTTCTGGGAGACCAGACCTTGCACTGGATGTCAGGCAGAGACCCACAAACCCGCAAACATTCACAATAGCTTCTGTCTTTCAAATGTCAGTTACAGATGCACTGTCTTTCTTGGACAGTGGTCCTTTCCTTATACTTTGGCTAAATTTTCTCACTTTTTAAGAAAAAAAATCCCCAGGGGTGCCTTGATCCTGGAGGACATGGGAATGGAGGGGAGGGGCTGGGGGAAAGGTAGGGGTGGGTGCGGGAGTGGGGAGGACAGAGGAACCCATGGCTGATGTATAAAATTTAAAACACATAATAATAAAGAAAAAAATTTAAAAAGAAAGAAAAAAATCTTAGCACATTAGTTTTCCAGGAAAATGTTTTTATCCTAAGTTTTCACATGTCAGCCTCTATAAGGTTGAAGCTTTACATTTTCTTGTATTATTATTTATTTTCTTTCCATTTACAAATTCTTTATTCCTCATGATAGTATGAATTTTGCCTTTTTATACTTCTTTTTTTTTTTTTTTCCAGAGTTGAGGACTGAACCCAGGGCCTATGCACTTGATAGGCAAGCACTCTACCACTGAGCTAAATCCCCAACCCCTTCTTTATACTTCTTGTAATGATATAATGGTTTTAGGGCTAGATATCATGAACACTAAATAAATATTTGTTAGCTAGATAAGTTATTGAGGAAGACATTGCCTGTGGATAGAGGAGTGAGGTGTGTGTGTGTGTGTGTGTGTGTGTGTGTGTGTGTGTGTGTGTGTACACATATTAAGTAACTAATGGCATCCACTGGAATGCCTACCAAGCTTGGAAGTCCATGAGCTCTCCCTTTTCCTGACATTTGTCCCTGATCTATAGAGGTTGCCCTGAAAAACGTATCATCTTGAGCACATCACCTGGAGCAGCTCATTACAAATGCAAATCAGTTAGATTCAAAGCCCACTCACTTAGATTCTTTCTTCAGAGAAAGAACAAGAGACCCAGCTTAGAAGTGGAGCTGAGCCCAGCTCCAGGGAAAACAAGTATCAGCTCTGTGACTGCCCACTGAAGCACCACAGGTACTGTCCCCTTCAAGTCCTGAGTTCCTAAGTGTCTTTGCATACTGTGAACTTTCTCCGATGTTTCTTTGCCTAAACTAGTTCCAATTGTGTTTCACTGATTGCAGCCTGAGAGCTTTATTATTAACTTAGCATTGTTACCAAAATGTTTCAAAGCAAAGATCTGGACCATGGCTAAGATGAGAGGCAGTTTCAACAGAGATAAAGTGATGGAACTAAAGGAGTAGAACTGACGTAGATAGAAGCAGATGCCCTTTGGGGCAGGACTCACTGTGGTTGTCTCTGAAATGGAAACATATGGTTCCTAACATGCTGGGGGAGAGGAAGCTACAAGTCATTCTTGTGTATACAAATCCATCCATACCTTACCTCCAGAAAGGCTTACATGCATGAAAAGAATTTCACTGGTTTTATACTCTTGAAGTTCAGTAAACTGAAGAACCTCACTCCCTTTATTAAATATGGCAGGACATTCTTACAGCACTGATGTCTCCAAAACTACTTGTTCTGTATAACGTTTATATAAAAACAATTTCTGTGAGAGCAAAGATTCCTAAGAGAGACATTTTGGTGTTTCAGTCTTCAGATCTCAAGAGTGAAGCCTTCAAGTGTCAAGTAAAGTGCTGTAGAAATTATCTCATAAGAGTAGCCTAAGACCTCTTTCTGGTACCAGGAAATGCACACAGCAACTCCCAGCCTAATAGATGTGTTCCTGTCATCAACCCATGGACTAATTCCATGCCTCATCAGTAATTGAGGGCAAGAATGATTTAGGATTGTTTGTTTTTTTAAACATTGCCTGTTCATTAAGGATCCTCATTTAGCCTTTTGTTAAGACCACAGCACTTCATCCAGAGACCGGAGGCTGGACTGAATGATCCTCTGGGTGGTAAGCTGTGCATGCTCTTGGAGCCCTAGGTCTTTCTATGCTCACAGGACCCCCCAAAGCCACTTTCTCTTTTGTAATCTTGGAAGGCATTTATCAAGACCTAACCTTGAGTGTGCTCCCACTGGGCACCCACAAAGCTGTGGCAATCAGTCATTCCAACATTCCAACATATATCCATTTACTTCTGAACTCACCTGCTATGTTGTAAGTTCTTCAAACCCGAGTTTATAGTAGTTCATCTTTGTCTCCTACACAGAATACAAGGTAAATATTCAATATTTTCTGTTACTCATTTTGACTCTTTCAGTAGCTAGGCAGATGTCCTGAAAGGAAAAGCAGAGCAGTTTAGATAGCTGTGTATATATATGTGTGTGTGTGTGTGTGTGTGTGTGTGTGTGTGTGTGTGTGCACATATATATCATATAACTTACATAATGTATATCTTATATGCATTATGTATTCTATAGTTTATATACTTCCTGTGCTCTTTAACATGGTAAATTTATATAAATAAATATGTGCATTTATATACAGGTATAAGCTCTAAATATACATAGCACATACATTTTTAACTATTACATTAAGGACCATTATGTTTACCCCATTCCCAGAGCAACTATGTGCTACTTATACTCATACAGGAATAACAACTAACACATTTTACATTCTCTTCCTCTTCTCTTTCTACTTTTCCTTTGATTGAGCACAGGGAGACTAGATCATCATGGTTCCTGTTTCAAATAGAAGCTAAAATGGTTCATCTTCCCTAGCTTGTTCTGAGTGAAGGACTGGGAGAGTGGACTCCTATGTCTGTGTATGAGGTAAACGGAGGCAGAATGAAATTCCCACTCAGCAGCTGCCTTTCACCCCTGGATGTGGATATGCAGCCTTGCCGATTCCATTCCTGTATGCTGAGCCTTCCACAGCTCATGGGAGTCACCTCTACCGCCAAGGCAGCTGCAACGGTCTGTGTCAACCTGGGGTCTTCTGTCTCAGGTGGCCTTGGTTCATGGGCTAATAGGTGATTATCTAGCCTGTCCCCTATGGGGCCCTGACTAAACAGACTCCAATAAAGTCCTTATAAATGAGTCTACCAGAAAAAAATCTGCCCCCAATGTACACAACCTCATAGCTTTCTTTTCTCTTCTTTTTCTTTTTGCTGGAAGTACATGGATCTAATTGATGTTTTATATAAATAAAAACAAGACAAAACAAAACAAAACCCTTAGTTTATATGAGGAGCTACTCAGGGTAGCAAACAGTCACATTCAGTGAATGGCTGACCTGGTTAACTGGCCAGCAGTTCACTAAGAGGCAATTTTAGTACTATAGGAAGGAAAGACAGAGGGGTGGGCAGAGGCCAGCCACTAGCAGCTCTGTGAGAGATACCACTAACAACTGTACAGGTGAAGAAAAGACACCCCTAACCAATGACAGGACAAAAAGAAGGATGAGATATTATCATGAAGTAGACAATTCTGTCATTGATCTAGGAAGTATTGAAAGGGACCTCAGAATTTTCCTTGTAGCTGCTTTGGATTCAGAAGAGGCTAAGACTGAGAGAAGAAAGAAAGCAGAGGCCGGAGCTTTGCAGCTTCTCCAGCCCCTCGATGCCATTACCACACACCTTATGCTGCAATCATTTTATCATTGGGTGGAGGTGCTTCGTGCACTGAATTTACTCACAGACAAAATAGTCTCTCAGAACAAACTACCACAGGCAGACAGAAGCAGAGGCAATCATTCAGTGTCAGAATTTAATTTCCACTCATGTCAAGGTGTTGGTAGTCCATTCGTGAGAGACACTTCGCCTGATGTTCCATCTGTGTCTTCCAAAAAGTGAACCCTGCAGCTTTAATAAGCACTTGTACAAAAGAACATCTTTCTTTCCACCATGGCTGCTAAGTAATAATTGGGGCCATCTGTTCCTTCCTGACCATAAACCACGCAGCCCAGCCAGCTGTGAAAAGGCTGAATAAAGAATGGCTTCTCCCACAAGAGTACATCTACATGGTAAAGAGGAAATATAAACCTCCTGCAACAATTTAAATGAGGTTTATGATAAAATAACCCTATTCTTTACTGCGGTAATCTCTCACCATCCTAAAGCAGGACTATAAGGAACTAGGGAGGACAAACGATTTTACCGACAAGAGTTTCTTTGGACCGAAGCCCCAAGTGAAGGAAAACCTTGGATTCTGTTCTCTCTCCCTCCATACAAGTCATCTTTTGGTCACCATTACAAGATGTCCAAGATAGACATTAGGAGGAGGAGACATTTATTTTGGTTTCAGAAGTTTCCGTGAGGACCCCTGGGCTTTGTTGTTTGGGGCCTGTGGTAGCACATTATGTTACAATGGGAGGTAGTGAGCAGGCCTTAATCACCACACAGGAAAAGGAGAAAGAGACAAGAAAAAGTTTAGGTTCCAGTATCTGCTTCCAGGGCACAGCCTAATAGCTTAACTGCCTCCTGCTGGATCCCATCCATTAGAGATGGAAACTCAGTCTTTGACATATGGGCCTTTGGGAAGTATTCAAGTTCCAAACTATGGTAGCATAATTAAATTGTTGTGGGACTTACAGTTACTGTGTTTAAATCAATTTAAATTAACTTGAAAACTAATTTCTTGCCAACTGTAATAGGCATTTAAATTCATTTCCACAGCTAGAAGCCTCAGTTCTTACACTTCAATTAGGGTCACAAGCATTTTCTCCTTCAAAAGCACAGAGTTCCAAGTAGAAAAGTAGCTGTCGGGCCCTGAAGTGTAAGTTTGTGCTTTTCAGTACATATGACAGAAGCTAAGAGTGAGCTTGTGGCAGATCTGCCCTTCCATTCAGAACTTCCTATGGTCTTTTGGAGTTTTTTTTATTTTTTATTTTTTCTTTATTGCATGCATGATTATTTTTTCAGAATTGACACATGATCATATCTACCCTCAGTTACCTCCTTGAAACCCCCACAAATATCTCCCAACACGTCTTTTTTTATTTTTAATACAACAGCTGGGTGGTGGTGGCACATGCCTTTAATCCCAGCACTCAGGAGGCAGAGGCAGGTAGATTTCTGTTAATTGAGTTCCAGAGCAGCCATGGCTACACAGAAAAGCTCTGTCTTGAAAAACAAAACAAGAAGAAATAAACATAACCCACCAAGTTCAATTTGTGATGTCCCTATTTTTTCACGAGTGTGGGGCCCACTGGAAATGTAAATCCTATCAGTGGTTACAGATTCAAAAACCAACAATTCTCTCTCCTCTGAAGATGTCAGCCTAGGTCAGTAAAGCTTCCTTTTGCAGTGAGCAGCAGTGAACAGAGAGATACATAAATGGTCCAAGTGATGAGAGTCAGAGGTGGAGTGTTCAGCCCTAAACAAGACATCTGTATCACCAACATTCCACCAAGGCTCATGGAAGATCAGGGAAGAAGGAGGAGGAGGAGAAGGAGGAGGAGGAGGAGGAGGAGGAGGAGGAGGACTGTAAGAGCCAGAGGATGGGGAGGAGGGCTGTGAAATGCTATCTCCTGGACATGGCATGGTTGCCATACTAAAAAACTCACCACAGCCAGGGTTACTTGTGTAAGTCCTGTGCAATATTGAGCCAGCCAAAGGTCTCCCATAGATGCGGTAGATGGTCTCCAGGCTTACTCCTTATTGAAGAGTTACTTAGATTTTTTTTTAAGGTCTTGAAGTTCTTTGCTGCTTTGAGAAGAGTCACTCTTTACATGGTGTGTCTGCAGTTATATTGGATTGGGCTACTGTAAAAATCCAGCATACATTGGGTGGCTTAAAAACAACAGAAATCTCTCTCACCCTTCTGGAGGCTGGTGATTTAAATCAGGGTGCTGTGTGGCCTGGCCCTGGGGAGGATGCTTTGCTGAGCTTCACACCACTGAATTCTCATCCTGTCTGCATTTGACAGAGGGCTGAGAAATCCCTCTGGAAGCTCCTTCTCTCTTTTTGTAAGAACATCAATTTCCATTCACGAAGGCTTCATGTCTCATGACTGGATGACTCTCAAAAGGCCACTCTCCAGACTTTATCACACTGGGTGTTGATGGGTTTCTGCTTCCACAATATGGGAGATACACTGCTTTGCTTGCACCAATGGTTATGTCCCCTTGTATGAAGAGAAGCCAGTAAACATCAAGCAAGCCACCATATTAGTGACTGCAGTGAGGGAAAGGCACACAATTCCATATCATTATGCTCTGAATGGTGTCTGCCTGGGGGAAGGATGCATGTGGGGAAGGGATTCCAAACAAGCATTAGGGAACCATTCCAACTAAGCTGATGCATGTGCTGTTTATTTATTCATTCATAAAGTATTTGATCAAATTCACACCCCACTCTCTTATCTCCTTTCTACTCCCACTGAACTCAATCCCTTCTTCTTCCCAGAAAACCCCTCTCTTATTTTCATATGTGTGGATATTTTTAATTAGAGTTGCTTGTATGAGCATGAGTGGCAGGGATTTACTGGGCCAGGACAACTTACCAGTGGCTACACCCCTGGGAAATATGATTTTCCTTCCTCCAGCAAACATTAGCTGCTTATATCTACTCAGGTAGGGGTGAGTCTCATGAGTTCCTTCCACATCTGTGATGGGTTATTGACAGGCTCCACCTTGTGCAGATCTTTCTTATGCAGAGGACTGCAGCTGCCGTGAGCTTATGGGTACAATGGCCATGTCATGCCCAGAAGACAATGTTTGACTGTATTTCTCCCATATTCTGGTTTTTACAGTATTTCTATCTCTGCTGTGAGTGCTCTCATCCCTGAGCCTTAGGGGAGATGAATAAATGTCATATTTAGGAGTAAGTATGGAACAGTCACTTATTCTCATTACTTTGACCAGTTATGAGCCGTGCATTCACTACTGTTCACTGTACACATAAGCTTCTCCGCCCAAGGCTGAAAGCAGCACTAATCAATGGGTATGGACATCAATATTTAGATGTCCGTTAAGCCAAACATCAGTGGTAGGTTCTATCTAGGACCTACGAGCTTCCCACTCATGGCTTTTGATCAGGATTATAGTGATAGACACGCTTTTGCTTCAGGGGAGAGGACTTCCAACCCAATCAGAAAATGGTTGGTTACACTCGTAACGGTCATGCTCTTATTGAAGTGAGCACATCTTGTTTGTCAGGGCAGCGTTATTTTACTCTTTTGTTGTGATTTTTGAGACAGGTTCTTGCTATGTGTCCCAGAATAGCTTCAAGATTTACTACCCTCTTGTCTTAGTCTCCCAAGGACCACTATACCTGCTTAACTTCTGGCTTCTTGCTTCTTTTCTCCTTAGCTCTGGGGCTTGTCTCCCCCACTCACCATTACAACCAAGACTTCTGTCTTCATGGATGATGCTCTTGCTTAGAACCATGAGTCCTCTAGGGCTTCCTGTAAGAGGGAGGCCTTGCACCTCGACCTGGTCCTTCCATGCAGCAGCACAAAATGAAATGAGGTTCATGTAAGACGAACAGGCACTTTGTTTCAGGCCTTGGGCATTTTTTCTCATTTGAATATTCATTATCACCTTGAGCGTCAAATGCTATTTTTGCTCTTGTTTGACAGACGAGAGAACTGAATTTGGAGAGCATAAGAGAGCTACTCAGTTAATAAATGGCAGAGCAAGTTTCAAGCAAGCCAGGCTGGCTCCAACCGCAGAGCTGTCAGCTACCTCATGGGAGGAATGGAAACCTGGGCCCACAGTTCTGACTTCCTTTAGCAGGAGCTTATTTTCCAAGCCCGGGCAAACCCAGTCCTTCCCATAACATACACTGTAGTTGTGTGTACTTGGCTATGCAAGTTTCTGGGAAGGAAGCTGATAGGACTCGGTTTCTCAACAGGCATCAAGGACGAGAGGAGGAACCCTGGGCTTTCAAACTTAACATCTGTAATTTCTTGTTTTGTCATCATTTCTGAGCAGTTTATTCAAATGCTGGTTGGTGAACATGGTTGTTTGAATCCCTTTACTGCCAGACATGAAAGTAGGCACTTGTAATTCTAGCTCTCCAGAGGATGAGGCAGGAAGATCACAAGTTCAAAGCCAGCTTGGGATGCATAGTGGAAGCCCTGTCTCAAGCAAAGCAAAAGCAAAACAAAACAAAACCGATCCCCTTTATTGTTATACATAGGGGGGGCAAAAAAACCTCAGGCAGGAGGCATCTTTAAAAACCTCATACACACTGGGATAATACTGTTTTCACCATGAAAGCAAATACTCTTAGTGACTTAGTTTTAGAATACTCACACACCTGTACGATGTGCATGTTTGGTAGTGTGCCCATCCGCCAGAAGAACAGAATGTCTCCCAGGGCAGCAGTTCTCAACCTGTGGGTCGAGACCCCTTTGGGAGGTCAAACCATCCTTTCACAGGGGCCACATATCAGATATCCTGTATATCAAGTGTTTACATTATGATTGATTCATAACAGTAGCAAGGTTACAGCTATGAAGTAGCAACAAAGTGGTTTTATGGTTGGGAGTTACCACACCATGAGGAACTGTATTAAGGGCTGGCTGCGGCATTAGTAGGGTTGAGCCACTGACCTGGGGTGAAGAGGTCTACTCAGCGACAGCTTTGGTGCTCTTGCTTCAGTTTCAGCCCCCTCCCTGCCCA
The DNA here is from genome assembly GCF_903995425.1 of Onychomys torridus. Classification (NCBI taxonomy): domain Eukaryota; kingdom Metazoa; phylum Chordata; class Mammalia; order Rodentia; family Cricetidae; genus Onychomys; species Onychomys torridus. The sequence goes on along the minus strand of NC_050447.1, from coordinate 81,111,214 downwards.
CCACTGCGGCTTCCACAGGGAACCTGGACAGCAAGAATCAAGAGAAGCAGTTACAAATGTCAAGTCACAGCTTTCTTTGCATCATCACAGGCAGATGCTAAGGCAGCTGCACCTTCTGAATGCATGCTTTGGAACTTTCCCCACGTGGTAGCGAATTGCTGTCTAATGTGTGGATCTGTTTGGATCAAGGACAAAGGTTTTGCGACAGGAAGTAGAAGGAGAATTGCTGCTCTCTTCACGGGCTCCCATGAAGCACCTGCTGCCCTGAAATTTCTCCTCTTCCACAATAAACAAAAGATAAAAGAGACTACTCACAGGTGAGGCTAGATCCCAGGGTCTCACCCATCTATCAAGAACTGATTTCAAAGGTACTTGATTCTTTAAAACATGAATGATGTTAGGTCCTGGTAACTTTAAATGAGTCCCTGGGAGGAGGGGATAGAAACATCATTACTTTCCATTTCTAGATTGAACCAGAGATGACTGCTGAGGATCATTTCAGTAAAATGCATATATCCAGGTATGAGGAGTCCAGCGCCAAGAGGTGCCTGGAATAGGTATGCATTTGAAAAGGAAAATATTTCTGTTACTATTAGTTCTACTTCGGTTTTCATGAGACGGAGTCTGGTGATGCTCCTTCCTCAGCCTCCGATGTGCTAGGTGTGGAGGTGTGGGCTGTCATCCCCGCCCCGAGGATGTGATTGATAGATCGTTAGCTTCAGTGACACACAGATCTCACCACAATCAACACTCTATCAGTTAGGGTCACAGCCACTGAAGCCAGTTTAAATAGTTTTTCTTAAAGGCTAGCCTGGAGGTCACTAAGTAGCCCAGACTTATTTCAAACTTGCAACTCCCTTGTTTGGCCTCCTGAATAGTGGAGTTATAGATGTTTGCCAATGTGACCAGCTAAATTTGTAGTCTTTTTTTTTTTTTCCTTAAAGCTTTTTATTGTAATTTTTATTTTCTTTTGAAATATGCTTGAATGTTCCTGTGGTTACATTTCTCCATTAAATATTTATTTTTTGATTTTGGGTTTTTTGACAATTTCACAGATGGATAGGGAACATTCGGATTTCTATAAACCCCCGTTCTGCCACTCCCTCCCGTTCTTATTATTCCCTTTGTAGCAAGTCCCCGACCCACAGCTGTGGACTTGTTTTGTTTTTGAGACACACTGAGTTTAACCAGGAATGTCTGGGTTGCAACTACCCATTGAAACGTGGTGAACTCCCCAGTGTATACACAGTGTATGACGACTGCTCCTACCCAGAATTGATCAGCACCCAATTCAGGGAGACATAGGGCCCCATAAGCGCCACCCTGATCCATGACTGACTTGGTAGGCCCAGCCTTGTGTAGGCTCATTACAGGCAGCCACAGCTGCTATGAGGTCATGACTTACATTGGGTGGGCCATGCCCAGAAGATTGAATCTCACAGCCCTTCTCCCTATTTTCTGGCTTACATGCTTTCTGCTTCCTCTTATATGATGACCCCTGAGCCTTAGCAGGGTGGTATAAATGCTCCTTTAGGCTTGTACAGCCATGTATCCCCAAATTCCCACTGTTCATTACAAAGGGGCTTCTCTACCTATAGGAGTAACATTTCACGCCTGGTGCTGGGAGTTTTGTTTAATAACTCTCGTATTTCAGGATTTCACCAGATGTCTACCTTCTGACTGCCATTGTGACTCATATTTTTAAGAAGCTTACAAAGCAGGAAGTTTCCATACAGCTTTTTTGGACATCTTTAGTTTTAGTTAACTCTTTTCTCCTTCCTTATCTCCCATATCCCCTGCTTAAACGTTCCACCCTCAAAATTCCCTTCCTCCATTTTCCTCTTACCTAAGTTCTGCTGTTCCTCTTCCCTTGAGGCATCCCACACTCAATGGCCCCTTTCTAGCTTTCTGACTCCTATAGTTATTTTAAATTAAACACATACATCTACGCATTTGAAGTTGAGATCCACATATGAGAGAGAACATGCAGCACGTGTCTTTCTGAGCCCAAGTTAACTCTCTAAGTGTAATTTTGCCTGTTTTCATTCATTTACCTGCAAATTTTGTTTTTCTTTACTGCTAAATAAAATTCCATTGTGTGTATGTGCTACATTTTCATTTATCTGTTCATCACTTGGTGGACACTTAGGCCAATTCCATTTGTCATCTATTTCAAATAGACACCAATGAACATCAGTGAGCATGTATCTTCGGGTCATTGGGTAGACCTATTTCTAGCTTTGTGAGGAACTTCTACACTGGTTTCCATTGCCTCCATCAGTTTACACTCCCACCAATAATGAATAAGGATTACTGTTTACCCACATATCCCTGCCAGCATTTTTGATATTTGATTTCTCAGTGATAGCCATTCTGAGGGTAAGGTAGAATTACAAAGTAATTTTAATTTATGGTGTTCTTGATGGCTAATGATATTGAAAACTTGTAAAAAAAAAGTTCAGTTGCATTTTTCCTTCAGAGAATTCTCTGTTCAGATCTATGGCCCACTTTTTGTGGTGTTTGTTTTCTTGATGTTCAGTTATTTTTAGTTCTATATGTATTCTTGATATTAATCCTCAGTTGGAGGTGTAGCTAGTAAAGATTTTTATCCCATTCTGTGGGCTTCCTCTTCACTCTATTGTTGAGTTCCTTTTGTTGTATATAAGAATTTTAGTTTTGTAAGTTCCCATTTGTTGTTAGTTGGTCTTATTTCCTAAACTGCTGGCATCTTATTAGAAATTCTTTGCCTGTTGAATTTAATGTCCTCTTGATGGATTGATCCCTTGATCAATAGGAAGTGACTATCTTGATCTCTTATGAGTAGTTTTGCTTTGAAGTTTACTTTTTAGATATGAGAATAGCAACACTTGTTTGTTTTCTGGCTCCATTAACTTTGGATACTTTTGTCCGTCCTTTACCCAAAGGTGACATCTATCTTTGATGGTGAAGCATGTTTCTTGGGAGGAAGAAAATGATGGATCCTGTTTTCTGGTCCAGTGATAATCTGTATCTTTTGGTTAGGGAGTTGAGACCACTGATATTTACAGATATTATAGAAAGATATATGTTTATTCCTATCATTTGTTGATTTTCTAGTGTCCATTTTCTTGGTCTCTCTTTGTTTGGCCTCTGAGTTAACATTGTTTATTTTCTCCCTGTGGTCTCTTCTATATGCTATCCCTTCTCTTCAGTTTGAAATATTCCACCCAGTATCTTCTATAGATTTGGCTTGGTAATCATATATTCCTTTAGGCTGTGTTTATCTGGGAATGTTTTTCTTTCTATTTCAATTATGACTGATAGTTCTGCTGGATATAGTAATCTCTGTTGGTCCTTCACAACACGAAACACATCACTCCTGCTTTTCTGGCTTCATCAAATGTTATTCTAATAGAACCTTCTTTATATCAGACTCAATCCTTCTCTCTTGCAGCTTCAAACATTTCTTTGTTCTATAATATGGCATGGGGAATCTCTCCTCTGATCTTGTTTATTTGGTGTTTGGTATGCCTGTGTACTTGAATGGGCATCTCTTGAATGGGCATCTCTTTCTTTAGATTTGCGTAATTTTCCATGATTTTAGTGAAAACATTTTCTGTGTCTTTGACCAGGATTTATTCTCCTTGTTCTATGTCCATATTTGTAGGGTTTTTTTTTTCAGAGTGTCTCAAAGATCCTACATGTTCTGTTTGTGTGATTTTGATTTATTGTCTTATTAGACTGAGTGATCCAATTCCTCTATCTGTCTTTAAGCCCGGATAGTTCATCTTCCACTTCATCCTGTCCACTGGTGGAGTTTTTCATTGAGCTTTTTATCTCAAGCTTTATTCTGGTTTGTGCTTTCTTTAGTATTTCAATCTCTTTCTTGAAATTTATTTTCATACCCTGAACTGTCATCTTGTTTAATATGTTTTCATAATCTTCTTACTGGCCTTTTTTCATGTTCTCTTTGAGTTCCTTGAGCATATGTAGATGCTCTTCTAAATTCATTGTCTTCAATGTCCTTCCAGCTGCTTTCATTGGGGATCATTGCTATGAGATAAAAGATTCTGGAGCAGATGTATTGTCTTGGTTTTTTTTTTTTTTTTTTTTTTTTTTTTTTTTTTTTTTTTGTGTGTGTGTGTGTGTGTGTGTGTGTGTGTGTGTTTATTAGAGGACCTAGGCAGAGTTAAGTTGTTGGTCATATGATCTGGCCCACCTTTGTGGAGTGGGCATTTGGTTCGCTCCTTACTGTTACGCTGGTTTGACAAGTTTTGTATCAGCTAATGCCTGAAGTTCAGTCTTAGGGCCACTCAGTGCTGATTTTGTGAGTTGGGCAGCATTGGCATTTGTAGCTTAGCTAAGGAAAGTTGTGGCTTCTGGCCTCACCAGCAGATGCTCTAGAGACCAAGCAGGCTGTCCTTGCAATTCCTCAGAGACTGAGGTTAGAGTGCTGAAGAGTAGAGGTAGAGGGCTCCCAGTGGGCATTCAGGCACCCAGCACGGGTCCTCAGATGGTGGCACTGTGGTCTCAGAGAGAGGGAGGTTTGAGAGGTTCCCATGGAGGAAGCAAGGCAGCGGCACTGGTCCTCACTGGAGCAGCATTAGGATCCCAGTACTGGGAAGTGAACACCACTTATGGAGGGAGCAAGGGGCTCAGTGCAGGCCCTCAGATGGCGATGTTAGGTTTCAGAATTAAGGGGAGGAGAGGGATACCCAAGGGGATTGAATGTTTCCACACAGACATCCTGACGGCAGAGATAGTATGCAGGAGGTGTGAGGTATGGGGGCCTTTAATCCGACAGGCACTTGAGGGAAGTTCAAGTGGGCACAGAGCAGAAGAAATGTGTTGGAAGTGGGCGGTCTGAGACCTCTTATCTGTCTAGGCTGAATGGACACAGACCTAAATTTGTATGTTGAGCCATGTCTCAATGACCTTCTTCTGTAGCTAATTTTTCTCCTGTCCTGCCCAGCCCCATACTCTGCAGCTGCTTTAAAATAATCACTTAGAAGCTTATATTAATTAAAACTGCTCTGTCATTAGCTTGGACCTACCACTGACTAGCTCTTACATTTAAACTCAGCCCATTTCTGTTAATCTATATGTTGCCACGAGTTCCGTGGCTTTACCTGTGTGCCATTACATGCTGCTCCCTGGTTGGCAGACTGGTGTCTGATGACTCAGTCTTCCACTTCCCAGAATTCTCTTCTTTGTTTATCCTGCCTATACTTCCAGCCTGGCTACTGGCCAATCAGCATTTTATTTATCAACCAATCAGAGCAACACATTCACAGCATGCAGAACATCCCACAGCATTCTTCCTAGTACCCATTCCCTTAGTCCTCAATTATGGAAGCTCAGGGACATTAGTGGACTTAGTCAAGATTACACCAAACATCAGGGAAAGATGCTCACAATACGGATGGAGTGACAGCTCACTGAAGGGTACCACAGGACAGGATGGGGATTCTGTTAGGGTTCTATGTGTTTAGATAAGAATGAGTAGGAAGGATCTATAGGATAGGTAGGCAATCTACATGAGTAAGTAGAAGAGAATGTGAGGCATGATTTCCGGATTGGACTTGTTAGGTAGATGTCTGCTGAACACCACTGACCGAGAGTCAGCAGTGGAGGAGCACAGTGGAGTTTGAGTGTTTAAGGAGGTGACAAGAGGTGATTACAGAATTCACATAAAATTAACAGTGGTTAATCAAGATTTGTTGACTGCTTATAGAATGCTGTATTAGTCACTTTTCCCTGACAAAGTGTTTGACAAATGCAGTTTAAGGAAGGGAGCCTGTGGCTGCAAGGGACACAGTCCTGGTGCAGGGAGAGAACAGCAGGGGTTCTGAGAGAAGTGGCTGGCCACGCTGCATCTGTAGTCAGGACTGAGGGAGAGACGAATATTAGTGCTCAGCTCTCTCTTTCCTTTATGGTTTTCATTCAGTCCAGGGCCCCTGCCCATGGCATGATATCACCCATATTTGGGGCGGGGGGTCCTTCATCTTCAGCTAAGCGTCTATGATAATACCCTCACAGGCACACCTCAAGGTGAATCCAGTCAAGCTGATGATGACAGTGCAAATACCAAGGGCCATCCTCAGTGCTGTATATACATCAATTTAATCAACACACAACTTTATGAAGAAAATAACTGCTGTAAACCTGGGGAAAAATCAAAAGGGGGCTTGGTGATATTCTTGGGGTATCCCAGAGGGTCAGTGATGAAGTTCTAACTTGATCCCAGATAATCCTACTGCAGAACCTTCATCTCCCGAGACACTTTCCCTCATATCAAAACAGAGTGGGAAACTCTTCCTGGGCACAGGGAATAATGGCAGGACTTTGTGTCCCCTCTATTGAGAGTCCTTATCTTTCACGCATCCATCAGAACATCATTTGGTGTTGGGAGAAGGCAGTGTACAGAAATAAGATGAAGTAAGATTTGAGTTCTAAAACAGTAAAGGTTGAAGGCTACATGGGATTTTGTTATTTTGTTTTTCTCATTTTTTTTCTACTTATGTGAAATTTTTCACAATAAAATGTGTTTTGTTGATTATTTCTGTTTGAAGGAGAAATCAGAGTTTGTGCAATAGTAACCTCCAGATGTGGCAGGAGAGGGTGATAGCAGAAATAAGACCCAAAGACAAGAAAGTCATTAAAAATTATTTCCACCCCATGGCAGACAGCAAACTGATCACACACAGCCTGGATATGTCCACATTTACACATTTATTTGGGTTTAGAGAGAAAACACAGGTGAAGTACTTTGATCATACACAAGTTTATATTTGGTAGGAAGAAGAGGTTGCCACATGTCTGTATATTTTATTTTTATTTTTATTCTGTCTTTAGTAATGGGGGGTGCTGGGGAAATGTTGACATTATTCAGAAACACCATTTGGTAACAAGATCTTGGCACACGAAACTAATTAATACACAGTGTTTGCATTTAGCACTTGGAAACAGAAAAGCACGTGCAAGATGATACCTGGTTTGATGGTCTTTGATTCTTTTTGCCTGCTACTATATTTACACCTGTGTTTCCTTTGTCCATGTTCTGAGGAGCAGCACCTACTCCAAGTCCCCACAGAGTCAGTACCTGCAGCATCAGCAGCTTGTGACACTCCATAATCGGTTTCTCTAGCCTCGGAGATGAAACAGTGTTCACTTTGCATTTTGTATGCGATCACACAATTCTCAAAGAGATTTTCTAGGGTGGGGCTTAGCTGAGGTTATGTTCTCTATAAGAGCTGATGCAGAGGGCACACAGCTTGGGACAGGGTGAGAGGGTGAGGGAGCAGAGAGGTGAGGACAGGAACCAATGCAAGCGTAGTTCTCATAGTCTCAAAGTTCAACGTTCAATATAGCTACCACATACAAGAGGACACACTGATAATTGTGCAAGCTTTTACGGCAACACATGTTGATTTGCAACACCACGCAATTCAATATAAAGTGCACAACCCCAATCTGAGGTGACAAGACAGTACTTACAATGCACTAAAGGCAACACACACACACACACACACACACACACACACAATGATTTTTTTCTCAAATCCTGTGACAGTACATGAACTCTATACCATTTAGAGATCTCAGATAAACACACACTGCAGTTTTTTTTCAAGTATTTAAATAATAAATGAAATATTGCTGTGTAAATAAAAATGGCCATATCAATTCTGATTAAAGCTGAAACCAATACTTTTAAATGAAAAAAAAAAAAAAGGTCACAGATAGACCTTTGGCACTGGGAATTTGGACCAATGTTCAATACAATCTCCCTCCATTATTCTTTCTTCCCATCTTCCCTCCCTCTCTCTCAAGTGGATGGCAGACCTAATTAAAGTATTTGACCTATGAAGCTTGCATTTGCCTCCTTCTCTAGGATACAGTGGGAAGAGATTTCCACATCTGAGCAAGGCTCCTAGAAAATTTGAGGGAGAATCCATAGAAGAAGGGGATAGGAAATTTAATTCCAGCAAAATGCTTTTTACTGGAATCTCATACATGGACACAAGCTCTTTTTCAAGCATGCTGTCTCATCAAACTAGAAGCTAGCTTGTGCTACCAAGCCTGTCTCCCAAGGGCTAAGCTTTCTGTCTCTCAGGACACTAGGCCCTACTGCCTTCTCTAAGCAGGACAGTGGGTTTGATAAATGAGTATCTCTTCCTGTGAAATTAGATCTTTGGGCCTGCGGCTCAAGATGGCAGCTGCTGGTTTTCTCTCTGCAGCCAGTTTCTAGACAGGAAAGGCATGCTTGCCCACTAGAGAGTACCTAAAATGGGAGGCTATTCTTTCATGGAACTCCACGTCACAGGGAGTTTTCTTTTCAGTGCTCTGGGGAATCCATTGGTTTTCTAGACAGCAAGGGCCTAAAGCCACATTCATACCAAGGCCCAATTATGTTTGCACACAGCCTGATCAAAATAAGGTCTGGGTCAAAGTCATGAAGATTTGTGATAGTTAAGGACATGGCCTTCTTTCTCTGTTCCTGGAGTCTTTCTGAGTTTTGAAATGCTCATCGATATTGAGTGTGAGAATGGGTCTGGGCCTGGACCTGCCATTTGCATGTAAAAGGCTGAGTTCTGCTAGCACACGGGTCTGTTGTGACTCTAAAGTTATCATGGGAGCTGTGAGTAGCTCTCCATATAGTTGACAGGGAAAGGAACTTACTTTTAAAATACTATTTTGAGTTTTCGTGATTTCTGCATATTCTGATCACTGTGGATCTCGATGGGAGGCAGATAAAAGATCTTAGGCTATCTTGAAAGGCATGAACAAGAAACTAATTTCAGGAAAGGAAAATGGCCATATGGGATATTAATTCATTACTGAGGATCTGGAGGTAGGGAGTCTAGCAGGGGAGACTAGAGTATAGGATAAAGAAGGAATTTGAATAAGAGAGTATACATGATGCAGATGACCCTTCCCTCAGGAAGCAGCAGAATGGCATTTGGGACAAAGCCTTTATTGTCACACAGAGGTCTCCTATGGCTGGGTTTAATATTCTGAGTTCATTACTCAGGAATGTGTGCTACACCCCTCCTTGCTAGGGCTGATTAGGTTTTATTTTTAGTTTTTTTCTAATTAATCCAAATGATCTAATAAAAGAATATGGTTTGAAAGGACACTTCAAGAACTAATATCAACCTTCTGTTCTAAGCAGGCTACACGGGAAAGCAGAACAGATATACTTGCCCAGATCGGGACCAAGCAGGGCGTATAAAGTGGGTCTTCCAGGGTCAACTCATGTAAAGTCTAAACAGGAAGAGAGTTTTAATTGTTGACCTGATCAATTGTTTTTAGAAGCTTCCTTTTTGTGTGTGTTTGTTTTGAAATACTATCTTTAGGGATGTGACAAGCCATAATATATTCTAAAGTAAGTTATCACACTTATAAAGAATTTTATGGGTTTCTATGTTAAAATTACCTTGATAAAGTGTTTTATTGTGCCTCCATGAAAAGAAAGAGAGAGAAAAAAAATAAAGAAATAAATCTGGCTTAGGTTTCATATCTGCCCCTGCAGTTTGTATAACACATATAAAATAAAATCTATATGTTACAAAATAGGATTTCTTTTAATATATATATTTTCTTTTTGTAAAATTATATGTATTTAAATACATTTGAAATGTTGCTCTAGGTAAATTAGAAATTTTTTTCTAATACTATGAAAAAGGCAAGAGTTTTTATTGTCAGTGTACATTTTCTATTTACTTTGTCCTTTTCACGGCACCCCAGAGAACCTTTTATGATTCAAGGGTGATTTGGCACTATTCAGTACTACTGCTCTGAACTGAAAATAAAGGTGGATTGGCATACTACATTAAAAGGGAAGTATTTATAACAACTTTATGCTTTCTCTTACTGATTAGAACATAGCCTCTTGTCACTAATTATTACAGAAATATTCTAAACTTAAGAAAGGACTTTTAAAAGGAGTGATGTTTCTTTCGTTTGTTTGTTTGTTTTGATTTTTTAAACTGTACTCTACTGTGACACCACAATATAGAAATAGTTTTACTTTGGAACAACTACAAATACATTTACACAGTTTGTGACTACTTAACTGTCTACCTAGAGAATTCAAACAGTTTGATGAGTGAGGTGATTACAAATCTTGTCCCAGGCGTTCGATTTCTTCAATGAGGAAGTCAATGTCTTGGTGAGTTGCTGCAGGGTTTGAGATGACCATGCGGAAGAAGTTGACCTTGTCTCCCAGGGGTTGGTAGCTGACCATTGTGGTCCCGTACTCCATCATTCTGGCTTTAATCACCGGCGCCACCTGTAGGAGAGACCATATCAGTGCAATGGTTTTCTTTCCGGGCCCTCCCTTAGATTAGGAACCCCACAGCAAGCGATGATTTTGGATTTAACTAAACAGGAACACAGTTTCTATGAGATCAGAAAATTAAAAAAAAAAAAAAAGCTCAAAACATTAAAAACCTTAAATATAATAAGAGTAACGCACAGTAGGCTAGCGGGCACTCGCCACCTTGATTGCTGAGTTAGTGTTTGGAGGAATGGGAAGAATCTGGTCCTGACTCAGGGCTAAATGGTTTAACAGAACTAGACTGGAGACAGTTTCACCCCAGAAAATATGAAGCCACTGTAAAGAACGCATTATTCATAGACTTGCTATGAGGGATAAGCCTTCGTGTCAAGTGATGGACAAAAGTAGCAGACCTTTGAGAGGCTGGAGAGATGGCTCAGTGGGGCGAGCGCACTTGCTGCGACACCCGAGGACCTGTGTTCCCCTAGCTCCCATGTAACAGACCGGGAGTGGTGGCACATGCCTGTAACACTGATGCTGTTGTGGTGCTGGAGTTCACTGGCCAGCGAGCCTAGCTGAAATGGTAAGCTTCCATTTCAACAAGAGACCATGTATCAAGAGAACAAGGCTGAGAGCAAGAGAGGAAGACAAAATACCCTCCTCTGGCCTCCCCAGGAGGGCACCCCCTCCACTCCTCCTCCTCCTCCTCCTCCTCCTCCTCCTCCTCCTCCTCCTCCTCCTCCCCCCCACGGAAAATAAGTAAAGATATCATACTTCTGACAACTTTCCTGTGATCCTAAACTTTTCTAGTTTCCTTAATTCTCTTTTTAAATTGCTTCCATTTATAAGTATTTTTTTGGGGAAAAAGCCTTTAATGATATGAAGAATTCTCTGGGAGTAAAAAGCTGAATCCACAAGACTTCCTATACAGAAGACTATTTCAGACAAGATCACAGTATTTATGTTAGACTGCTCATTGCAGCTTCATGGGTTCTCTTTACTGTTTCAAATTGAGTTCATGCTCCCTAGCTCAGCACAAAGACCTTTTGTCATCAGCTCCAAGGATTCATCTCACCAAAATGAATCTACAGCTCTGACAAGAGCAATTTATTAAATATCCCTTGGACCATTTACATTGTCATCATTTCATGCCCATCATCAGTCTTACTGTGGCACACTCTCCCAGGCCACATCCTTCGCAGTACTCTGCAGGACTTCCCCACAGTGCTACAAGTGCTGCAAACCCCTTCCCGCCCATCTTCATCTTTCTCCTTCTAAGTTGTAACTACATGGTCCTCACCCGTCGAGCCTAACAATATCCTAATTTCTTAATTGCCCTTTCACTGATGAACACATACATTTTCTCCTTCTACCTCATCCGTAAGCTGCTGGAAGCTAGGCACAGTATCTTTTCATTCCTTTGTTCCCTAGCACAGCACAGGGAAGTGTAGAGGGCTTTCTGAATTCTAACGGATAGGGCAGTAGCATGGGAGGAACAGCTCTCTAAGAGAAGACACACATTCCAGCTCCATCTACTCAGATGTGTGATCTGTCCACATGCATTTGCCACTGGAGTTTGTAAACATAGTATCTGATCTTTGATGTTCATAACAAAGATACAGCCAGAAATGCGAAGTCAGACATGATTTCAACTTATGTGGTATGTACATGGTCAGAAATTTAGTTGAAAATGGGGACCGTCCCTTACGTCACCAGCAGGCCTCTTTGTAATTAAAATATATACTTGTTTCCTCCGAATGGGGATTGTATTCACGAAATAACATACAGTTATCATGGAAATGTATTTTAACTATATGTTATAAAGCTTTAATGTTTTAAATCTTAAAAACACATGAATGAAATGGGGAAATAGAATAGTCATCAAAGAGACACTCTGTAATGTTAAAACCTTACCAAAAAACATCTCAATTACAGACCTTTACAAAGTCACCTCAAGTATGAGGCCAAATTGCTTCTTTATCAATTTGCTACTAAATCCATTTGTTGGCTTTTTGAAAATCATCAATTAGTGGAGGACTATAAACGCTGATAAAAGAGATACAGATAATAATCAAGAATTGCTGGGCTTGGTGGAACACACACACACACACACACACACACACACACACACAGACACACACACACACACCTTTAATCCCAGCATGTGAGTTCTAGGCCAGCCAGGGCTACCCAGTGAGCCTGTCTGGAAACAACAGCAACACAACAAAAGAATAATTAGAAAAAGGCTAGAGCGTAGCTCAGAGGTGGGACAGTTGTCAGGCTGCATGAACTTCCATCCCTGGAATAGCAACAGCAAAAAAGCTGATGATGAAGATGATAAAGAGGAACCAGAGCAGGAGAGGTGGGGCAGAGAGCAGCCTGTCTAGGCAGCCGGAAATGCACCTACCAGATCCTCATCTTGACATCCTCACAATGGGGTGAATGCTTGTATTAGTAATACCACTTCTGTTATCTAGATCTCTGTTCCCTGCCAGTAAGCCTTGGGAAAGGCTCATTTACCACTAAGTTTGGTCAATGTTCCCTTCCTTATATAAGAAAGTATGTGAAAAGTACCTACTGTAGAGTGAACATTGTGTGGCCTCAAACTTCTATGCTGTGATCCTAATCTCCAATTAGGAGATGGGGTTCTTGGGAGGCTTTGTCTTATTTATTAGTAATTAGTTATTAATGAGCAATTAATTAGTTATTGATAATTTTAATAATAATGATAATGAAAATAATAGATCTTTTTCTTTCTTACTGCCAGAAGAAGGAATAGTGAAAACAGGCTATTGATAGACCAGGAAGTGGAACCTTAGCAGATATGGAATTGTTTGGCTTCTTGATCTCAGATTTCCCAGCCCCCAGAACTGTGGGAAATCAATTCCTGTTGCCCATGAGTCACCTACCTACCTGTATAGTTCATTATATTGCAAATGCCAAATCTCAGTACTTTAGCTCAACAATTGACTTTCAGGTGTGTTTTTGGCTTTGTCTCGTCTAGAATTTAACTTTGCTCTCTCTCCAGCATGCAGGTACACACAATGGAATATGCACACACATGTATATTAGCATACACGTGTGAACATGTACCATCATAATATACAACACACACTGACAAATTAAAAAGAAAAAAAGAGTCTACCACAAGTGAGTTTCATTCTGCTGAGGAATGTGGTGCTGGATTTCTAAAGGGCAGATGTTAATATCTAAAAACTTTCCTGAGGGTTCTTCATCTACAGGAATCTTACTCTTCCCTTTACATCGAGGGAATGAATTGTTCTAGAAGGTCAGTAAGAGAAGGTGAGATTCTTAGCAGTGGGGAGTACATGTTTGCCTAACCTGGCTGTGCCTCCAGCATCCTCTAGTCACTGAGAAAAATGCCTAGAGCAGCTAACCTTCTGAAGTTCAAGTATATATGATCACCCCTACTTTCCCATTCCTACAGCACTGTGACGCTGTACACCAAAAAACATACTTCACCCATGGGTAGATGTTGGGAGCAGGTAGAGATCAAAGGTAAAAACAGTACTTCCTGACCAAAGGAGACTTTGAAGCTCCTGGAATCAGACTTACATTTTCTCCCTGTCCTTCAATAAAATGGGACAGCAACACTGCTTGGCCACATCAACTCACACCTGATGCTATGTGACTTTAAGTGACCTAAAACCTGATAAATGTTGAGCCTGGGGCAACAATGCTCACAGTAAGTGGTAGCTGTTAATATTATTGCTCCTTCCCCTGGGTAGCCTTGACCTTGGTATCTCAAGAGGGCCTGCAGCAGCCTTTTTTTTTTTTAAACCATTTTTGATACTTGAAGTCTCTTTTGTACTTGTAACCGAGTATCTGTTTCCTTTCAAACACCCCAAACCTTCAAGGACTGTTTGTTCTTGATGCTTTCTGAATGTCAGTGGAGATTATCACCCAATTAAGTATTTTAAGACATCATAAACTCTCTCTCTAGAAGCAAGCAAATGGAATTGTGAAAAGTCAGGAAATACAGACTGCACACCCCGGCTCTGTGGGAGCCCACAGAGGGGATGGGTCCAGGTACCAGCTGGTATTCCCCATAAAGATGTTGCATGTGATAAAGAAGACACACATAGTGAAGGACACCTCAGCATCTACCTTGGAGAGGCGGCTCATTCTCTCTTCATTGTCTTCCAGGACACGCAGACTGGGAGGCACAAACCAGAAACACACATTTGTGTGCTGAGGCTGCAAAGAAGAAAGTAGGGTTCAGACTCGGTTCAGAATTCCAAGGATGGTTCAAATGTGCCTATTCTTCAGGTTCCGAAGATAATTCCTGCATTTAACTGAGTGGTTGCCTTTGGAGTGTCTCACTTTTCACTCTATAGAATTATTTGTGAGTCTGATCTTTATTCCAGCTCAAAGGAGCCATCCCACCATCTCTTGCTTCCCCTTGTAATGGTCCCACAGAGCTAGACAGCACATTACTGACATCAGAAAACACCAGGGGTAAAGAGGATCCAAGACATGTGTGGGGACTGTTAAACTGGGGGTACATACCTTCCCGTCAAACACCATTTCATAGCCTTCCCGGTTTTTTATGATATTGTATAAGTACTCGGCCAGCTCCAAACACTTATCAATATGTGCTTCAAACCCAGTAGTCCCCTATGAAAGAGAAGAAGGAAAGACTTTAGGCAGAGCAGGCATGTGGGTAGCTCTCAGCTGGAAGTGGGGGAAGGACATGAGTCCTCTGGAGACTGCTGGCCATCCTGCCCTTTCCAGTTCTGCCAAGCTGAGATGAGTCTGTTCCTGGAGGCGCCTCTGCTGACTGCTCCCTTTTAATCTCCCTCCAGGTGCATTTGTTCCTTTTCATTACTAGGGCCCACAGCTGACTCCTTTTGTTCCCAGGGCTTAATTCCCCAGGCAATTATTTTGATTACTCAAGGGGAAAATTTGCCTCTGCAGCTCATAGATGCAATCATGGAAGTCATTAATAACAGAAGGGCTGGGCTAGTCTTTCCCTGTAGACAAGACGCTTTTGTCAGGGGCCCCCCCACATGCCTCCTTGGCCCCCACTAGTGTTGTAAATTATCCATCCCCAAACTCCCTAATATGCCTTAGTAAGAATAAACAGGCATTCACTGAATGCCAGTTGATCAAACAAATGAGTCTTAGGAAGCCTGTTATTCCGCCTAGCTTTTTGGCGATGTCTTTTGTGATGATGCATGACTCATATGTCAGCTGAGTGATTATGCCATTGAAGTCTTTTACTTCTCAGCTCTGGAAACCTTGGGTCTGGACTTATGAAACACAGTATAACAACCTTGGACTAGAGCTATTTCACCAATGTCTGATTTCCAAAATGCCTTTCCTCCTTTAGTACCTGTATTTGGTAAGTACAAATGGAAATCTCAGAAAAGCAGTTAATGCACTTGGAACTCCTATTCCACCTAACCCAGCATGGCAACCAAAGGAAGCTACTGTAACTATCATGGAGGTAAGATGGTTAGGTTTTCCCCTTTTATACAGGGCCTTGTCATCCCCCAAAGGGAAGACCCAACCCAGCCCAAGTAAAGCGTGTTTCAAGTCCTAATGCCTGGGGGGAATGAAAGAAACATCAGGTATGGTTCCAACAGCAAGAGTAGGTCAACCCCTGAGACGAAGGTGAGGGGGCAAGCTTTTCCAGCCCTGAAATGAAAGACCTCAGAGAGAGGGGGAAAAGGGAGGGTCACCAGCTGCGTTACTTAAGAGCTTTTTCCGATTTGTTACACCAAAGCTTCAAATGTCTGGACAGTCAAGTGGAAAAATTTTCCATTTGGCTTTCAACTTAAAGCTTTATTTTTTCCAAGATGAAATGATAAGAGTCATCAAAATAATAAGTGTAGTTCCTCAACCTAGACCAGAAGTAAGGATAATTATCCCTTCCGAAGCTCCCTAGCCATGCCTGTCACAGGAGTCAACCTTTCCCAAAACTCCCTAGCCATGCCTGTCACGGGGGGGGGTGGGGGGGTGGGGAGGTGTGGATGGGGGGGTGTCAACCTTTTCTGAAGCTCCCTAGCCATGCCTGTCACACCTTTCCTGAAGCTCCCTAGCCATGCCTGTCACAGGGGTCAATCTTTCCTGAAGTTCCCTAGCCATGCCTGTCACAGGAGTCAATCTTTCCTGAAGCTCTCTAGCCATGCCTGTCACAGGGGTCAATCTTTCCTGAAGTTCCCTAGCCATGCCTGTCACAGGGGTCAACCTTTCCCTGCAAGAACAACCATGGAAATGTGGCTGTGATGATTACATGGTTGTCAGACAAGATCCTACTCTGAAGAAGGCTGGTCTCAAATCCCCACCAGTCCTCTTGCCTTAGCATACTGAGTGTATGGTGATCTTGCTTTCAGGTAAATTGAGAGTCTAGTCAAAATTTCACTAAGTAGGTAACAAAGCAAAGTCAAAAAGTCATCCAAAAGATATGAAGGTGGGATTTGGACTTGGGTTTTGAGGGGTGGGATGGATAAGAAAGTGTGGAGCAACAAGTGTGACTAGAATGCATTACCTAACATGCATGAAATTGTCTACGAATAAACTAATAAAAACATAATCTCTGACCCTCGCAGCCTCCTTATATTTAACTCGTCTGCCTCCAGAAGGCTGAGAAGTGGCCCGGCCTGTACCAACAGCTACAGAAATTACTTTGTTGGTAGATGAAGGATCATCTCTAGGTCAATTTTGAGGTACACAGAACCCCACACAAAGGACTGGGCACTTCTAGAGTCTTAAAAAGTGTTTTCTCATTGGGAATTATCCCTTGAAGAGTCCAATGTAAGCGATCATGGTAGGCGTTTTTCATTCTGGTTTCCTTCTATAACCACACTCCTCTACCCAGGCCATCAGTCAAGATGGATCATCAATCAAGATGGAGAGGAGGGCACAAATTAGACCAGATAGCAATGAAGATGACAATGGTAAGAGGTGCCTCTTCAAAAATCAGGGTGCTCTGACAGATGCATCAAAATGGGTTTTTGAATTGAGAGCTTTTGAAACAATTGTACTTGAGAGGAGACAAAGGATGGGTTTAATTGTGTTCTTGCCCACAGAGAATGTGGGTACGCAGATACAGAGCAAAAGAGAATTCCCCAAGTAATTTTTTACCTAGCAAACCCTTTTTACAACCTTTGTCATACAGGTTTCTTCTCTTTAGCTGCCATTCAGCTGGTCTGTGCTCACCTTTGCTCTCCACATGAGCCATAATTTAAAGACATCCACGTGGCGTCCACACTGCAAGGCCTTGTCCCCGGTGTCATAGGACAGGTCATAGTGTTTATCTTGCTGAAAGAGGTAGGAAGCATGCATCTGGTTGCAGCTCTGCATCAGTCCCTACAAAAGCAAAGAGAAAGTTCAGGGCACTCTCCTCACTCTCTTTAGCATTGCATTGTGGTGGCGGTTGTTAAGAATGAAAAACCATAGACCCAAATGTTATTGTATCTCATGGAAGAAGAAAGCACTAAGAATTAAATAGGAAAACTACCACTAGACAAGACTCTCCAGGCAAGCATCGTAGGCTGATTCTGCGGGATGAAGGCTCAGGCTGGACAATGCTACCAGAGGTGAACAGGGATACACTTAGACTTTTGTTTTCCTCTTCCCAGGAAATGACATTTGTAAAACTATGTAGATAAATGAAATTCACAGCATGATGTCCATTTTCTAGGAGATCATCTTAATCTAGTTTTATTGTAATTCAGATGTTTCAGAAACCCAACACTTGGGAAGCTGAGGAAGGAGGATTGCTGAGAGTTTGAGGTCACCTGGGTCTGTCTACACAGTGAGTTCCAGGCCAGCGAGGACTCTGTACCAGGGTCACCCTTTTAAAGGGGAAGATGGAGAAAGAGAAAAAGGAAGGGGAGGAAGAGGCTTCAGAAACAGGTTCTTTGGCCATTAAGATTTATTTCATGTGTGTGGGTACTCTGCCTGCATGTATGTGTACCATATGTCTGTAGTGCCCAAAGAGGACAGAAAAGGGTGTTATATCCCTTGGAACTGGAGGTACAAATGATTGTCAGCTGCCTTTGAAAGATTAGCCAGTGCTCTTAAATTGAGCCGCCTCTCCAATCCCAACTTTCTGGTTCTGAAAATACCATTACTGTGGTTCTTCTAGAACTTTCACTCCCCTGTAATTATTAGAGTTTGAGCTATTTGGTAGCTCATTTATTTTTATAAATTGGAATGTAAAAAAAAAAAATCCAAAGACACCGCAATTATGAGTTGAACTTAAGGGAGCAGACTTTCCCATCTCCTGTTCCTCTCCCAAGGGTCAGGCTTGGAGACTGTTTTCACCTTCAGTTGCTCATGGTAGTTGCAAAGGAGATTTTCCTATCAGTGACCACGAATCTGCCCAAGCACCATCACCCTAATATAGAAACAGGCAGCGAAGCAATTGTTCAAGAGAACAGTGAATGACTCAGGCTTCTGACTACAATAACATTGCCAGTCTCCTACTGGAAACCCCACCATGATTCAATTTATCACATCCACTGGAGGCTTCTGACTCCCTGTCAGCTGCTGTGTAATTGTGATTTTATAAAAGCTCTGACATTTGGTTTTCTTTCTCTTGTGACTCATGACTAGCGAAGAAAAGACCAAAACGTGATCACTGAGCTGAAGCAGAAGTGAGAACCTTTTAAAAGAGTTATCCAAACTAAAATGCAGAGCAGTATAGACAATAGAATTGACTCCACCTTTAGTTTGGGCTTCATATTACATGGACTCCATAGTTATCTTTGAAAATAAGAAAAGATAAATATGGTGTGTGAACATGAGAACACTGAATTTGAAAAAGAAGCCCCCCTTACAGATTAATAAGATGTAGAGTTACAGCAGGAGGTTCTATTTTGTTTCATGGCAACAAAACCTTTGTACCAGTTTTTCCCTGGCATTGAAAGCCCATGAAAAGGTGTCATCCGTACTAAAGGAAAGAACTCAGAGAGTATGGGGCGGTGGGCGGGTCAGACCAGCTCCTACTGAAATGGAAAGATTAGTTTGTAGTCCACGATTTTCATGACCGACACTCTGACAGGCCAGGCTTGCCATGTCCACAGAAGCAAACAGTGATCTAGGTTCTTACATACAGGCCTTTCATGAGCTAGTGTTCTGGTTCTGAGCAAGGAAACAGACATAGACCACGGTGTTCCAACTAGTCTAAACACATGAGTGGGTGCTGCACAGAATGGAAGTCTCAGGTTGAAATAGACTTAGGGACCTATATATTTATATGTCTTATGTCTTGATAATTATAATGTATAGCAGAGTATTAAAGGCTTCAACAATCCCTTGGAATGCTACGATTTGTTCTAAACTCTCATCAATATATCTCAAGCTTTTTAAAACAGTTTTCTATTTTTCTTTCACTGCAATTTTGTGTGGTGCTATTATTTATTGTATTCCAAAAGGGGGGGGGGAGTAGGGGGGGGGGTGGGGCCAGAACATCATATGCTCTTGGATTTAAGAGGACCTTAGAGTTAAATTAACTTACGTCTTTATTTTCTTTGATTTATTTTTTCTTTTTAAGTCTGCATATCAGTGTGTGTGCTGGTTAGTTTTTGTGGACCAGAGAAAAGCTGGAGTCATCTAGCTGATCAGGAGGAACCTCAGCTGAGAAGGAGACTCCATCAGATTGGCCTGTGGGTAGGTCTGTGGCTCATTTTTCTTTATTTATGACTGATGTGGGAGGGCCCAGCCCACTGTGGGAGGAGCCACCCTGGTCAGGTGGTTCTAGGTTGTATAAAGAAGTAAACGTAGCCATGTAGAGCAGAGTGCTGGGCCCTCCCATAGCATTCATTAATCGTAAATGTCTATAGAGTTCCTTACTGTTGGTAGTCTTACTTGATGGGGTCCCAAGTTATGATGGGACCAAGAGACAAGCAAACACTGTAGGTGGGCCTAACCAGGGCGAGTGGAGATACCAACGTTTTTGGTGCTGAATTTATACTTCTTTCTTTCATCTCAGTTGTGGTTTTTGGAATGGCTTTTCAATTTGCTTTTATTGACCCTTCAATAGTACATTGAAGTTCCACGTCCTTTTCACAAGTCTTAGCAATAAGAGAAAAGAGCCTGTCTCCTCCAGCTCAAGCACAGCGTGCTGTTTCAGCCTCCCATGGATGTGGTCTTTCCTTGCTATGGCTCCGTTCTTCCCGATTGGAGCAGGAATGTCTTCTCTGTGCCACTGTGGGTCTTTTGGTTTTCAGCGGCTCATAGTTAGCAGACAGCTGTGAGTCTCTGAAGAGACTTTGGGACAATGTTGAAAGTGTTGGATTACGGCGATTTCTGAACTGCCTGCACTTTGCGTTTTGAGATAGCCACAAGTGTATGGAGGCCCGGGAGAGAATGCTACTGTTTGAGTGGGAAATGTCCCTTCATTGCCACGTTTGAACCTTGGTTCCGCAGAGGGTAGTGCTGTTTTGGGAGACTGTGCAAACTTTAGGAAGTATTGGCTCACTGGTGTAAGCCTAAAGGGTATATAGCCTACGCCACACCCAGCCTGTTCATCTGTGTTCTGCAGAGACTGGAGGTGGTGAGATAGCCCAACCGCATGCTCTGCTGTGTCTGTGATTGTGCCGGAATTCTTCATCATGATGGACTGGATGGTCTCATACCATGAGCCAAAATAAGCCCTCCCTCCCTTAAATTGCCCCCTATCAAGTATTTGGGATAGTGATGAGAAAGGAAAGCGATTAGCACCAGTCCTCTTTCCGAAGAGACTGTCCTAGTCGGTCAAACACAGCCTGCTCTCTGATTCCATCACTTCCCAGCTTCCTCCCGTCTGAAGCAGAAGCACATAGGAGCTTCCCTGTCCCAAACTGTCATGGGAACGGCTCAGGTGCCAAGCCACAAGGCTCTATCCTGGGGTAGCGTCAAGTTGTCAGTCGGCAGATCTTTCCTGTGCGGCCATCTAATCGGATCCAGGTTGGCCTGTTTTCATCTGACTTGCATTCTCTTTTTGGCTTGCTGTGACCAAATGCAAGCCACTACCAACCATCTGGCTGGAACATAAATAACAAAGGTTTTTCCTTCGTTTTCGTAGTACAGCTGAGGTGTACATGGGCTAGGGTAATGATGATAAAGTGAGTGTTTCTTTGAAAGCCAGTCCCAAGGGATACTTTTACAATGTGTTCCTCAAATTTTGTAAGGGCAGACTGTCTTTATGTCCAGACTTTAATTTATTTTATGAAGACACAGAAGGCATGGTGCTTGATTGTGTAGCTGTTAAGAAGGATGAAAGAAATAAGAATGCCCTTTGACCCAGAAATCCCTCTTAAAGAGATTAATAACAGAAAAGTGATGAATAGGCACCATGTGATAGAGTATTAAAACACTATTAAAATAAAGTTTTGAAATATTGTGTTTACCCTAGAATGTTAAATATAGAATGTGTTATATGAGATACAAGGTAGCAATTTTATTTTTAATGTGTGAAAATGTATTTATATACAATATACACATTCCTAGAAAACTGTGGGAGCATATATTTAAAGACAGTAATGGTATTATCCCAAATTAACAGAATTTTGGGTGGGTTTAAATGTATCTGTATTTTCTAAAATAAGTGAAATATTGTTAAAGCAAGTAAAGTTTAATGTTTAAAAATGGCTTTAGACATGATACTAAAATCCAGTATCATGATTTTAAAATGACAAAATTTAATTGGGATGAACCAAAGTTCCTTAGTTTAGTTCTGTTTTCATTTGCTTGGTTTTGCTTGTTTCTGGGCAGGGTCTGGCTCTGCAGCCTAGGCTGGGCTTGACCAAGAGCAATCCTGCTTGGGCTTCCTTAGTTCCAGGATGACAGATGTGGACCACACTCCTGGCTCTTTGCTTAGTTCTTGAGGACTTAAGACTGCACCCTGGCATGTGAAGGGAGTTGCAGAGGCCAACCTCAAGACTCTGTCTCAGACTTTGCATATCTAAGTACCTTGAATGAAAGTGGTCATTGCTTATTCTCCTTGTGGTTAATACATATATGAGGATTAAATTTACATTCTGAATACAACATTCATAGTTAAATTTAACTATGAGATATATAATATACATATGTATTACATATATATATATGTGTATATTAGATATTATATATCTAAATCCTAACACTAACTATGGTCAAAACTATTTTTTCTTATGGCAAAATCTACTCCTCCTTCTTGTATTTCCAAAAAACAAACTATGAATTTAATTATCTGAGAAAGGGACATAGAAGCTCTCTGTATTGGGGAAGATAGGGGGTTCAAGCTGAGGAAAGGCGTTTGCAGAAAACATGCAAATGAAGTGAAGGTCTCAGTTCTAAAGGCAAGTCTTCCTTCCCCTCTAGGCATCAGGTCCTTCCCCTGCAAACAAGAGCTCAGAAGAGCTCTCTGTGGGAAGTGTGAACACCTGGACCTAAGCGGAGACTATGAACCTCATGAGAACAGGTAGATCCCACCACAGACTGGCCCCAAAGTCAGGGAAAGCATACCTCTTCTCTAACCAGGAGAGCTGAGCACTGCAAAGGGACACCCATCATCTTGTGTGGATTCCACGTCACAGAGTTGGCCCTAAAACAAAAACAAAAACCATATTAGAGGGTAGCACTACCCATCACACTCAGATTACCAAGGTTCTACACCTGGCACCAGAGCCTCCAGGTTGTTGTCCTTAAACTCCAGGATGACACTCGGTCTACAGAAGTGCAGCCCTCCATTGCTCACAGAGATGGGGGTGGTGAGCATGTTCCCATGAGCTTTCCTTTCCCTCACCTCCAATGAATGCATATGTTTACCTGTGTGGGGGCCTCAGAGCCCTTATGGTGACTGGGATCATTGAATTCAGGGTCCTGCCTTTAGTCACTGTTGACCAGAGCACTGGGCAGATTGAAGGGTCATCCTGGTGCTTCTATTGTCCCTGCTCTGACTACCACAGTGGCCTGGATGAGGAAACATTACTGCATTGATCATACTTCATAAACATACTTCTTACATGTGTCCGTCCTGAGGGGCCTCTAGGTATTCCCCTGAAGCCAGTTCTCCTCTCACCTTATGCTATCTGTGATGAGCAATATGGTCCATGCTACCTTTTCCTTCCTCTTCTGCCTTTCCTTTAGTTTCTCTTTGAAACAGGGTCTCACTACAAAGCCTGTGATGATTCAAAGTTGTTATCCTCATGTCTCAGCACATACCTGACTTACAGCAGAGTTTCCAATGTTTTGTCCTCATTCATATGAAACACTATGTTCTTTCAGTAACTGTGACTCTAAGATGCACAGCCCAGAGACATGTACTACATTAGGACCATGGTTCATACATACATTTTGGTTTTTCAAGACATGGTTTCTCTGTGTAATATTCCTAGCTGTCCTGGAACTCACTCTGTAGACTAGGCTGGCCTCGAACTCACAGAGATCCACCTGACTCTGCCTCCCGAGTGCTGGGATTAAAGGCTTGAGCCACCACCACCACCACCCAGCAATAACTATTATTCCTAGCTTAATCTGGATAGTATTAACTTACTCTCCCTCATCCCTGGGCACTGGGATTATTTTACAGGTTTGTTTATAGTCTTTCCCTATAGCTCCAATTCCAAACTGCAGCACATGACTGGATGCCCCAGGGTGACCTCTGTGTTCAGCCTACATCCCTTCCCTTCCTTTATGCGTTTCCATTACACCAGATTAGTTCTTGTTTTCTGAGTATTCTCTACTCTTGGGCGTGCCACGCCATTGCCTCTTTCTTGGCTTCACTTTATTCAATGTTATTTGTCCCTACACCCAGATTCTTAAGGTATCTCTTCAGCCCCATTCAAGTTCCTTTGACTTCTCCCCTTCACTCCCACTAAACTGTTCCAGTCCCTGCCCACAGGAAGCAACCATTCCCACCAAGAATTCCATATTCGCCAAGCAAGCTCAATGCTTGCCAAGATGCTGAAGGTCTTTGGGATGAGGGTCATAGTATGACGTTTGTGTAAAGAAACCCACAAGAGAAAGGAAGACAGTAGAACAGCCCATAGCAGCTGTGTCCATTTTGCCTTAGCTTGCTGTTCCCCTCACCACTCAAGGTGTGAGGGCTTTGGGAAGTAATGATGAATGACAGATGCCATCTGGCCAGTCAGAGGACACTTACTCTACTGGGAATCTTACTTAAGCCAATGAACAATCCGGCTCAGGGGTCCATTTGGACAGCACCCTTGGGACTTATACAAGTGGCAGATATTCCGCCAACTCCCTGGACAGGACTTCTGTATGTCTACCACTTTCCTGTCCTACCTCCAGACAGAGGGCCAAATTCACACCCTACCCTCCACCCAGGCTGGACTCAACTTTCTCCAAGGACATTTCCAAACATCTCTGCTCTCCAGTTGCAATACCCTTCTTTCATTTCTGCCCCTCACTGGATGATGCTAAGCCCCAGTGCTGATGCTTGGCACATTCTTCCTGGAATGATGAGGTCTAGGAAGGACCATTTCTTCCTTTATCTCTCTTGTCAGCATGCTTGCCTTGGCTCTCAAGGGGGGTTGAAGGCAATTGATGATGCAGCTGTTTCACTGCAGTCCCCCAAGGAGCCCTTTAGTCCCCTGGAAGAGCGGACTGTTACAATGTCAGACATGCTCTTGAGTATCCGGGCTCCTAGCAGGCCTTCTTGGCTACACTGGCTCTAGGAAAGGCAATATTAGCAAGAAAATCATCTGAAGGATTTTGTTTGTTCCCCCAAGAGGATGCCAGATAGCACTGTGAGACTGTCACTCAGAAATGCCCTAAAACCACAGAGGGGCAAGAATGGACCATGGATTTCTTTTCCCCTTGGAATGAGTCCTAAACTTTGGCTTGTGATGCTTGGAGAAAAGTTATTTCTCCAATGGAGTCACAATTCTTTCATAAAATTAAGCCCCTACACATTGTGCTCCAACCATTTTCACAGGTTCTGTGACCCTATTCACCAAAGAGAGAGCACATCATGCTAAGGATGCTGTAGGATGGTATCATCTGCTACATGTGCTCAGAGCATGACATGGCAGAATCCTTTTTTCTGAGTATTCCATCCTTGGCCACTCCATTAGGTAAATTCAGTCATAACCTGGTTTTGAGAATTGTAGTGACAAGAACACAGAGGACTCTGTGTTCCGAGATGAACACTTAGAGCTTTTCTCTCAAATAATAGTCTTCAGTACAAAAGCGTGTGGGCGTTTATTTTCCCGAGGCTCCAGGTGAGTAATTTAGTGAGCTTTCAAGTGGTGGTGGTGGGGTGCTCCACGGTTTTCATCACTTGCCGAGTGAGGTGGCATTAATGGTAGCATAAACGATGCTTGCACTTTGTGTCAGAAACAGTCACAGAACAGAAGGTGCTGTGCACTCACTGGCCACTTCTGAAAACCCAGGAGTTCAGTTCTGGGTAGGTGTGTGTGGTACTAGGTACTTGGAAGCACAACTGCTCTCCTCTCTCCCCATCCTGGGCCTTGTAGTCAGAACTAGGACAGTGCTAGTGACTTAAACCTGCAGTGCCGAGGCCAGGGCTCCTGGCAGCAGACTCAGGGACTGTCATCTCATGATGTGAAGCTTGGCTGCTCTGCCCTGACTCTTCCTTAGCCCTTATTTCTGCTAATTCAAAGAACACTCTTGGCTCTATCTCTGACCTCCTCCTCTCCTGCACTTCTACACTCATGGGTTCTGTCTGTGTGAGTCTGAGCCTCCTGGTCTCACACAGATAAGTACTCTCTGGTCTGGCCTCTCTGCCCGCTGACAGATGCGCCCAAGCTCCTGAAACCTCTTCCCTGGTCCTGACATAGAACTTGTGCCAAGATGTCTAGGGGCAGAGCCAGGGTGAAGCTTTTCCTGGACAGCATCTGGCTGCTTGGCAGGGCACGGTAGCAGTTGTCAGCTCTGATGAGGCAGGGCTTTCTCTGCGGTCTGGAGTGGCAGAACTCTCCACTGTAGCTGACCTGCTGACCTGGTTCACTTGCTGTGCTGTGATGGGAGAACTGGCTGCCCTTTGCATGTGGTGCAGAAGCACAGCCTGAGGCCATATTTTGTATTCTGCATTTCCCCCTTGGACCTCAATATGTTTTATGCTAATCAAACATTACTTCCTTTGTGCTTTGCAGCCTCCTTCAATGGTCTGCTGCTCCGGCCCCCACATAAAACTTACTTACTGCATCAATCAGGGCTATGTCAGAAAAGGGTTAGTTATTGTAGGATGAAGCCAGGAGAATGAAATCACTTTCTTCGAATCAGCTGACTGTAGCTGATCCCAAACATAACTTTTGGCATTACAAAGGACAAAGTGTTTACCTGCTTTGAGAAAACTATTCATTGCTTTCTTCAAAGCCATGGGTGTTATTCTTATGGTAACATGAGAGCTATAGATCTCCTCCCTAGAAAAATGTGGACAGCCTGCAGGTTGTAAAATCATGGTGGTTGATTCCAAGATGTCAGGAATGAACTCCAGAAATAAACTCTCAATTTTGAAAGCCATTTGATGTGGGATTTGATGTTTGTTTGTTTTTTTTTTTTTCTTTTGTAGTTATACATAGGCAAGGCTCACAAGTACAGGCAGAGTGGGGCTTGCTGGCATCCCGAGACTTCCTTAGAATGGAGTGCCATTTTCTTTTATGTAGCTGGTAACATTCTACATTACAGACTAGGAAATTACGATACCTCTCCACTCCGCTCAGTTTCCACTTGTGTTTCCGGGACATCAGTAATCCTCCACCCCAAGCTGCCTGAAATGACAAAACAGACCAGTAAGGATGTAGCACCTTTCCATGGCCTTGATTTCTAGTTTGGTGTCTTCCATGTTAATGGGAATGTCATAGTATGAAAATGACCTTCACAGTTCTATGCAGATTAAGGGAGTGGACCACCTTCTTCTAATAATGTGAGGTCTTTAAATTTCAAGGTGAGACGTCTCAGATGCTTACATTTATATATTACATGTTTATAATTATGGAGTCAAATTGGAGACACATCTTTCCAGTCTGAATGAGTAGGAGAAAGATGGCCTCTCCAGCCCTTCCTGAAGGTTTTAAGCTGTTCCTTTAGAAGGCCCACACTCTCAGAATGAGAAAGCCTATGGTTGCCACAGTTGGAATAGATAAGATGAGCTGGGAAACCATTAAACAGGTTCCATGTTGAAAGCCAGAATGAGCCAGGTTAATGCTACCTGCAGTTCTAGCTTACAGCAGCATAAGGAGTTTGCACCTTAATGTGTAAAACTTATCACTTCCTTTATGGAGAAAATATTGCAACAAAAAGATCAGTCAAGATCAGACGAGATCGGGGACATTCAGGCTGGCTTTTTGGAACCTGGGACCTATGCTGAGACACTTTGCTCAGCCTTGGTGTAGGGAGGAGGGGACTGGACCTGCCTAGGCTGAGTCTGCCAGGCTGGGCTGACTCCCCAGGGTCGACTTTGTCTTGAAGGAGATGGGAATGGGGGTTGCATTGGGGGGGAGGGCTGGGTGGTGGGAGGAAGGAGGATGGGGGAATCCGTGGCTAATATGTGAAATTAAGTTAATTATAAAATAAAAATATTAAAAAAATATCAGTTGAACTAAACATTGTGCCATTGGTGATGGTTTGTGGTTGGCTGTTTATCACAAATATTTTATCTCACCATGGATCATTTGCAGATGGCAACTGATCTTCAAGTCACACTAAGTAACACACTCAATTTAAATCCCTTCAGTTTAGCCTTGCAAAAATGGACATATTTTCCATTAGAAAATGGTGGTGGAGTTTCTTTAAATTTTGGTGTCATTAAACTTTGGGTCAAAAGATCTCAGATATAGTCCAGCTTTTTAGTTTACCAAATTAACATATTGGAAATTTGGTAATCCATATTTCCTAGTAAGTTGTCAAGCCTGCTTTTTACCCACTAAATACATGATTATCTAACTTGAACTTGAGTTTTATAATACTGTGGATTTTTGTTACAAATGTAAATCCAGATTATACCTATAAGGGAGAGCTGCATATGTGTGACTGTTTGGGGGGTGACTTTTAGCCAGGGCATTATGGGTCAATAAATTGAGAACCAAGCTCAAGTGCTAGGCATGTCAATAATATTTTCATGTTAGGAACCTTAGTGCATAATCAGTCTCAGGCTGTTTCTAACTAATATTATAAACTGTGTAAGTTCTGTGCCTTTGAAATCTTTAAAATCTGAGATTTCATCATTCTAAATATGAGAGAGAGAGAGAGAGAGAGAGAGAGAGAGAGAGAGAGAGAGAGAGAGCAAGAGAGAGAGAGAGAATACACGTTCTATTCCACGAGTCTCATCTAAAATCTGCGAAGGTATTTAATGGGTAGTCACTGAGGGGTACTTACATCCACGTGCATCCAGATCTTATACTTTTTGCAAATGTCAGCAACAGCCAAGAGGGGATCAAAAGCCCCATACACAGTGGTTCCAGCTGTGGCGCTCACAAGGAAAGGAACAAATCCCTACAGAAACAAGAAAGCCCGCTTGTGTAAACAGGGGCTCTGGGTTTATTTACTCATTAAGCTTTTGAGACAAGGTCTTGCTATATAGCCCTGTCTCCCTTGGAACTCTGTATAGACTGGTCTCAGTACATGACAACCCTCCCAGCTCAGTCTCTTGAGTGCTGGCACTACAGGCATGGCCACCTCAACTAGGACCCAAGGCTGCTTCCGGTGAGCTGATTAAAAACACAGGAACTCTCCCCTACCATGTGCATTGTTTTTACCAGAGTCATCATCACTCTAGATTGCTTCAACCAATGACTCCTGCAAGATTCTGAGGTCTCCACTCGGCTGCACCTGACCGCTGCCCTGTGCCAGCAGCAGTTAGCCGTACTGGCTTTGCTGCACTGGAGGTTTTCAGTGGTGTCCTCAAGCCATTTACATACTTCAGGTAGACTGGATGATCCTTCTCTTCTTGACAACCAGCCACCTGAACCTAACTCCTCCCTTAGCATGGACCAGTGGGAAGAAGGGTGGGGCAAAGAGGGACCCTGCCAGCCCCATGCTCCTATGTGGACTAGCTCAGGTGATTTATTTGGGGGTATTAGAGAGGAGGGTTCACATGGTGCTAAACATTCTCCAAGTCATGGCAACGTGAAATTTTATTTAAATAATAGGATATGGCTACAAGAGGGTGGAAGAATGTCACAGATACGATCAGCTCCATGTAGTCACTCCAGGCTGTCCTGGCTGTTCTGTTGATTTATAGACTCTGAGATTTCAGAGTTTGTCTTTAGGTGGCAGCAAAGGTTTAAACTTATGGTTTGTATTACCAGTCCCCTTTCTAACACAAGAAAGCTGTAGGAGAAAAAGAAGGCATCTGAAAATAAATGATTACTACTAAGCATATAATAATTATATCTACTGCTAAACCAGGCATTGTACCTTTTATTTACTAAAAGTTAAACAGAGAATTCTAAAAGCAATGTCTGACTTGCAAGTCATCTAAGGGCATATTCTTTGATGGATATTGTTATTTTATTTTATAGTTTTGAGACATGATTTCACATCTTCCAACATGACCTCAAATCGCACATGGAGCTGAGGATGACTTTGAACTTCTGTCTTTTCTCTTTTGACCACACCTGGATGCTGGAGATCAACCCAGGGCGTTTTGCAAGCTAAACAAGCACTCTCCCATCTGAGTCATATCCCTAGCCATTTCTAAAAGAGTTCTAAATTTGTGTCTTCAGAATCAGATATATAGTTTAATATGGCTCTCTCCAAGTTCCATGTGACAGTCACTCACATGCTGCATGAGCATGTCAGTCCTTAGCTGTGAGAAGGGTTGTTCATACATGTATCTGCCTACTACCAAATGCAGCCTGGAGGGGGCGTTAGAACCTGTTTTTGTATAGATGATCTATGCAGCAACTTAAACTTTTATAAAGTACATATAAACACATACATACATATATACATATACATCATATACACATACATATACTTGGATACCAATATGGTGATTGCTTGAAAAATTTCATATTCTTGTTAAAGCTTGAGATTGGGGTTTGGATCCTGTTTTACAAACAAAACCTAAATGACTTTTTCTTGATAATAAATCAAAATACATATTTCTATGGGTCAGAGATCCTTACAAAAACTTACTTTCTGTTTGACTTCAAGGATTCTTCTTTCAAGATCAGATGGGATCATTTTTCCTCTGTAAGGCAAAAGGAATATATGTATATTTGTTTGGACTAGTTTTCTTTGCTGTCTTTACAGTGTAAGGAGCCTCAAGATGGTAGACTCCGACTCATATCATTAACTAGTGCTCAGTTAACACAGTTCTTTGGCTGTCTCCAGGAACAGAAACAAATGCATTTATCTTTTAGTATGACATATGACTATTTCTTACTATTATTGGGAGACCTGATCACACTGTGTTCTTGGTAAAATGGTCATGCTGTCCCTTTACTTTGCCCACAGACTGCTAAAATGCATCATTTTGATTAATTTGAAACAGTTCTGTTTGGGAACAAGACATTTGACAATGAAAGAGAAGTTCAGGGGAAAAATTTCACTCCAAATCTTCACTTTAGAAAATAATTTTCATACCAAATGGGTGGATCTACAGTGTTTTTTTATGTTGATGAAACACTAAGAAGAGATAATCCATTCTGAGACATTTGGATGAAAATATGATTCCCTGAACCACCTATATACCCTCAAAGCCTGAAAGTATAAAGCAAATGGAAACCTGAAACTCAAATTTCAAACACACTCAGATAGACAGGCACATGAGGAAGAAACACCATGTTGTTCCCAAAGGACAGAGCTGCCTCTTGGCTTACTATGATAATCAGTTAGATAGGAAGGCACCAGACGAACAGGCATCATTGCATTATGCCACTTTTCTTTCCCACAATAAAATTCAACATTATGGTAATCATGAGAAAGTGTTTCTAGAACAAGTTATATGTGCCAAATATTCATGGAAAATGATAGTATTTATAGTTAGTTACTAGGATTAAGCAAGTCAATAACTTAAAATATGCAAAAATATTTTTTAAAGGCTTGGCATGTGATACACACATAGCCATTTCTGGGATTATTGTAATGTGGTGTGATATTTCTATTTTAAGATTCTGAAGGAAAACAAACAACAAAGTAGTTGGAAGAAGCTGTGGGTGGTGAAATACTTTCTAAGTCTGGTAACTTCCCCATCGGAATCATTAATCTAAGTTTTATAAAGACACTTTTGAAAAAGTAAGGACAGAGTGTGCAATACAAAAATTGGGTGGGGAATGCTACTGGCATTCAGTGAGCAGTGACTGGGACTTGGTCTGTCAGCCCATGTAGATCTAAACACACAGTGACCTGACCGCTGACTGCTTCATTACACCTTCTGGTGTCTTTCCAAAGATGTGTGGTTTTACTACAGGTAGATTAATGCTTTAACTTTTTTTTTAGTCTTTAAAATGATCTGAACATCCTGTAAAGGGTATATCAGTTACATTTTCCTACCAATTTCATTACAGATTTAAAAAAAGGAAGCTTGATCAAATAGTTGGAATATACAGCAGACATTAAATCTCAAAGCTTTGAGAACTTCTGGTTTAGGTGGTTCTGCCCTAGCAAAGTGATGCAATTACCTGGGCAATAGTAATGGAAAGTTACTGGGGATTGGGTTGTCAGGCTAGAATTTAGCAAAAGTCATTACAGGTATACTTCTGTGAAGAGCATGTCCGCAAGGCCAAAGAATCCTATCTTCCAGACTCCTGTGAGACAGGGAAGTGAGGGAGGAAATGGGGCTGGGAATCACAAGCATCTTACTCCCTACATTGTCCCATCTTTCAGAGAGTCTTGGGAATATTCTTTAAGATTTAAGCTTTCCTAGACCAGCTTTCCAAGATCTTTCCTAGGCTAGATCTTCTGTTCACAGCCCCCTTTGCCTGGATACATAGGTATGGAATAGGTACACAAGTTAAACATTTACTGATAGTAAATCAAAGAGATTCATTTTATCTTATTTGCATGTGTGTATGCATGTGTTTACATGCTCATGTGTGCACAGGTGCACATGTATACAGGTTCACATGCTTGTGAGTATGCATATCTGTGGAGGCCAGTTCTCAGGTTCCAGCAGTCTTTTCTTTTGAAGTAGAGCCTTTCACTGGCCTGGAACTCATCAAGAAGGCCACGCTGACTGGCCAGCAAGCCCCAGGCATTTGCCTTTCTCTGTCTCACCCCTAGTCCTAACTTTGAAAACGTGTTCTGGGGGTTGAACTCTTGACTTAGTGTTTGAAAGGCAAGTACTTTAGACTGAACTATCTACCTAGCCTAGAAATTTACATTAGTTTTTGGCATGCATGTAATTTTGCCACTTGTTAAAGATGAAAGCAAAGATGCATACCATTGAGATGCATGTGCCTGTTTAATTTCACACAAAGAACTAAATCCTGGCTGAATATTTTATGCTGCAGGATGTAGATCATCTTCAGGGGTTTCCAGAGTTTACAGATGTGTTTATAACAGCAATTAAAAAATTAATCATTCTAACATATAATCCAGAGATATACTAATCTGATACTTATATGATGAAGAAGGACAAAATTGTTAAAAATCTTTGTTTTCTGTGATTGCATCCTTTGAGTTTCTACAGTAGCAGAAAATTTTGTATCTACAGTAAGAGCACTGTAATTCTTTGTATATGATAGCCTTAAATCTTAGCCAGGTTGTTGCAGCTGATAGTTGTTGGTGTTGTGTAACACACAGTAGCCTTAAATCTTAACCAGGCTGTTGGTATTGCGTAACATGAAGGCATGCATCAAACCAAGTGTTCTGGTTGCATATTCAGAACCAAGTTTGCAGTGAAATTGTAGAATACAGCATGAGTGGGCGCTGCCAGAAACATCTTGGAATCACTACACGTTGGCTTTGAATTAATTTTTGCTTATTGCACAGTCATAGACCTTTTACTGTTGCCAGATTTTTCATGGCCCCCACAGTTTAGTGACCCACAGGTGAGATTGTGACCCACCATTGATGAAGCTGTGTCCTGGATCATAGAATGTTCCAGCCTGCTTTCAATGAGCTGTTCAGCTTCAGAGGGAAGTTCAGCATGTATTTCTCTCTTACAGTAAGTTTTAAGCATGTTAAAATTGCCATAATATTTTGTAGGTAAGCATGGGACTTCAAAGAAAGCTCTTAGAAACTGGTTACACATCTCTTAAATTTCTCTAGTTTGCCTAAATTTGGAAAGTGTGGGGTGGATTAATAATCACTATCTGTTCATCAAATTACATTAGGATACTTTGTTACATGTAAACCATTCAGCTGTCACTGAGTAGTCAAGAGTTGGGGCACATTAGAACTGACCTTAAGGCCCCGCTCTAGTCTCACTTCATTTATCAAATAAGGAGGAGGCTGAGAGGGGAAATGACCACCTGACACAGGGGCTGCTGAAAGGGCATGAATTATAACTAAAAATGAACATAAAACTTCCAGAACAAACTTAAAGGGACCACACACTTAGTGAGGCTATTTGGAAAGGGTAGATTTTTTTTTAAATTATTTGAGAAATGTATACACATGTTTAATGTGTTTTGATCAAATTCACCCTTCATTATCACCCTCCAATTTCTCCTTCTCCACCATAACTTTTCTTTACTAACTCCATGTGCTCTTCTATTTTTTTCTAACCCACCGAGTCCACTTTGTGCTGTGTGTGTGTGAAAGGGTGTGGGAATCTCCTGGGGCATAGATGGATAGTCTTTCAGTGACCACATCCCTGAAGAAAACTGAGGAAAGGTTGTAGTCTTTGATGATAACACACAGCTTTTGGGAATCAGAGATTTCATCCAAACCTGTCTGGGAAACAGTGAATACAGAATTCACTTCCTATTTTATTTCCATAGTGTAATCAGAGAATATTAATGTCTCACCAGACAGACAGGATGAGGCTGTGGACACAAAACCTTACATCATTTTTATTGATTTGATTTTGGTTTGAGAACTTCATACATGGGCACTGTATCTACATCACTTCCACCTTCCATCCCTCCTTGGACTTCTCCCATGTCGTTTCCCATACTCCCAAATTCAAGATCTTTTCTTTACACACACACATATATACAACCTACTGAGCACATTTAGTGTTGCTCATATGTTCATGTATTCCCCTCATCAAAGACGTTTCTTTTTGCAACAGACGGAACAATTACCGACATCTACAACTGGCTGAAGTGCACAGAGTAAGTGACTGTGGATGCCCAACTCCAGCAACACCCAAGGCTCCAGGGAAACCTCAGAAGAGAACGCAGAAAGATTGTAAGGGCGGAAGTCCAGTATGCCTGTTGCTAGGTAGTGTCCTCTAGATATGCCAGGGGAAATGCACACATGAAATCTCAACAATGTGGTTGCCTGAACAAATATGGTGTAATGACTTTCCCCTTTTGTGATCTTAGAATTCACTGGATTACTTTGGGATACCAATTAATGCCTAATATTTAGTACGCCCAAGAATCACTTAAGTGCTACTTTAAAATGTGAATTCCTTGACTTCAACCTTAGGGATGTTGACTCAATAGGTCAGTACAGAGTTGAAGAATTAAGTTACTGAACAAATATTTATAAGCACTTACAATGTGCAGATATCATTTTATGATCAGGCGTGCCAAGGTTACAGAACAGTTTATGCTCCAGGTCGTCTCCCATGCTAACATGGGAGAGAAACAATAGGTAGACAAATACATAGAGAGATGCATTTCTACATGCACCCAGATGATTCTGATGCAGGCAGACCCAGGTTCACATGTAGAGAAACAATGGTTTAGAAATGTACATTCAGCCTGGGTAGCATTTTAATAAAGTGACTTTTCACATGATCCATGGTTCAGAGCCCTTATGGCTATCAGGCAGCAAGCAGAAGGGGCTCCAGATGCAGCACAGACACCCTCTGCCTGCCCATATGCTGTTGGGCAGGAGAATACTGGGTGACCACCAGCAGGCTTTCCTGAGGATTTGTAGCTGCCTGTCCTAACCTTTCCAGATAAGCACCTCACAGTACAGAAGAGGCTCTGAATGGTAACTTTGCATCCTCTACACCTAGCCTACCAGGATCTCTACAGCATAAATTTGTGGCTTTCACATTTACTCATCTGGCAGCCTGTAACCTCACAGTGATCACTAGCGCCAATATAATATAGCTCTGAGTGTCAGAGTGGCAAAAGGTAATGACACCTGGGTGAGGGCTGTTGAACCAAGCTGAGGGATTGGTATGATGATTTGATATTGAACTTTTTCGTAAGTTGTAGTTTTAAAAAAGTCATACAAAGTTGCTTGCAGAAAACCCCAGCAAGACACTAGTTAGTTAGAAAAGTCTTTGTGCTAAGACACCGTGGACTGTGGGCTGCAGTTCATCTCTGCATATCCATGGGCCCAAAGGCAAGAGCTATCTTCCTATACAGAGCTTGTTTATAGAGAGGGTGTAGCTATACATGGAGCTCGTTGATCAAGAGGGTGTATTTCTATGAAGGCTTCTGGATGGTTATCTAGAAGGTACTGAGTTATTAACTGGCCTTGCTTATAATCTTTCAGAAATGTGAAAGTTCCTACCAGTTTTCCTAAATTATTAGGAAACGGGCATGGCTTTATTCAGAGCATTCATGTACAAGGAGAGGACTTGTGAAACCATGTTGCAGCGCCTCTGGTAGCAATAATGAACGGCCAAGGTTAGAGGTATTCACTACACTATGCTTTTTTCACATGATCCCTGATCAATGCAAGATCATTATCACTGCTTACTCTGTGGATAAGGTAGAGGTAGTTGAAGATGGAGTAATTGGATACTGTTCCAGATTCAAGGCTAACTAGCTATATTAGAAGAGCTAAGTTTTTCCTTTTATCCATTTATAAAATAGTAGTTTTTACCTTGTTAATTTTCTATAAGGCCCAAATAGAGTAGGAAACATAAACACTATAAAATACAAAACACGAAACTCTGCCTAGCATACAACACTGTGTACTAAACATGCTTGGCTACTCTAAATAACACATGAGGTCAGGAGAAAGTAAAAATGGCTTTTGTAGAACATTAAAAATTAATGATGTAGCTGGGCATAGTGTCGAAATTCTTTAATCCCAACACTCAGGAGGCAGAAGCAGGTGGATCTCTGTGAGTTTGAAGCCAGTCTATGGTCTACATAGTGAGTTTCAGGACAACCAGAGCCACATACATACATGGTGAGCTCCAGGTTCAGTGAGAGACCCTGTCTCACGGAACCAAGTAAATATCAATAGAGAAAACCCAACTAAGTAAATATCAATAGAGGAAACCCAACATCCTTTTCCTGCTTCGGTGTCACACACACGCGCGCACACACACACACACACACACACACACACACACACAGAGGAAGGAAAGAAAAAAAATGTATAGAAAATTTGAAGATAAGAACAACCTAACTACAAAAATAAAAAACAAACCAGGCAGTGGTGGCACATGCACATTCCATTCTTTTCTGTATGAATTTTAATCCATTAATACCTGTGGTAAACTTGCTAAGGCACATGCCTTAATCCCAGCACTCGGGAGGCAGAGGTAGGTGGATCTCTGTGAGTTCGAGGCCAGCCTGGTCTACAGAGCGAGATCCAGAAAGGTGCAAAGCTACACAGAGAAACCCTGTCTTGACAAACCAAAATAAATAAATAAACAAACAAATAAATAAATAAATAAATAAACAAACCAAACATGAAAACAAAACAAAACAAACAACACAAACAATCAAACAGACTAAACCAAAAATAGAAGCAAGTGGGAAGAAGGTTCATCCACGCAGTGGCCCCAATACCAGGCTTGGGGTTTGGCTGTGAATCTTAGCAAGTATACCACAGGTAATAATGGATTAAAATTCATACAGAAAAGAATGGAATTTGCTTTCTGAAATTCGCTGGCTCTATTAAATATGGATATATTTTATAGATAATGCTACAAAATCTCCAAGAAATCAGGACCTCTTTGAAAACAAACAAGGAGGTTAGAGATTCACCAAGTGGAGTTCATTACAGGTGTGAAAGGTGGGAACTGTTAGGAAGTCTCAGTGTATGTTAGCTCAGTAATAGATCAAAGTGAGGAAATCACAGTGGTACTCCAACTCATGTATGAAAGATGCCCCCCCAGAGGGCTTCATGGTGTTGCCTCCAGATACTCCTGCCTCAGTTTCTCAAGTTCTGGTCTTAAAAGCAGGTGCTAGCATACCTAGATATGATTTTAACAATCAACAACATCTATGCTAGAGGAGGAAGAAGGGAAGATGGGGGGAGGAGAGGAGGAAAAGGAGGAAAAGAAGAAAAAAAGGAGAAAATCCTGATAATTTAAGGAAACTAGGGCACTTCTTTGACACAATTAAAACCATCTATTTCAAAGTAAATATCAGTATTATACCAATATGTAGTACCCTAGATACCTGTCCATTAATGTTAAGAACAATAACACCCTTAATTTTTTCCTGTGAATATTCTTCTTTAGGTAATAGAAAGTCTGAACATTAACAAGTGAAGAGATTGAATCAGCAATCAAAAATTTACCATCATCCCTGCCCCCAGATCCCACTGGCATTACTAGTGCATTTCATTAACTGTTTAAATAGGGATTACTAACAATCTCTACCATCTTCAGCATAAGGAATAGATATTATTCCAAACTCTTTCTGCAGGGCCAGAATTACCTTGATATGAAAATAAGGAAAAGACACCGCAAGGAAAGGAGCACGCAGGACAATAACAGATACAAGAATCTTCAAGGCAAAACCAGTAAGAACAACAGAACAGTATTTCCAAAGGATCCAACACCACGGCCAAATGTGATTTATCCTTGAGATACATGGTGTGTCAACATCAGCAAATCAAAAAGCACAGTATGCCATATCAACAGAATGAAAGACAAAAACACGACCATCTCCATAGTTGCAGAAACAGCATTTGACAAGATCAACATCTTCATACAATAAAAACTCCCAATGAATTAGGTATAGAAAAAAATGTATGGAAACACAGTTGAAACCACATACAAAAAAAGCCCACAGTTAGCACATCATACTCAGTACTGAAAAATTGGAAGCTTAGGATAAAGAAATGAGACACGGATGACATGTCATGTCATTCCTAGTAAACATAGCATTGTAAGTCTTAACCAGGGACTGCAGGCAAGAAAAGGAAGTAAAACACAACCAGTCCTGACAGAAAATAAGTTTTCTGTTTTCAGATGGGATGATTATATGTAGAGAAAACTCTAATGACTCTACCACAAAGTTGTTTTGAAGTAATAATTGAATTCAGTGATGTTGCAGGACACCAAATCCACACAGAAAGAAAATCAGTGGCATCCTATATGCCAGCAATGATCTATCCAAAGGAGAAAGTAAGAAAATAATTAATTTCAATTGAAAAAAATAAGCTTAACCAAGGATCTAACAGATCTAGATACCCCAAATGAATCAACAAATGTGGTACATATATATACAATGGGCTATTATTTACCTCTGAAAAGGAAGAAATTCCAAGGCATAAACATGGACAAACCTTGAGGACATTGTGCCAAGACTTCTTGATCTTGACAAAAACTCATTGTGTGATCATGCTTTTATAAGTGCGGACCAAAAATGGTCAAATTCATAGCAAATATGTAATGAATGGTGGTTGGCAGGCATGGAGAAAAGGGTGATAAGCAGGAATTTTCTGATGGGCATAGTTTCAGTTTCATTACCATAGTTGTACAATATGAGTGTACAATGTCACTGAAATGTACCACAACACAGTTAAGAGGATGCTGTGCATTTGACGATAATACTGACTGGAGAGAGCGGAAGTAGTTAACTGGTGAAAGTTAGTAGTTCTCTTCTGAGACTGAGTCCTCACTCTTCAATGACCAGCCATGTGACCTTGGACATAACATCTGTGGATGCGTTATAATCTAAATGAGAAAGGAGACCTGGCAATGCTGTTTGAAGTTGTTGCTTGTGTGGTAACAAATCATAATACACTGTGTCAGTAGGATACATGTGAGGCATTTTACCCCTTTGTTTTTCTAATTAGGTGAATTAATTAGATCATTATGGACAGCAAGAGGACCATGTCTACATGCAATAAGCAATAGGTCTTGATTGTTACTCTTTTGTAACTTCCTCATATAGGATATCACAAGTGTCCCTGAGTTCTCTCCATAGAAACTCAGAGGAAATAGGATGCTCGCGCTTCCTAAATCTGCTCTCGAATAGCTGGTTCAGTGTCTCTCGTGTAGTCTGTCTTGTTACTGTGCCCTCAGCTGCTCCCCCCAGGGCCTGGAGGGGGTCATTAGCATTCTCAGGTGTAGCACTGGCCACAATTCAGTTAATTTAACAAAAGAGTTTAATGATCCCAGATTGCTTACACTTTCAGTTGTTTCGGTGAATTGTATAAAATGTGGTACTTTACACATTTACACAGGCAGCTATAATCTCAAAATCTAGGGGAGTGTTTTTAAAACAGCAAAACTGTGTACAAAACACTAATAGTTAATTTGTGTTCTAACATTAGTCAGAGTAGCTTAATAGAACTCTTGTCGCCTGAACTGGGTGAAGCTAGTGACCACTGTCCAACCAGGCATCATGTGTCTCTGTCAGGTTTATCCCCTGTGCAGTCACAGCAAATTACTAGCAATTGAGATAATGGAAAGGAAAGTCTGAAGGGAAAAGAAAAAAGAGGTGGAGAAATGGAGGAGAGGGGAGAGAGTAAGTGGGAGAGGGTAATGGAGAGAATTAGTTTCTGAAAGTACCCATGAGTCCATTTGGGTGATAGAGCAAGAGAAAGAATAAAGAGACCCAAAGACACAGAAGGAGCTGCTCCCCCAGCCCCCAGAATGCAGGAATCGACAAATAAGACAGGATGGGGTTAGCAAATGACCGTCTTGCAACCATTCAAACGATTCAGAGAAGAATTAAAATGATGCTGAATTAACTGGAGGCTGAATGCTGCAGGACACACAGCATCCTCGAGACATAGGCCCACTGAAAAGGTAGTATGACCATTTCATGATATTTACAGTTGATGTTATTAATAATGAGCCCAACCTCCTGCTGAGATGCCCAGAAAAGTCATGCTTCCCTGGAAATCCTGCCCCAGACACATCACTTGAATCATGAGAAAAATCAGACAATCCGAGTAAATCAGCCCCTCAGAAACATGGTCAGGTAGTCTCAAGCACACCTGCAATCCCAGCAGCACTTGGGAGCCTGAGGCAGGAAGGGCAGCCTGGTCATCATAGTGAGATAGAAATAAAAGAAATTAAAACAGAGGAGCAAACACATCATCTCATGAAAGGCAAAGTACAGTAGAGGAAAAGCTAAGGATGAAGGAGGGTGAAGAGCTGTTTAATCACAGTGCTGGGTGGTGATAGTAGGGGTGGGGGGACAGCCAGCCTAGCCTAACCAATGAGTTCCTGGCCAACGAGAGACCTGTCTCAAAAACAGGTGAACAGCACCTGAGGGAAACAAAACAAGAGGTTGTCCTCTGTCTCCAACATGCATGTGCCTGTGCATGTGTGCACGCACACACACACACACACTTTAAAAGGTGATTTTAAAATAAAAAAAAAGTTATTGTGGACATTAAGGAGTATTTCTGAGCTCTATTTGCTAGTTGATTTTAATCATTATATATTGTTTTCAAATCAGATTATAACAACTTTGAGAAAAGAGATAGTCATTGACAGTTAAAGTTTCCATAGTGACTATTACTTTATGCAATAACTGTTCAAAAATTTACATATTTATTAGCTAAACACTGACAAGAAACAATGATGTTCAAAGCATCTTGGGCTCAACACCCCCTCCTGTTTTTTTAACCTATCAACATTACCAGACACACAAAACCAAAGACTGTTGTGGACTCCACTCGCCTCTTGGCATCTGCCTTTCTAGGTTCACCCTTCAGGACTAGCTTGTGCTATTCTGTCCTTTTCCACACCTACCAGTCTCTGTCAATCCCACAAACTGCCTCTGCTATCACCTCTCCACTGAACCAGCTCCGACAGCCTAAGCAGCTCCCTCCTTCTAACTACAGTACTATCAGTGGGCAGCTAGTCATTCACACTTCCCGAGTGGCAGTGGCAGAGTTGACACCATCGACAAGTTTCTGCCTCTAGAAACTCTCCTGGCCCTTGCATCCCCACTTGCTGTCCTCCTCTGGCTACTCTGGCTCTTCTTCCTTGGCTGTTTCTCTCCTGGGTTCCTTTTGAAGCCCAATGCTACATGGCTTCATTTGTCTCCAAGTTCACCTGTCCAACCACCATCTGTTACTCTCCTATGATGCCTTATAAACTCAACATCTCTACATCTCCACAACTCCTCCCCTTAGCCAGAGTGTCTCATCTTGGAGGCTAGCACTGAACCACCGGAGCCAAGGAGCCAGAGTCTGGCATCCATCCTTGACTCCCCTTTCAGCCTGGACAATACTCCTGCACTCCATCTCCACACAGTCCTTCCACTGTGGACCAAGCCCTGTTCATGTTACTACTATAGCCACCAATGTCCAGCCTCTAACCCACATGCTCTCTGCATTAAGATGATCCTGCATACAGAGCTATAATGCTGCTTCCCTGATTAGAACACCTCAGTGACATTCTGTGATTTCAACAGTTTAAGCCCTATTCTGACAAGGACATTGTGACTACGTCCTTCTAGACTTTCTTATTGTTATGTGACCCATGTTTGGGATATGCTCTGGTCCCTACCTGGAACAATCTTTCCTATCTTCTTCATCCATCTAATGCCTACCATCCTTTCCTCGACAGGTAGAATTAGGTGAGTATGGACCAATGTGCCCCCCCCCATTATAATACTTCCCTTGCTCATCAATTGCTGCTTGCTTCATGGCACTTGTACCATCTATAACCGCAAGCATCGTGCCTACCCCTGCACTGCAGTCAAAAGTGTTACTCACAGGTCCCATGCTGATCATATGTGAATTCTGTACCCTTCCAAATTATCATCCATGTAACACACACTTCTTTTCTAAATCTTTCAGAAATATCTTTTTCTTCAGTGCCTTTATCTAACTCTGAAAAAGCCCTCAGTTCTATCCACAGATATTTCCCCCTAAATATTAATGTACTTTTCTGTCCTTAAAATACACAAACATGCCACTAATTTGGGTTCCACTAATTAAAAAATCTGTGACTATCACTTCCAGATGAGATTATACCAACTTTGAAAAAAAGAATAGACCCAATGACACACATTCAGTAACCCTATCACTGAGAATATTAAAAACTTTACTAGAAATATAACTCTTAAGTTTGGGTTTGTGAGTTAAAGAATTTAATTTATACTTTACTCTTTTGATTGTAGTTCATTTTTATGCATAAAAATAATTTTCAGTTACGGTAATATCCATTAAAATACAAGTGATGAATTGGGAGTTTATATTGTCCTATCTTACTCTACTTTTATTTGAACATATGTGGTAGTTGGAAAGAAAATGGCCCCACAGACTCATAGGGAGTGGCACTGTTAGGAGGTGTGGCCCTGCTGGAGGAAGTGTGTCGGGGTGGGGGGTGGGGGGGTGGGGTTGGGCTTTGAGGTCTCAGAAGCTCAAGCTAGGCCCAGTGTCACTCTCTATTCCTGCTGCCATTGCGTCCAGATGTAGAACTCTCAGCTCCTCCTCCACAACCATGTCTGCCTGATTCCCACCATGACAATAATGGACTAAACCTCCTGAAACTATAAGCCAGCCCCAATTGAATGTTTTCCTTTATGAGAGTTGCTATGTCATGGTGTCTCCTCACAGCAACAGAAACCCTAACTAAGAGAGTATATATAAACTTAGAACGGTGTTTGATTTTCCACTGAAGAGAACACAGTCCAATCAAATGAAAACTTAAATATGTGGCATCTCTTCTTTATGGTTTCAACTAAGGACTGAGTTTCACTCTAGACACACCAAAGCCAGTCCCCGTGAGTGCCAAAGGAGGACAGCTGTGGGGATCCTCCTCCACATGTGGCTGTGTGTCTGTCTGTCCTTCTGAAGCTGCACTCTGATTTCCTTCACTAGAACAGTCCTCTCCAATTGTGAACATTTTACAGAAAAATAAGAGCAAGCTTGCCACCCCAGCCCCCATTAGACTAATGTGACCACTTGGAAAGAGCAGATCCAGGGAATGAGAGCAAGAAACTGAGGCCCAAGGAGGCGCTTGCCCAGTGTTTTCTCTCACGTGCAGATGCTGTTTTAATTTTTATATTGTGGAAGGGTATGAGTACAGGTCATAAACTAAAAAAATAGAAAGGGACAGGAGTAAATACATGTGACATGAAGGCAGAGGGGACCACTTGGAGCCAGAGAAGAGGAGGAGGAGGGCTGAGGGGGTCTGGAGCAGGATGATTAATAGAAAGTATACAGCAAAATGCCATAACAAGATCCATTAATTTCTGTGCTGATTTGGGAGGGAGGGAGGGAGAGGTGAAGGTGAGCAGGCCAAGAGAGTTTAGCGAGCAGTTCCAGGTTTCCATTTTGGGAAGCCTGGGTGAGCTCAGGAAGCACACCAGAGCCTTGCTTGCCACCCCTCAGTGGTTTTTTAAACTGGAGTTCTGCCTGCCAAGGCCACATCCTTGGCTCCTGACCACAACACTCCGATTTCATTAAATCTGGGACCTCATTCTTAAATGTATACTAAAAGATTACCCTAATTATCAAGGCAACATTAACGACTTTGCACAGTTACTAACTTTTCCTCAGCCTGCTCTGACATGCTGCTGCTGAGACAGTGTGTTGGTGCCAGTTTCGATGAGCACTCTGGCACTGTGCACTCCTTTTTATAAGACATTCATTATGATTTAAGTCAGCATTGCATGGAGGAGTCCCCGACACAGGGTATTCACTAAAGAATAGAAAAATGGCTTCAAGTAGTAATATCAGAAACAGATGCACACTGGCATATATATACGTGCTACTCTCATTCAGGATACATAGTGGGGGGGAGGATTTTGTATTTGTTATATGAAGCAGGCATCATTTCTTTCTTCTTTTTTTCCAGATAAAGAAACGGAAGCACAGAGAAGCTCTTGGCTGAGCTAGCACTTGAGCTGAGATTTGGAGTCAAAGCGTCAAGCTCCATTGCCAGCTCTGTGGATTTACTACAGTGCTTTCTGATATTACACATTACTGTGTATATGTGCTTCAGTAACAGGGGAAAATATTTACATTATCATGTCAAGTTAGAAAAAGAAAACAAAATGTGATAGAGAAAGGGAATAGTAAAAGGAAAAGAGAAAGAAAGAAAGAAAAAAAGAAAGAAAGAAAGGAAGGAAGAAAGAAGGAAGGAAAGAAGGAAAGAAAGGAAAGAGAGAGAGAAAGAAGGAAGGAAGGAGAGAGAGAGCGAGTGTGCCAACTTAAATGCTTAGAAAAGAACCTCCCACAGTTTAGATACTAACAGCCCGACAGTATTTGTAAAGTTTTTTAGGTGGAAATATTTCCGTATTATTTTCCTCATTTAATAAAGCA
This sequence comes from Onychomys torridus, assembly GCF_903995425.1. Classification (NCBI taxonomy): domain Eukaryota; kingdom Metazoa; phylum Chordata; class Mammalia; order Rodentia; family Cricetidae; genus Onychomys; species Onychomys torridus. The sequence goes on along the minus strand of NC_050447.1, from coordinate 81,066,522 downwards.
ATCAAGTACTGCTTTTGGTGGTAAGATTATAATGTATCCTTTTAGAATGTTGTGCTGTTTCCTATGTCCCCTGCCCCAAGTTTTTCTCTACATTTTCCTCTTTACTTCCCACTTCACAATCTCCCGCCCCCAGGCTTTCTTTATTCACCAAATGTTTCTTCTCTGTTTTCTCTTTCCTAAAGAGACAAGGAATCTGTTTCTTCCTTTTTCCTGTTGTCTCCCTTCCCCCACCTCCCTGGCCTGCTTTCCTTCCACAAGGCTATGAGCAGAAGGAGAGAAGGCTCCAGGTCCCAACTGTCTGATGGCTCCTCACCCTCAGTGCTTCCCGGAGTACAGACATGAGGAAGGGCACCTAGCAGTGAAGCCTTTCCAGGAAAAACCACACAGCACTGTTCAGTTGTGGGATAGTTGCACTGTGCGAAGATACAGTGCTGTGATTGGTGTAATAAAGAGCTCAATGACCAATAGCTAGGCAGGCCGTATAGACGGGACTTCCGGGCAGAGAGAGGAAGTAGCAGGCATAAGGGAGATGCCAACAAGATGTGGAGAGAGTCAGATACACAGAATGAAAGACAGGTAAAAAGCCACATGGCAAAATGGAGATGCATAGAAATGGATTAATTTAAGTTATAAGAGTTAGTTAGGAACAAGCCTAAGCTATAGGCTGAGCTTTCATAATTAATAAAAAAAACTCCATGTCATTGTTTGGGAGCTGGCTGGCAGTATGGAAAAAGACTCATTACATTCATTCTCTCAAATGACTTCTAAAATAGTTAAAATAAAAAAAATTAACTTCGAAATTAAGGACGACTGGCCCGTTAGTGATTCTGCGTCTCTCTGGAGTTCCTTCCCAGCATTCCCCTCTCCCTGTGCTTTTCTCTACTTCTTGCTAGCTAATGACACCTTTTGGGGCCTCTGTGCTGACAGACCTGTCCATGGTCCCTTTTGAATCTTGTCCTCCTTCTGTTCTTGCTCTGTCTTCTTTCAGACTTACCCTTCCCTTCTGAGCATGACACTGTCTCTAATTAATCCCCTATTATGAGGCTGGACCCTTGCTGTGGGTATCCCACTGAAGGCCACTTCCATGGTTACACCTGATTTTCAATAGAGCAAGAGCAGCAATACTTATGCCTTAATGTGTGGAGCCAAGAGCACCCCAAGCTTTCATGGGTCACCTGTCATCCTACTGGGATTCCATGTTGGGACATCTGTTAACTAGGCTGGTGACTAAGTAGGCCAGAGGGCCAGGTATGCCTGGTGATCTTTTATAATTTTTGGCCTTTTATTTAGATTAGCTGCACATTCATAATAACTTGAAGTTTAACTCCATATATTCTATTGTTTTCTATTTAGAAATCTATTTCCCTTCAGCAATTTATTCTAGCAATACAATAAAGAAAATAAATAGGAAGCTGATGCTTCTTTTTTGTCGGTTACTCTTCAAATCTTAGTTCTTACACACCTTACAATAAGGAATACGAGACAGGTCCTCTATTAAGATGTGGCAAGATCATGACTGCAAGCCTTTATCACTTCCTGTCATCATTCTTTCTTCTTCTTCTTCTTCTTCTTCTTCTTCTTCTCCTCCTCCTTCTCCTTCTCCTCCTCCTCCTCCTCCTCCTCCTCCTCCTCCTCCTTCTCCTCCTTCTTTTTTGTTTTTTTGAGACAGGGTTTCTCTGTGTAGCTTTGTGTCTTTCCTGGATCTTGCTCTATACACCAGGCTGGTCTCGAACTCACAGAGATCCGCCTGGCTCTGCCTCCCAAGTGCTGGGATTACAGGCGTGCGCCACCACCGCCTGGCCCTGTCCGTCTTCTTGCTTGAGCCCCTTTTCTAGCCCTCCCTTGCTTCCTGAAGGGTGGTTTCAGCTGTTTCATGTTTAGAGAAAAGTGTTTTCAAGTTGTCTTATTTGTTGATCTACCCAGGTCAGAGATAGGTTCAGCTCTCTCCCACTCAAAGGAAAAATAGCACGTACATTTCTCTCTTCTCTCTGTCTCTCTATCTCCCTCTCCCTCTTTCCATTTCCACCTCCATCTTTCTCTCTCTCCCTCATTTGTTTAAAATGAGGTCTTTATGTGTAGCCCAATTGTCTGGAAGCTGAACCCTCCTGAGTGAGGGGGTTACAGCCAAACACTATTGTGGCTGCCCCTCCCCCATTATAAAAACAAGGTGTTCATTGCAAATAAACAAAATCAGGCAATAAATAAAGTGACAATCATTAACCTCACCACTTGCTGTCAATGCAGCTGTCGATCCGTCTTTTGGGGTTTTTAGACCTTTCCACATCCACAGGGCCAAACATATTTGCCACAAATTTGTTTCTCCCTTCTCTGATCAGGCTCACTCCTTGTGCCTCATAATATGTTCCATCCTACTTCCTCTGTGGCTGGACCTGAGGTATTATTCTGTCTTCTGCAATTGTCCCTGACTTTTCCTCCACCCATCTAACACTCCCTCAACTCCAGCTTCTTTCCACCTGCTTCACTGAGTTTCACACACCCCAGCAACACACAGAGTATACCCTACACTGAAACTCCAACCATGTAACAGTCACCTTCTAATCTACAGCATCTTCCCACTTACATCCTCTGCTGTCAGAGAACTGAGATGGTGCTCTGAGCCTGGTGACATGGAGGGCGGTCAGAGCACGGCTGTCTAATAAACACCTTTGGACTGATAAATGGCTCACTGACCTATTTTGTTTTCATTTAGTGAGAGTTCTTACTCAGTCCTTTAAAGACTGGATCTGATTTTTCATAGCTTCCAGATTTATCAGTCAATGAAACTTTACATGGATAGCCTAAAGATGGTTTTCACTGCTCTCCCCACAGTAGTATCATACCTATTTTCTAGAAAGCCGTGAATTCTGGGTGCCAATTAAGACAGACTTCCCCCAAGAGAATCCTTTGGTGGCTGCCCAAAGCTGATGAGCTGATGGGGCATCATTTACTTCAGCAAGTTTACATAATCCATGCAGCTAAGCGCTGTCTCCGCATCAATCACTACTGCAATCGCCCGTTGCTAATGTGCTCAGGTGAGAAATGTCCCTCTGCACCAGCTACTGAGGACAGTTTTGATTGATTTAACAAGGGTTCCAATTTATCCAGGAGTTGTGAAAGGCTCAGTAGTTTCAAGGAACAACAGCTGGAGACTCCAAGCAAGTTTGTGCTCCAAAGAAACAATGTGTGGCCATGTCTCAGATTGAAGCACAATTGCTGCCCAAAAGACATCACCTCTTTCAGACAAAGAGGGACCTGTGGGGAGTTTTTAAATTGTTAAGTGACAGGGTTGCAGATTCGTCACTCACCTCTCATCACACTTAATCAGAATCACGCTGTCTGTCCCGATTCCTAAGGCTGCAGCTCCCTTCTTGAGAGAAAAGTGACTCTGTTAAAAAAAAAAAAAATAACATGACAGTTTTATAATTAGTTCTTTATGAAGCCAAGATGATGTTCCTCTTTTGACTTTCCTCCTTTCTTTTCCTTTTGCTCCCCCAATGCCCGGGGTTCTCACAGGATAAACCCACTCACCTACCCTGGGTTTTTGTTTGTTTTCATTATATATGTGGTTTTCAAATTTAAATTAATTTATTTCTATGTGTATGGATGTTTTAGCTGCCTGCATGTCTATGTACCATGTGGATATCTGGTGCCCACAAAGGCCAGAAGAGGGCATTGGATCCCCAGTGACTGGAGTTACAGACATTTGTGAGCTGCAATGTGGGTGAATCGAACCAGGGTCCTCCAGAAGAGCAGCCAGTGCTCTTAACTTCCCAGCTATCTGTCTAGATCTCCCATTATATGTTTTTAAATGCACTACTTTACTAATTCTTTGAGAATTTCATATATGCATACAGTGTGTTTTGATCATATTTCCTTCCTCTCCTCCCCTTAAGTCTTCCCGTATCCACCCCACACCCCTTACACTCCTTCCAACTCCATGACTTTTTTTCATTACAGCCAACTGAGTCCAGTAGTTTGTGTTACCCACATACTCATGGGGTGGAGCCATTCACTGCAGCATGGCCCACCTACCAGGGGACCACAGCCTTGAAGGAAACTCACCCTTCCTTCCACAGCAGCCATCATTCCCTAGATCCTCACCTAGGGAAGGCATTTCGGAGTCCCTCCACACTCTAGTGTAGAATATAGACTGTTTTTTTTTTTCTTGCACAGGTCTTGTGTAGTCACCTACAGCTGCTGGAGTTCATGAGTACAGTGGTCCTGTCATCTCCAGAAGACACTATTTCCATCTGCTTTTCCCGACCTCTAGCTTTTATAATCTTTCCACACCCTCTTCCATGACAGGCTCCAATCATTGTGGGATTGATGTGATACAGATGTACCTTTTGTGGCCGAGCACTACTCAGATACTTAATCTCTGTACTTTGACTAGTTCTCAATTTCTGTGTTAATGATTATTTCCTGAACAAAGAAACTTCTCTGATGGGGTCTGAGAGCTACAACACTCTATGGGTATGGATATAGAAGTTTGGAGGGCAATGTGATACTGAGTTAACTTGGCAAGATAATAAATAGTAGTAGGTTTACCTCTGTGGTTGATGAGTTCCCCAGCCATGGATTCTTGGTCAGATGCTAGGCATGCATTTCTTCCTGTGAGCATGCTTTAAACCCAATTGGAAACCATAGGTTTACATCCATAACAAGCATGCCACTGTTTCATTCATCTTGCTATATTGTTATTAAAGTTTTAAGGGATCATGGTTGGGTAATCACTGATGGCATTAAAATATTATGGTGAAACACATAATTGTGCAACTTAAATACCATGTTAACCATCTCTGAGAAATAACCATGTCTGTGTTCTTAACTGTTTTCACATCATTGTGCAACAGTTACCACCATCTACTCCATAGAACTCCTTCATTGTATAAAACCAAAACTCTTCACTAAACATTCTCTCTTTCCTCACCCCTGACTTGGTCTCTGTCAATTAGACTACTTTAGGCATAGCATCCACTTGTGTCGTCCACTACAGCTGCTGGAAGTTCATGAGTACAGTGGTCCTGTCATCTCCAGAAGACACTATTTCCATCTGCTTCTCCCTGACCACCACCCTCTTCTTGGTCTCTGTCAATTGGACTATTTTAGGTATAGCATTCACTACATTGTGGATACTTTGGTTGCTTCTACCTTTGGGCTATTGTGGCTAATTCTGCTAGAAACCCAAGTGTACAGATACTTCCTTCCTTAAGATGCTGTCTTTAATTGCTTGAGGTACATAGCTAAAGGCAGAATTACTGGACCATATGGTTAATAGAATTTTAACTTTTGAGAAACTGCCATACTACTGTCTACAACTACTGTGTTATTTTTACACTCCTACCAACAGCACACAGAGGTTGCCATTTCTCCACATCCTCCCATTGCCCAGGCTATCACTGACTCTCTGGTGTCAAGTGATTCTATTGCCTCAGCCCCCTGAAGCTAACTGTGTTCTGGCTTTTGAGGACAGTCTTCCTAACAGATGTGATGGTAATACCTTGTATTTTTGATGTGTGCTCTCTAAGGAATGATCTAGAGTCTTCTTATGTGCTTCTTCTTTGGTGAAATGTCTATTCAAGTCTTTTGGTTATTTTTGAATAGGTTGTTTTGGTTGTTTTAGTTATTGTTGTTATATTTGTTGAATTCATCTGGGTTTCTCAAGGAAAGAAAAATATATTGAAAACTGTAACTGGATGTGAGGTCCCAGCAAAGCAATCCCACCCCACCACCGTGTGTGTGTGTGTGTGTGTGTGTGTGTGTGTGTGTGTGTGTGTGTGTATGAATGTGTATGTGAGAAACAGAGTGTATGAGGGTACATGCATAGTTCAGCATGTACATGGAGGTCAGAGGACAACCATGGATATCAGTCCTCACTTTTCACCTTGAGACAGGGTCTCAATTAGCCAGGCTAATTCTGCTCCCCTGGCTTTGGATACTTCTCCCATGTTTACATCTTCCATCTCTCAGAACAGATACACTATGATTACAGACATTGCGCTACTGCATCTGGTTTTTATGTGGGTTCTGGGGCTTAGTCCCTTGGTTGTCATGATTGTATGATTTACCCACTGAGCCATCCCCCAGCCCTGAATTAACTTTTCACAAACACTTAGCAACTGCCTCCAGTAATAATACACTGTATGACTCTCAAACTCACATTTTGCTCTTCAAAGATTGCCTTCCTTCCTTCTGATATTTTTAAAGCAGCATACAAAGTAATGGTAATGAGTTTCATTATGGCATTTTCATACCCATTTTGTTTTCCTTGATCCGTCTTTTCTAGACCTCTCCCCTATCCTCTGTCCCCATCTGGCTGGTTCCCTCCCTTCCTCTACTGGTTCACTTCTGCTTTCACATAACATGTGTTCTATCACACACACACACACACACACACACACACACACACACACCTGCCCCCTTCTCCCCCCGCGCGCACACACAACATCTTAAGGTTTGTTTCTCCTCTTGTGCTCATTGTCTAACTCCAAGAAACTATACATAATTGTTCACAAACTTAGTGACATTATATGCATTCAAGCAGGAAGAGAAATTGGTCCTAATTCCAACACTCTTCCTCTGGAATTCTAGGAGGTCTTAAGTGTCTGGGGCCAGGCAGGTAGGTCAAACTGACAGCCTGCTGCCCAGTTTGTGCTTTTGCTTTTTGCTTGGAATCTGGGTCTTGATGGCTGTAATCACCTTGGCATTTGGAGAGCTGGGGAAGGCTAACGTAAGCCCAGCTGTACTGCATCTGCCCATCAGCCTCTTACGATTAACTACAGATCATTAAGCTGTCCAAAAGGAGATCAGCTCCCTCAATTTACATCTCCAAAGGGCTGCTGAGTGGAATTTTAAATCATGGTTCTAAATAGGCATGTTCTTCTCAAGTGCCCAGTCTCCACTCGTCTGAAATTTTAAGTATGCAGTGCATGAACTCGTAACAGGTATATTTTTAGGGAAACTGTTCGATAGAGCAGGAAATCACATTTGTAGCAGCAAAAAAATAATATCAACCAATAAAGGGGACACGCGAAAGGGATGAATTTTAAAAGCTCGGGGTAGCTAGAAGTAATGAGAAAGGGCCGTTATCTTCATTTTACAACCACAGAATGACAAGGTGGATATCTGTTACTAAGATACCTGGGAGCTGGGAGAAAGAGCTCAGTTGGGACAGGGATCTTAAGGGTGTGTGACACCTGTCTCCCTTCACCCCTTCTATCACAAACCGATGTTCTCCTTTGTAGTTGGCAGAGACTAGGGAACCCAGAGCAGACGTTCAGAGGAAAGCAGTGCTCAGTCTCTTATTGTCACGAGAGCTCAGAGAGGCCAGCTGTCCTGGCTGAAAAAGCACAAATACCTCAAATTGTGCCCCCAGAGAATGTGCTCTGAAGCTCCAATCTGCAGATTGGCAAATTGTGGCTAAGTAAGAGATCTGATGCACCTGCCCATGAGAGGTGCATTCTCATCTGATCTTTAGTGAGAAAGAACAGGGATCTGTAATTGAGGAGTAATTATGAAGGTAATTGATTGTTGTAAAAATGCCACAGATTTAAGGAAGCCCACATGCCCCAATAGAGAGCTTAAAGATGGAGAACAAAGGTGATATGAGGCATGAAAAAAGAAAATTAGGCACCAAGCACTATTTATATTTCCAGGAAAGGGAGCAGAGGCATATAGCTAAGTGGTATTCACAAATAGTAAGGCATCTATGGGGAGGAAGGAAATTGAGGGTCATTTAATAAGGAAGAAGCAGCAGAGACAAGTTGAATGACATGCCTTTCTATACATGAGAAACATATGACAATCATTTTTAATCCTTGGTCCCTTGTAATGGAACTACTTGTAGATGAACCAGAGGAGAACAGCATCTAAAAACCAATCTCCTTCCTGGATGCTGAGGATTCTGGGGAAAGGGCATCCAGGGAGAACTAAGAGGATGCTTGTCAAGAACAAACAGGTGTCCACTGGGGAGCCAGCCCAGCCTGGTAGATTCAGTTGAGGCAGGTCCAGTCCCCTCCTCTCTGCACCAAGGCTGAGAAAAGTGTCCTAGCATAGGCCCCAGGCTCCAAAAAGCCAGCGCATGCGCCAAGAACAGGGGAATCCATGGCTGATATGTAAAATTAAATTAATTATAAAATAAAAATTTGTATAATGAAAAAAAGAACATATAGATGGTCTTCATGTAGGAATAGCTGTCCCAACAGTGGGCTGGAAGGGATACTCTATTCTGGGTGGCTTCAGAAAGCAAAATTATGAACAAATTTGGAAGCCTCAAGGATTAAAATTTGTCTCCCAATAATGAATATTAGTATAATATTCTATTCATGGGCACATTCCTCTTTTGTCTTCTGACTTGGAAAATGTAATAAAACTTTGACAGAGCTTAGTACTTATTTAGGACTAAGTCATATTTCCATTCATGGGTAACATATTAAAAACTAAGCCAAAATTCTAGCTTGATGGAAAGTTTTGTTTCTGTATTTTTTTTTTTTTTGTTGTTGTTGTTTTGGTTTTTCAAGACAGGGTTTCTCTGTGTAGCTTTGCGCCTTTCCTGGATCTCGCTTCTGTAGACCAGGCTGGCCTCGAACTCACAGAGATCTGCCTGCTTCTGCCTCCCGAGTGCTGGGATTAAAGGCATGCGTCACCACCGCCTGGCTTGTTTCTGTATTTTTAATGTTGAAATATTGAAAACTTCTAGAGGAAAATACTTCGGGATATAGATACAGGCAACCGTTTCTGAGCCACACTAGCATAGAAAGCATCCCCAAACGGACAAATGGGACTTCATGAAATTAAAAGCTTCTGCACAGCAGAAGGAACTATCAACAGAGTGAACTGACAGCCTGTGGAGTGGAAGAAAATCTTTGTCAATTCTACTTCAGATAAGAGGTTAATATCTAGCATATAGAAAGAATGGCAAGAATTAAACACCACAAACTCCCAACTTCCAAGCAACAAATGGGCCAATAATCTGAACAGACAGTTCAGGTTCAAAAAAATAAATGCAAATGGCAAATAAATATTTTTTAAATGTTCACAACCTCTCTAGCCATCAGAGAAATGCAAGTTCAAACTACTTTGGGATTCGAATTCGCCTCAGTTAGAATGACTATAATCAAGAAAAGAAATGGCAACAAATACTGGCATATGCCTCACAAGGCTACGTGGGGAAGGAGGAACCCTTATACATTGCTTCTAGGAGTGTAAACTAGTGTAACCACCATGGCAGTCAGTGTAGAGGCTCCTCAGAAAACTACAAATAGAGTTGTCACATGACCAGGTGTACCATTCCTGGGCAGATACCCAAAGGACACTACAGAGATTCCTGCACGTCTATGTCCATTGCTGCTCTTTTCATAGTAGCCAGGAAATGGAATCTGCCTAGATGTCTATCAAGTGATGGATAGATAGTGGTCCATACACACAATAGATTTGTATTGAAGTATGATGAAAAATGAAATTATGAAAATTCCAAGAAGTTACCCAGGCTCAGAATGACAAAACATTGTCTCTCATGTGCAGATCCTAGCCTTTCAGTGTCACATATCCAAATGAGAGTAAGAAACCTAGTCTGGAAAAAAGGAGGCTTCAAAGGAGGGCGCAGCACAAGTCAAAGGGAATACAACACCTGGAGCAAAAGAGCACAACAGGAAAAGTGGGAGCAGGGAGATGAGGGAAAGACTCTGTGTGTGTGTGTGTGTGTGTGTGTGTGTGTACCAAAATGATGAAAGTCCCGTATGGAAACCTGTTATATCGTAAGCTAATTAAAAAAATATTTTCAAATAAATTATATTGGTAATTTAGAGATAGTTTATATGATTCAGTTTGCACTGAAAATATATTTTGAAAATTAAGCAAACTTTCTAGTTTTGAGTGGTATGCAATTTTCCAATAGGAATCAATGAGAAGCCAGGCCTGAAGACACACAGTAATCCCAGCATTAAAGAGACTGAGGTAGGAAGATGGCTTAGTATTCCAGGCCAGAAGATAGATAACATGAGCTCCAGACTGGCCTGGAGAAATAAGGAAGGAGACAGATGGAAAGGATTATCCTCAGTGAAAAATGGGAATGTCCGCTGGAAGAGGATCCAATTTTAATCCTTCCATTCATCTTTATGGCTGCAGTTTGTGGTATGGGCTCCTTCAATCTTTTAGTGTGTATGCATGTGTGTGTGCAATATTTCAGTGTGTGTGTGTGTGTGTGTGTGTGTGTGTGTGTTTAACACTGAGTGTCTTCAATCACTCTCCATGTTATTTTTGAGTCAGGGTCTCTCACAGAACCTAGAGCTCACTGGTTGGTAAACTGGCTGCCCTGGCCAATAAGCCTTTCCTCTCTCTGCTTCTCCAGCGCTGGCATTATGAATGCACACGGCTATGCCTGGCTTTATTACATGGGTTCTGGGGGATTAAAACCAGGTCCTCATGTTTACACAGCAAACAGTACTGACTGTGCCATCTCCCAGCCTGTGCTCCTTCACTTCTAGTAGGGACAAGTTTCACCCTCTTTTGGTGATGATGGTAGGAGAACAAGAGGAATGACAGGCAGCTCTGGGACAAAGCAGTTCCTAGACTCTGAAGTCTTGGCTTGTTGGCTTCTCTCCTTCTGTTAGAATTTAGATGGGAAGTCTGAAAAGCCACTGCAATTCTTCCAAGCCACAGCTAGTCACATGCAAATATTTCATTATTTTTCAGTGTATCACAGCTTTTACTAGTCTTGGAGGAAACAAAGATGATTTAGTCAGCCCTCAGTACCCAGCCATCTCTTCTACTCCCCACACCCCTCCCACCCTCTAGTTCAGTGGTTTGGCCATTCTCATTGTCATTGAGCTTGCTAAAATTACTTTCAGTCATGACATTTGCTTACTGATCCATCTTCCAGGACTTCAGTACTTACTATTAAATTGTCTTTCTGGTGATTATATGTATCCATCCTTCATTCTATGTGGGTCTTTATATCAGCTCCACAGTGAGACCTTTTATGCCTACTCTGTGAAATAGCCCACTACTGCCATATGGAATTATAGAGTGATAACTGGTTCACTGTCTGTTTCCTAATGGAACAAAGGAACTGTATGAGGATAGACTTTGCACATGGTTGATAAATATTTGTTGACATTGTTGGCCATATGCTCAGAGAGTAAAACCAGGAAAATACCCACTATTTATTGGTTAGGATATCTGGCCACAAATGCTAGTGTTGAGGTGTGAGTTTGGTGGCTAGCCAGATCAGAGTTCTAAATGGGCAAGGTCCATCCTGAAAGCAAATCCAGAGTTTTTTTCTGGTTACTCACCCCAGAAGGCTTGGAATGGGATCCTTCCCAAGCATGGGGCAGCCACCAGCTCTTCTACCCTGACCATCTGCTTGGTGGAAGAGAAGCAACCCATAGACTTCGAATGAGGAAAGAGAAACGGCATGGCAATTTGTGACTCTCAGCTCCTAGCCCTTCAGACTTTGCGTCAAATGCCCTACTTCCTATACTTGAGGGCCATCAGTTATCTTTGGACTTGATGGTTTTTGATGGGTACCCCTCTTAGAGTTTTGTACAATGGGGATTTCCAACAATTAGATCTGGAAGTCAAATCTACGAATGACCTAGAATCTGCCTCTTTGACATTTCTCAAGGGGTTAATTCCCTTACTCCTCAGTGACCCACAATACCAACAGAATTTCCCTTGTCCTCCTGTATATGCCTCCCACATACCCATTGGTTTACCTTCACTGAGGTACAATAGAACTGGCTCTGGGCAGGGCTGGTGTGAGAACTGGAGATAGCTTATGAAGTACTTCTGGACCACCTGGATGGACCTCAGTAGGTTTTTACAGAGCATAGTCCTTCTTATTCTTACATAATTCCTCCCCAGTGTGACAACATTCTAATGTCTTTCTAGTTACCTCAAGTGGAATTTAGAAATCTTTAAGTAAAATAAATGACTGCATTTGCTTGATTTCTTAAAATAAATATATGTGATATGGAGTTCTAAGAAAATCTGGCAATGATAACCACAGCAATAGAGCAATAGCTAAACCCTTCCAGCACTGTGAATTCTTGGCATTGCTCTGTTCCTAGAAGTGAGGAGGCATGCATGTTTCAAAGAAGGAATATTCCCCAGACATGTACTCATCAAACCTTTCTCTCTGCTGCATCCATCTCCTCTTTGTCCTCAAGGGACACCAGTGGGCAGCTGGCTCTGGCAGCAGTGGTGGCTGTCAGCTCTGGAGTGTCACTAGGGTCAGGTCGTTTGACTCTACCCTTCCCGTGTGTTCTCTAGCTTACTTCCTCTTCTCAACAGCTATGCAAGTAGTTGTTCATTTTACAGAAGAAGAGGAAATGGAGTAGCTTACCTGAATTAGTGCCTATGAGGAGGCCAAGCAGACCTTGCACCATTTTGAGTTAATTTCAAAACTCATGGGCTTTAGATACTAACCTGAAGACAAATACACTGACCCAGGCACACCTAACCTGGCCTTCCACCTAATGTGGGATGCAGTCTCATGGGCTTTAAGAAGATGACTTCCCTCCAGACTCATCCCATGACAACATATGCTCCTTAAGGTCAGACATTGGATCATTGCTACTATTCCCTTCAAGTATGGCTCAGAGTAGCCCAGGAGAGAAGGAAGTGGGGAGGGAGCAGAAGGAAGGAGCTGGGAGAGAAGGTGAAAGGAAGGGGGAGGGGAGGGAGGGAAGGGAAGGGGATGGGAGGGAAGAGGAAGGAAGAAGTAAAAACATCTGCTGCTCAGGGGCTATGCCCCCATTGTCCCAGTCCCTTATTATCACTGCCATAAAATACCTCCAGGAGAGGTAGTGTGTGGTTATAGTCACTCACACCTAAGCAAGGCTCTGAAGTTCTTTGCCAGGAGTAAGCATGAGGAGATAGCAACATGAGAGTAGACTGGAAATAAGGTACAAACGCAGAAGCAGATGGGGCACTGAAGTTGAACAGGCTTCAGCCCGTATTTTCCTATTCTCCCTTCTGTCAGACTAAGTTTGTGCCTGGTGTGTGCCATTGTATTACATGAAAGTTGCCTTTTCCCATGCGGCTTGGGACATTTTCTTTTTAAATAAACTTTTTTATTTTGTTGTTATTACTTAAGGAGAACTACTTTGGGAATTGTCTCCCTCCAGAATGTCATATAAAATATGCAAACTGTTTTCTAGCGTAGTTGGAGAATTACTTCCCTACTTCCTGTGAACGGCCTGAGCTGATGTCTGATGACCCATTCTAGAAGACATGGATACATGCAGTCCTTGATCGTGAAAAGTGGAGTGAATACGTCCTGGTGATTTGCCTACAAGATCCTTCTTTCTCATACAATTGTGAAGGATGTTTTTCCTCAATGACATTGTGCTGTTTTGTGGAAGCTATTTCTGGAAGAGCTTGTGTCACATGAAGAAAAAAGAGAGATGTGAAATTTATCTCTAAGTATGGGATTTTGAGGGTTCAGAGTGACAGATGAGATTTGAGCTAGGATTTAAATCATTGCTATATCAGCTTTTAAGAACTTATCGAGAACTCATTAGATTATTTTTGTTAAGCTTTTCTTTCATGAAAGGTTTGGGGGAGGTGATAATTCAGCAGAGGATGGGTATGGAATGACTGGCAGTGTGGCCCTACAGGTGTCCTAATCTTGTGATGTTAAGTATTGCAGAGAAGTCATCTTGGAACTGGTTGCTCATGGCCTCAGTACTATCTCTGTTGCTGCCCAATGATTCCTTTCTTTCTTTCTTTCTTTCTTTCTTTCTTCCTTTCTTTCTTTCTTTCTTCCTTCCTTCCTTCCTTCCTTCCTTCCTCTCTCTCTCTCTCTCTTTCTTTCTTTTGGTTTTTTGAGGCAGGTTTTCTCTGTGTAGCTTTGCACCTTTCCTGAACTCACTTGGTAGACCAGGCTGGCCTTGAACTCACAGAGATCTGCCTGGCTCTGCCTCCCAAGTGCTGGGATTAAAGGCATGTGCCACCACCACCTGGCAACTCATTCATTTCTAATGATGTTTGTTTAATTTAGTCCCATGCAACTATTGCAAGAAAGCAGCTCATTTGAACAGAAGGAAAAATTAACAGCTTGTCCTCCTTATCAGCTAGATGAAATTCTAGACTGCATTGTCTCTAGATGAAGTTCTAGGCTGCACTGTGTCTAGATGAAGTCATAGTCTGCACTGTGTCTAGATGAAGTTCTGGTCTGCACTGTGTCTAGATGAAGTTCTAGTCTGCACTGTCTCTAGATGAAGTTCTAGTGTGCACTGTATCTAGATGAAGTTCCAGTGTGCAATATATCTAGATGAAATTCTAGTCTGCACTTTTGTCTAGATGAAGTTCTAGTCAGCACTGTTTCTGTGGGATATTTTTCTGTATCTGTGATATGAATATGTATTGCTCTGACTGGTTGATAAATAAAGCTGTTTGGCCAATATAGAGGCAGAATAAGGTTAGGTGGTATATTCCAACTGAAGAGAGAGGAAGAGAAGAGTGGAGGTGGAAGAGACACTGAGAGCCATCTCCAGGAGAAGCAAGATGTGAAAATACTAGTAAGGCACAAAGCCATATGGCAACTTATAGATAAATAGAAATGGGTTAAGTTATGAGCTCGTGTAAGTTATGAGAAGCTTAAGACAGGCCATTCAGTCTGTAAATAATATAAGCTTCTTCTGTGTTTACTTGGGACTAAGCAGCTTCGGGATGTAAATGGGAGAGATTTGTGCTGACTGCAGGCTGTGTGGGACACAGGAAAGATTCTGACTACACACTGGTCTCTAGATGGAGTTCTAGTCTGCACTGTCTCTAGATGGAGTTCCAGTATAAGAGCTAGAGGGGATGGAAGACACCTAAAAATCAAACCAAAACAGAACAAAAAACCAAGGCCCTCTAAATCAACATGAATAAAGGTCATATGAACTCACAGAGACTGAGGCAGCATGCACAAGACCTGCATAGGTCTGCACCAGGTCTTCTGTGTGTTTTACCATCCTATAAGGTTGTGAAAATCAAATAAGGTTATTCTCATTATTTATTGAAGTATTTTTAGACTGTCAAAGAGTAATCAGATATATCATACATTAAAAAAAAAATTCATGTGTCAAAATGGAAAGTCTACAGCCAGAATCAATTGGTATTCTAGGTAAGGTTCATAATAAAAGTGTAAATTTTAATTATGCATATTGAGATATAAACAGTGGAATTGCCTTTCTTTCTCTTATAATAAAGGGATAATAAAGGAATAAATAAAGAAATGGGCTTAAAGTTTATAACATGAAGAACAGGAATTATAGCAAAAGTAGTCTCAGAGCATATGATCTGAGCTTTCTAGAATAGGCTGAGTCAACTTTTGTCAAATGTGAAGTTCAAAAGCTTATGCTGAAGGTAGAGACACCTGACAGATAGCACACGGAAGCTTGCTCCTAGCAAACTTTAGATAGCCAAGAAAAAGGATGTCTAACGTGAAAGCATCTGGGCAGTTTGAAGCTGAAAATACAGAAATATTTAACTATTTAGGGATATGGATTTACTTCAGGGAAACAGGGAGAAGGAACATTATACTTGGTTTATTCATAGAGAAGCTAAACTTAAAAGTTATCTCCTGATGTAGGTCAAATCATGAGGCCTGGGCCAGCAGGGGTTTGGCCCTACTACGTTGCATAAGCTGCTGCAGTGTGGCTCCCTTGCCGCTTTGCACTGCCAGGTGAGAGAGAAAAGGAAAGCTGGCTTTCTGGTAGGTTAAAGCTGTTCGCTATGTGAACAGATTGGAACATTATTTTCTTGCCCACAAGAAAATAATGTAGAAAGGGTAGTGCACATTCTTTGAGAAGCTCAGGAGGAGCATGAAGTTCTGTGCCATGATATCTAAGAAGGAAGACCAGAGTTCTTAGCCTCCATCTAGCTAGCACCCAGTGATAGGCAGGAGCCAGTGTGTGGCAGAAATATGACTCAAAGATCAGACAGGAAAGACCCCTATGCCATTTCTTTATGGTACTTGTGATGCTTAATCTTCCTTGCAGGTCTGACTCGGTTTAGAATGACCAAGGAGGTGCACAGCATTTCGAGGTATGTCCATGAGATGAGAGTGTTTCCGGAGAGGGTCAGTTGAGGGGAATAAGAGCTATCCTGAAGTGGGGAGCCATAACCCATGGACTGGAGGTGGGGACAGAGTAATGGCAGGGAAGAAAGAGCTTGCCCACTCTCTGCTTCCTGGCCCGTCATGGTGTAAACTGCTCTGCCCTACCATGCCTTCTCATCACAATGGACTGAATTGTCTGAAACTGTGAGGGAGGTTAAATGCTCCCCTGAGCTGACTTGTGCCGAAACATAACTAATACTAAATCAAATATTAAATCAAGACAGCCAGCTTAGAATGAAATGGCTAAAGGTACAAGGGTGAATCTGTCTAATCACAGAAACTGCAGTTTTAATCAGAAAGAGTTCATCAACAGGGCTTTGTAGAGTGTGGGTTATATAAAGCGCTGCATCCATGATTCAGAAGAGCTGGAAGCCATACTACCTTTTCTCTTGCCCCTGTCTCTCAACACACAGTATTAGAGTGACATGGAGGAGATGAAATTAAATATAGTCTGCTTTGGGGTTGGAGAGATGGCTCAGTGGTTGGAGAGCCAGGTACTGTTTTTGCAGAGTACTAGAGGTCAGTTCCCATCCATGCTGGGTGGCTCACAACTGCCTGTAACTTCAGTTCAAGAGAGGCCTTTGGCCTCCATGGAGACCTGTATACATGTGCACATACTACACACACACAGAGATACACATAACTAAAAATAAATCTTTAAAATAAAAGGTATAAATTCTGCTTTATCTTTGGGGTTCCCATGCATGTCAGAGACAAGGAAGATATCCAACTGGTCAGCTCAGTTAAACTCATCTCTCCCTTCATTCTTTGAAGAAGTGTCTCCCGGAAAGAGACCATCTGAAGAAAAAGTACTTCCGGGTGTTATTCATTCAACCGGGGCTCATTCATTCAACCGGGGCTCATTCATTCAACCGGGGCTCATTCATTCAACCGGGGCTCATTCATTCATTCAACCGGGGCTCATCAATGCAATCATATGCTGGAAAGGACGTAAACACGTACATGCTCTGATGTGAAGGCGATGAGCCTGGGTACTGCAGCCATTCCTTTCTCCTTGACTTCCGGAAACATCTTATAGCGGGCAATAAGCATGGCATACATGTTGGAGATGGCGCCACCTAAAGGGCACAAAACAGTTACTTTTTCTATTCTCCATCAACATTTCTCATGCAAGCAGCATTCTTTCTTTCCATAGACCTAGAACAGTTTCTTTAAGTGTGTGGGCCACACAGCCCCATAGGGATCATATAACTGAATGTGGTGGGAAGGCGGGGTCAAAAAATTGGCAACAGTAAAAAGTTTCGCAATATATGACAACCACAAGTCAGTTCAAAATCAAACACATAATGAGTCCGAGTTGTTTCTGTCAGTGCTTGTCCTCGTTACATCATGCAATGTCATTGTAACTTTGTTTCTAAACACACATAATGACCACTTGACCTTTTGCATCATGCCACATAGTACCAGTGAACACTGACTGACATGTCTTGGCTCAGAGATGTATGTTATAAATAGCAACGCTTTTACTATACATGGAAGACGTTGTGCTCTTACAGAAATTTAATAGCTTAGTTATGGAAAACAAACAATATTTCTCTCTCATTGTTCCTTAGCTGGTACATAACAATGTACACGGACTGTATTGTGTTAGGATGTTTGATGTTCAAAGTTGCTGTTTAAGTTGGTGATATGCGTTTCATAAGTAACTAATGAATGAAAATTGGTTTGGGACTAGGACAGAATTTTTGACAGTTTCTGAAATGACCCTAAATATACCTCTGCCATTTGATATTGTGTATTGATGCAATGTGGCATTGGCTATTATAAAATCAATATAAGGAGTACCTCTTAAAAATGGTGATGCCTTTACATAGTGCATAGGGATCTAGCCAAGGCTTAATTCTTTTTGTAAAACTAAACATATATGTCTCATTATTATGCAAATTTGATTGTCCTTGATAAATGGTAAAATGTTATCCATAACAAAGAATTAAAATAATTCTTTATAATAAATAAAATAATTGTTTATGATTTATTATCAGTGAATGTTTTATTTGTATATGTATTTTATATGTCTAGAAACCCAGGTAGATAAAAAACTTCCCAGGTGAAAAGGGATCATGAGTGGGAAAAGTTGAAGAAACCTTGACCTATAACTTCCAGGGAAAATCCTTATAGCTTTCTTTTGAACTGCATCCTCAGATTCAAAGACACAGCTAAGAGGGTTCAGAACAGCACATTGGGCCTAACTACAGCAAGAAAAGCACCTTAAATGCCAGGCATGATGGCACACGCACTCAAGGCCAGCCTTATCTCATAGTGAGTTCCAGAACAGCCAGGACTATAAGGAGAACCTGTCAAAAAAGTGGGTGGTGGGGGTAGAAAAAGAAAAGCACCTCAAGGGGGAATTTTAATTTATTTAACTCTTGCTGCGTAGCTCTTTAAACGGTCTTCTTATTATTAAACAGTAACACGTGCTGGCTTTGAACTCATGATCCTCCTGTCTCAGCCCCCCAAATGCTGGAATTCATGAGTGTACCACTTTGCCTATCTTGAAGAGACTTTTGAAAAAAGACTTTTCCTTGTCTCTCTAGTTTGTAAGCATAACCAGTGGGCATTAGGCCTGTAAAGCCCTGGTACTGTGATGGAGGCAAACAGCTAATTTTTTTTTCCATTCCCAGCAATGCCTTATGCTTGAATTGGGACAAATAAACTACCATTAATGCTGCAGGTTGCTAATGGTTCCTACAGAATGCAGGATAAACATCCACGCTCACCTCACCATCCTCTGTTTATTCCTCTAAACAGGTCTTTTCTTTCAAAGATATCCCTGAGATACAATTGTATTCATAATGCAATGCTGTTTGATGATGTCAGCCTCACATGGAATTACATTTCCTGTATTTCCCCAAGACTGTCAAGGATTTCCTATGATAAAGTTTTACCCTACTCTGTAAGGAGCATCTCACATGACAAGCAATGAAACTTTCTGCAGGACTGTGGAGAAGCTTAGGAATTTTGCTATCCAGGAAATATAAATGCACATGAATATGCTGGCACAGAGAACATGAGTCCAGAAGGCAGAGTGAAAATGTCATCTCTCTGCCACACTTCAAGGAAGAAACTCTTGGGACTATTTCATGGATGGTTTGATTAGTCTGTTCTTCTAGTGAGTGAGGAGTAGGCAGGCCCGACCAGGTTGAAGGATCCACGAATCCTAAGCTCTGATACAGGCAGGCCATTTGGTACAAAGCAGCCACTAACCAGACCTTGACATTTCTACAGTCAGAATGTAGGCAGTTAGTACCTTATTGGACCATAGAGATCCAGGACAGCATAAAACAGGCCAAGTATGTTCAGATCAGATGCTCAGTTGAAAGACAGACGGTGTATGATGCTGGACACTCAAAGCACAGCTTTTGAGGATGTTTCACTCTAGCTATGATTTCTCAGTCTTAGTACTAACTGACGTTTGGAGCTACGGAATCCCTTAAAGGCAGGTTGAGTTAGGCAATGTAGGATGTTTGGACCCATTCATGGCTGCCAGTTGCAAGCAGCATTTTCTTTCAAGCCACAACAACTCAAAATATCCACAGATACTCCCAATGGTTCTTTTGGGAGGGCAACATTGACTCCCTAGTTGAGAACTGTGGCTCTTGTTACAATTCTTAGTCTGAGGATGGAGTGGGTGGAGAGAAGGGGATGAAAAGAAGGGAAATGCATACAAAGAAAGTGCCCTCAAGTGTAATTATTCTAGAAGCTTCCAGACCTGACCTCCTGCTCCCCATTTTGTACCTCAGTCATCCTCCAGCTAAAGGCTTTGCAGCCCTGATAATGAAGAAACTTGTGCAATACCACATGAGGATGAGGACGGATGCCTGAATCCTACAACCTTTAATGACTTTGTCAGGAAAAGATCTGTGACTAAGCCAGGCCTTTTCTCCCTTAGTCTTTATCCTTTATGACCCGCCAAAGAGGAGAGTACTTTTTGACTCTTTGGGTTTTTTTTTTTTTTAAGGCTAATTTTCTGTTTCATTTAACTATCACCTTCCTTTTAGCGTCTGAGAAGACATAGTATGCACTTAAAAACGTAAACTAACAGTTGAGAGCTGGTTAGACAAACATATGTAAGTCTTGTCCTTGAGGCTACTGTTGCTTGGCCCTTGTTTCATCTGCACACTTCTCTCACTTCTCACCTGGCTCTGCAGCTTTGCTTAAGAGGGATCAGAATCTGGCATTGCTGTGCCAGACAAGCCAGGTGTGGCTGTGGCCCTTCCTGTCCGACCCACCCATCATAGCGTACTGAAGACTGGCTTCCTCTCACTGACTAGGTTCTGCTCTGATACCAGGCTTCTTTTGCATGGGTCAGTGACTTCCTCCATCACCCTCCTGATTGCTCTTTCATCTGTGAATCAAGTCAAGGTCACAGTCATGAGCTAAGGGCACAGCATTTTGTTTGAGGTTGATTCTATGGGCTGGGAGAGGTGTAAATAATGGAGCTTAGGATGAGGTGGCTGGTATAAAAGGCAAAATGGAAAAGATTGGATAAAGAGCAGGAAGGAAAAATACCTCAGTGAAATCACCACACTCTTTTAGCTCTAAGGAATCATCTCCCACGCACTGTTAGACCCCCTTGAAATTAGTCTAAATGCACTTTGCTGCTCATTATTCCGAGAAGGGAATGGGCTCTACTGAGGAAACACACTTCGATACACGCTGTCACACACTGGGTGTCGTATTAAATGATTCTTTTCATTTCACTAGTTCCGGGAAATGCAGAGAGGGTGAATTTCCTTATTAGCAATCATTATTCTTTTGTCCAGCACTAGCCAGACATCTCATATGTAGGGTCATGGTAGAAGTATAGAGGGAATATCATGTCTGATTATACTCTGTTGAGCACAAATAACTGATTTTTTTTTTCCAGAGCTGAGGACCGAACCCAGGGCCTTGTGCTTGCTAGGCAAGCACTCTACCACTGAGCTAAATCCCCAACCCCAAATAACTGATTTTTAAGCACTAGTAAGCTTAAAGGTGTTTTCAATGGACTCAGCCTCACTTATTATTTTGATAAGCACATAGCCTAGGTAGCTTAATCATAAACACAAAATAGATGTTTGATCTTCTTAAGTTTATAACATGGCATGTCAGAAGAACAAAACAGAAAAATTGAAGTATATATACCAGGAGAAAATATTCCATCTCCAGAGCCCCCTGGCCAGCCAATGATTTCTCTCATTTTCTTTAGTGTGACGTATTCTAATAGCACAAATACAGGAGCAATCTCGTAGGTGAACCTGAAATGTATAAGTGACCACACTTTATGCATGTAGTTCAAGTAAAGTTATTCGCCATCACAACATCACAGAAGTTCTCCAATTTTTAAACTTACATTTATCGATGCAAGGATTATAACATTAAATATATAATTATTTATAAAAGGTTTTCCAAACATTGCTCATTTTTCTGTTGCCATAAAGCCAAGATCTTCAATTATTTGTCATAATTATTATTATTCAATTATTATGTCATAATGTGCAGGGGAAGTTTATCATATTGAGTACAGAGCACGACATAATGGGACTATGCAAAAATGCAACATTGGGCTTTATTCTTCATATAACACATTATTTTAAATAAAAATGTTAAAAAGTCTCTTTTATATTTTAACATTTTGCATAGTTTGATAAAATCAAGGACATATGAAGGCATTTAAAAAAGTAAGCCAGAGTGAGAACACGTGATACAAAGAGATTTGCACAAAGGAGGTTTTTGTCTAATCAGCTACTCACATGTTGGTGTTTGCTGTTGATGTCAGCCAGTCTGCTGCTAACCCAACCATATCCAATCCAGTAGACAGCTGATTAAAATATCGGGGATGCCCTGAATAAAAGAGAATTAGGATTTCAATCAGTGAAAATCAATGTTTCCCCAATACATATTTTCTTTTTTATATATAGCTACAGGATCTAGAAAGATGCTTCAGTTACAAGTAATGCATATTCAGAAATCTAGTATGCAAATGTACCTGTGAGTATAAGACATGATCACATGCACATGTGCACACACACTCAAGTAAACCTTCTTTTAACCGGAGGCTACTTAGAGTTTAGTATTTCCCAAGACACACTCTAAAGATCATCTCTCAAATAGGCCATTTAAAAATAATATGTGCTTTGCAATGTGGAGACTAGATCACTTCACACTATACTTCCAATATTACTGCAGACTAAAATGTTATGGTATCCTGACTCATTCCTCTCGTTTGCATTGTTACTGTTAACAGTCCTTTTGTTGAGCTGTTTCGAGAATCAGTCATACCACGGCATCCTTCAGGCATGCCAGCATTCATAATAATATCAGTGACAAATGACTGATGATTACAAAGACAGGGCAAAAATGAGAAACTAGGACACTCTGCCTAGTGATTTGCCCTGGATTCAAAGGTGAGGAGTGTCTAGAGATGGCATAGACAAAGCTAATTCTGGACAGTTTTTTTTTTCCTGTCTGAATTGTGATTACGATCAACAAAGCCACCTCTCAGTTGAGACTTAGAGCAGAGCTGAACACAGATCTGTGAAGAATATAATCAATGGCAAGATTGGCCCATTAAAAGGATTATCTAATCAACTTCTAGATTTCTCTAAAATTCTGTAAATGGATTGACATCCACATACACTCTGAGGTTATTATTTTAAAAAATGTGATTATAAATATCTCATCAGAAGTCTGTTTTCTCACCTTGTCCCATAGAAGCCTATCAATAAATCCATGTTTTGTTTAGCAACAGCAATTTGGAAAAAGCAAAATTATGGAAATAGCATCTGATTTAAAAAAAAAAAAAAGGTATCTGTCACTTGCTAGACATCTGGTGTCTGTGATGTGAGTCCCATATCCCAAGCATGGGCGAAACAAGATAAAGACGGCACTGGAAAAAGCATATCGCTTATCTCAGGGACTAGAAGGCTCTCTTATCAGCCCTGGACATGTGGCTAGAGAGTTTGACAGTGGGGATGGATAGGCACGGGAAGGAGCACATTTTAGAGGGACTGGTATTTGTTGCCTCCGCCCCTTTTTTCTCTTCTGCAGGTCCTTTGACTCTGATTTCATCAGTTTACTCATTCAGAAAAGGTATGAAGTCCCTCAGCTGCTGCAGATGCTGTTGCAAGACACCACCCCCTTCTCTCTGCCTCATTGTTTCTCCATTTCATTGCTGCCTGAAGAAGGTGACATCACAGCCTGCTTCTCCCTTCAGAGGGCCCTCCACTCCGTTGTCCCTAAATAATTTTTGAGTGAGGAAATCAATTAGGATTTATAGCTTATATGCATTTTTAGATGAACCTACCTATTACCACACAGGATTTAACTCTGTGGAAATTCTAGCATGGTAGCCTCCACACAAAACCGAGAGGAATTGTAAGGTGTGTGCAGGAACTCTGGACACCAGAACTCCAGTACACTTTGACTGAGCAAATACCCTGGGTAAACTAAACACAAGTTTGATGCTTCTGTTACTAGATTTCCTTCTCTCCATATAGTTTTTGGCCTTGGTCTGCAATTTTATCGGACTTTCTCGTGCATCACAGCTTGCATTCACTGATAATGATGTGAAACTACAGAGGGAGATAGTCTGACAGGTCAGAACAGCATGTCCTTTGGGGTTCTGGCAGAAATATTCCCCTAATTACATTTGTTCTGCTCCTGTGGCCCCTGCACACTGCCTCCAGGGGATTCCCACTACATCCATCCAGGGCTGTCTGAAGGTGTGAGAAGCTGCCTCTGAATCTCATAGCAGTTCCAACAGCACTGGGCAGCCTACTGCCCCGGCTCTTGTGGTATGAACACACCAAGAGGGCCATGCTCTGCTTCAAGCACAGGAAGACTCCTGTACAGAGTAGCAAATGAGTCTCAACGGTTGTGCAAAGGCTAGTGTGTGGCAAATGAGACCTGATGCGCACAGTCAGCTGGAGAGGAGCCAGAGGTCCTTTAAAACTGCTTTTTGTGAAATGACAACCTGCGGAAGGGTGCTCCTCCTACACTGGCTCCAGTTTCTTTTGTCTAAGGGTTCTCTTAACAATGGAAGGCTACATTAACATTACCCTGCTTCTCCTGGCCACCGAACAATCCCTGCAGGCACTATTCTAGAATCCTAACCATCCAAGGAAGTTTCTAGTTCTAGCAATTTCTCTACAAGTAATATGAACAACACACAGACACCTCATTTAAAAGTCTTCTTCACTGCCCTCCAATCCTTTCTAAAGTTGGAGGCCAAATGGGAATCAGGTTAATGGCTGTTATCAGGGACCAGGTGAAATTTCGTAAAATGACCTCCCGAGGATCACAAGAATACTGGATGGTGACAGGGAGGGCGACTGTTTTGATAGACTGTAGTACTAGTTGACAAACAGGACACTAACAGCATAATAAGCCATAAGCTTGACAGTTGAGGACAAAAGCTGCCTGCTGATGATTTTTTGCAGTGCTATTTGGGGATGTATAGACAGAAGACAAAATATGGCATGAGTAATATAGAGATATTCATCTTAATCATCAGATTTTTATCTTCACTTCAAATAAAGTGTTGCACTGCAGCAACATTTGACTAGCAGTTTTACAGAAAAGAGATAGCAAAAATCTAAGAATTTCATTGATCCATTTACTCCTCCTCCTTGACAGTAATAGAGCACTGATATACAGAACTATTACTTCCATTGACTGACAATTCTCATTATCTTAACTCTAAATTGCATTTTAAAGACTACCAGCTTTAAAGAATGAAGATTAAAAAAAAAAAGAATGCATTCTTTTTTATTTGTGAGCAATTTGTCCATTTGCCATTAGTGTACTTAAATGTCAAATATGGGGGATGGGTCAACCGGAAAAGAAAAGAGTTCAGAGCGTTGCTCAAGGTTGCATGGATGGACACATGACACGCAGGTGGAAGCAGAGTATCACTTCATGCCTGGCATGTGTATCCCGTGGGTTTTTCAGGACTGCTAGTGGATGATATCTAATAAACCTCCAAAAATTATAATCCACAGAAATCAACAAGTTACCTCATTTTCCTGCACATCTATTTCCAAGTCTACAGCCTTCCAAAGTGGAAAATAATTATATAATAAATCAGTTTCCCTAGGCTCCTATGTAAACCTTTCTCCTCTGATAATATAAAAAATGTTTAGTGGGGCGGGGAGGGAAGGCTAAACTGTTTTTGTAGCAAACGTTCTTAAAATGTTTATTTGTTATACTAATAAATTACCCATAAAATGGTAGCATAAAATACGGCGTTTGCATGACTAATACTTCCTTAATATTTCACATTTATTAGTTGCCAGTAAATCTTTTAAATTCTACAAATTACTGTAGATCCTTCAGCCTTCCCTCGTCCACCTCAGAAAGGCAGTCATATTTATCACTTTTAGTCTGTTTCTCTGTGTATCAAAATGATTAGAGACAATGTTAAAAAAAAAAGCAGGACACTCAGAATCTGGGGGGGAAGAAAGCTTGGGAGGCACTAAAAATGATGTTGCACCTGGAATTACAACATTATTTTATCCTGTTTTAAAGGATGCTATGAGAAGCCAATGAGCATAACACACATGTTTAAAAAACGGACCCTTAAAAATGTCAGATATTCTTATCCACATACACAATTGTTGCGGAGACAAATCCTTATGTAATACCGCTGGACTGCTAAGCTAGTCTATACTGTGGGTGTGTGTGTGTGTGTGTGTGTGTGTGTGTGTGTGTGTGTCTGAGCACGCACTTCTTTCAAAACAGGAGAAAAACTGGAATTCAATTCTAAAGTTTAGTCACTGAAACAATGCCACAACATTCTCTCTCCAGCCTGAAGACTGTGAGTTGGTTAGTTGGGGTTCCTGATCAGTTCAGTGCCAAGGGAATTGCCAGCAGCTCTGGATTGGAGGTCAGGCTTACTGGATGGCATCTTTAGTCTTTATAGCTCTCTTTTCCACATTTCCCTTTCTTTCTCCATTTTGGGTCGCTTCTACTGGCCCCTGCTGACAAATGGTTGCTTCTACAACCTCTGATTAATCTCCGTGTCAGTCTTCAGATTTACACCACAACGATGGCTCTGATATTGTTAACAAGGCTAATCATTATAATGATTATTTTTAAATGAATGTAACTTCAGTTTTGAAAATAACACGACCCAACAGAAACAGAAACGATTTTATAGAAAAAAATGAAAATTGCAAAAACAAAAAAGCTTTATTATTGCTGGTTGCACAATACCTGTTTTAATTGCATATTTTAGAGTTGTTTGGCAATGCGTCAAAATTTCCTCCAAATTTTGTGGTTGGTCTGCTAATTCCCAATTATACTCTTGCAGGAGCTCGTTGGGGTAGTGGAAATCAATTACTTTAGTTGATCTATCAAAACTTTTCACCACATACTGAAGCAAAATGTTCATAACATCTTGGAGGAATGCCAGAGTGGGCCTCTCTCCATCACAGGCTGGCAGCAGGTCTGAAGAACGGAACGGAAAGGACACTTTAGATTTCACTACGCAAAGACCCAGGCAATCACGGATCAGGCACTTCCTCTTTGAGGTGGATTTATTAGCACTCTGATCGCAGTGTTTTGGAGGCTGGGGCAAGAGGGGGTGTGTGTGTGGCTCCCTGGGAGCTGGAGGCCAGATCTGGTTTAAGGGCTAGAAGATCTGGTTTCAAACAAAACCCACAGCATCTGGAAACACAAGCGGACAAAACCTCCTTCCAGAATTAAAATTTGAATTTTCTTACATAAACACAGCGTGTTGCTTGGTTTATTCTTTTTCAGAAATAATGGCTCAGCTTGACTATTTCACAGGTGTGAAATATTTGTCCTAAATGTTCTGAGTAAATAATTTTAATTGTCAAGACTTCCATGTCGGGAATGTTTGAGAAATGCCTTTGGGCAAACCAGGAAAAGAGGATCATGCGAAGTCTTGATCTGTGACTTTTGAAGGCCAGATGTTGTCAAAGTTGGAGTGTGTGGGTGTGTGTGAGCACGCTCCAGCGCTGTTTGGGAGACTGGGAGTCAGGCAAGCGGAGGTAAAATTGAGCACCCAGGCTTCACGTAAGCAGAACCGTTTCTCGGTGAAATCACGGTTACAAATTACTCTAGATCCAATCGAACACATAAAAATCCTTGCAATTCCGAACTATCTGGGAGGACACTGGAAATTTGCCCTACCCAGAGGCTGGGGCAGCGCAGAGAAGCCGTCCTCGGCGCACGCCAGGCTGCCAGCCACCTCCAGTTCTCAAGGCTGCTCTGGCTCGGGGCGCTGTGGCCGCCGATTCCGCTGGGGAAATGCTAGGGCCGGGTTCTCGGCGCTCTCCAGCCTGCAGACCCCACGCCCTTCCAGTTCCGAGCAAGATTCTCAGAAGGCCCGCCCCCTCCATCCCCCTTGGAGCCCGGGGGTCAGGCTTCGGCGGGGAGGAGCGCCGACCCGGCCAGCAGGCACCTTTACCTGTTGCGTGCAGAAACGCGTAGTTGACATCCGCTTTGGGGCAGCTGCAGGGTTTTTGGTCGCAGGTGCAGGCGGCCTTCCGGGTGGCGGCCCGCGGGGTCACGCTCCCGCCGTTCTCCGCCGGCTTCTCAGAGTCTCCATAGAGCAGAGCTGGACAAGGACACGGGGCGCGGGGCCTGGGTCAGTGGGCGGCAATCCTGGCTCCCTCATCCCCGCCCATCCGCAGCCCGGGACACCACCAGCTCCGGCTGCGAGCGTGGCGACCGGGCTTCCGCAAGCCTTGAGCCCCCGACCTTGCCCGCCCTTCCCCCCAGCGCGCCACCACCACTCACCGCACAGCTTGTTTCCGATGCCGCCGGTGAACTTTTGAGCTACCTGGCACCAAGCTCTCGCTGCATTCGCCAGGCAGGGGGACAGCGAAGCGGAAAGAGAACAGACGGGCGAGTGAAATTTCGTTCCAAGTGAACGAGGTCTTTCAGCCGGGAATCTGGGAACCCGGCGCCAAGCCCGCCAGCGGCCGCGGGCGACTCTGCTTTCAGCAGGTGGGGGAGCCCGAGGGAACCTGACTCCAGGGCCCAGCCCTCGCTCCTCCGTATCCGAGGAAGAAGCCCATACCACGGCCCTTCGCACTTGTTAGCCAGGTGCTCAGGTTTCCAGACCCTCCCTGCGGAGCCAGCGCTGCCTTTCCTAGACCCCAGCTTGTCCGTTTCGGCACCCTTGCCCTCCAGACCCCAAACACTCTCCCTTTCTTTGCCCCACGGCTTCCCTGCCCAGGATCTAGAGGTCCCCAAGCAAAGCCCCGGTCCTTGAAGTCCATCGACTCCTGCAGACGCTGCGGTCTTTCAGGAGCCTACGCTTACGGGAAGGGGCCCGAGATGCTCCCAGCCTCTTCCCAGGGCACAAAAGGCTGTGGAGCTTTGGGATGCTCACACAGTTACGGACTTAACCCAGAGAGCAGGGCAAAGTGCCCGAACAAGTTTCCTGTTGCAGATGTCAAAGCTTTGGTCATCTGCTTAGCCCTGCAAGTCCCAAGCCACTCACAAAGCTCCCCCGCTTCAGGTCCCGATCGTCCTACCTGTACCCGGGTTCTCAGGATCCCCGGAGCCATCTTCAGATCCGAAGGACCAAAAGCCAGAGCCGGGAGAGGCCATGGGTTCTGCAAGACTGGCGCCAGTCGCCTTCCGAGTGGCTGCGGGAGAACTGCCTTCGGCTCGACCCTGCACGCGCGTGCGTGCGTGCGTGTGAGTGTGTGTGTGTGTGTGTGTGTGTGTGTGTGTGTCAGGAGGAGGGCAACGTGCGGGGACTGGCGCGTCCGCGCGACGAGGGTGGGTGTCACACAGGGACAGGAAACGTGCTGTCTGCGTGTGCCAGTGCTCGTGCGTGTGTTCGAGTCAGGGGATAGGGACGCGGCTGGCTGTTGCTGTTCGCCGGGCTTCAATGGGGGAAGTCGCCAGGATCTTCGCAGTCGGGAGATTGGAAAAGTAGAAAGGGCCCAGGAGAATTTTAGGGAGAGGGAGCTTGGTGGGGAGATGAGGGAGTGACGGAGGGGAAATGGAGGCGTTGGATCGTGAGGTGTGAGGCTGTGCGTTCTAGCGCGAGTCAGATGCGGGGGAGGGAGGCGTGCCGGCGCCCGGCTGCCCCAGCCACAGGCGCTTCCAGCCCGCCTCTGCCTGGACGCGCTGTCCAGGGTGCTACGGCAGCCCACTGCACGCTGGCCCTGGTCACCCGGTGACCAGGGAGACCTTGGCGACACTGGAAGGGTGACCGAGACCGGTTTTACGTGTGCATCGATTGGCTCATTGTTTGAGGGCTGGCTCTGGCTGCGGCCAAGCAAAAGCGGTTCTCGCGCCCGCCTGCTTTCCTCCAAACCCGCGCCGAGGTCGCTGTGACCTCAAGAGCCCAGGCCACCTGGCCGCAATCAGGCCCAACTTCAGAGCATGGGGACGGTACCAAGGGGGGTGCGGGGGAGTGTGAAGATGAGCCGCCTACACGCCGACGGACTCATTTCATCTCCTCAGCAGAGCCTAACGTCTGCCTGCTGAGCGTGAGCCAGCCCGGGGGGCGCACGGTTCCTGCGCAGTCACGCGCTGGGTCCCCGGACCCACTGTTCGGATTTTGACTGACGGCTGCAGAGAAAGACCGCTGATTGAAGCAATTAAAATCCACGCTGGAGTCTATCACTGAGGACCTCGGGCTGGGAAAAAAATTAAATAAATAAAAGGAACAGAAACTTCTTGAAAAGGAGAGGGGGGAGAGCTGACACAGCCTACAGGATTGATGGTTGATGGGGGAGGGGACCCGGTTGCGAGGTGACCTTGGCCTGTAGAGGCGTGAAACGGCCCACTGCTTATGCGTGACTCAAGAACGCAGGTGCGTAGGAGGGAGGCAGGGGGTTTCCAAGTAAGCGAACTAGACTTTGCAAATCTCAGGAGAAAATGCATCCCCTCTTTTCACGGGGACTCAGACCAATTACCTCCCCTTACCAAAAGGAATCCTTAAGGTAGGGAGTGCCTAGGAACATAAAATTGGCAACTTCCAGGCCCGGGGAGAAGTAGTTCTGCTTTTTCTAATAAGGAATGAAACAATCCTTTTTGTTTTCTTTTCCCTAAAGGTTCTTAAACAGGGAAGGCACCTTGAGGATTTGGGACCCTCGGATTTCGCTCTTGGCTACACTATACCTATGACTCCCGGCTGGTTTAAGGGGAGCTCAAGAAATACTGGCAGGAAAGTGCTGGTTTAAGCCATTCCCAGTCGCCTCCTCTGGGCACCCCGAGCTAGGGTCAGCCTTTTTAATAGTCCCCATAGTTCTTCTTCCTTCTCTTTTAAAATCAGGCACCAAAGCTGTTGCCAGAGCAGGCACCCTGGAGCCTTCTGTCTGGGCGATCAGGGTGACTTATTTTGTTAGGGATCCTGAGACCTCGCGGCTGTGCAGACGCTCACGTCTTGAATCTCCAAGTGCATTCTCTCCACAAAGCTTTATCTTCTTCCCATGTGCCCGAATCCTGGGGCCCCGGAGGAGCTAGCTAGTGGATGCCCACTGAGGCTGAAGGATCCAGGGTTGCAATTGGCACTGTTAGGGTGCTTCCCCAGGCCTGTCTCTAAGCTTGCTCTGGCGAGAAGCAGGAGCATGGTCAGGGAAGGCTGTAATCTTGACCCTAGGCCTCCGCTTGGTCAGTCTTTAGGGCACTCCCGGCCTGGTCGCTTCAGCTGGCAGAGGCAACAGCTCCTGGAATGCAGGCACCTTGGCTCCAAAGTCTGCTGTGCGGCTTGCTCCATCAAACCTTGCCGATATGACTCGGAGAGCCCGGTTCTTTGTTTAAATCCATATCAAATCCTGCAAATAATTTGCCTCAAGCCAGCTGGCTGGGGTTGAAGCTTTCTTACTATGGATGAGTGGTCTGAAATAAAAAGGTTCATAAACACACACACACACACACACACACACACACACACACGCGAGAGAGAGAGAGAGAGAGAGAGAGAGAGAGAGAGAGAGAGAGAGAGAGAGCATGTACGCACCTTCCAAGGAAGAAAAGGATGGAAACAAGAGGAAGGTAGAATCTCAACATCTGAATTTAACTTCTTCAAAAACTGTGACTTAAACCGGCACCGTTTAAATGCAACTGAAGCTCGCAGCCCTTAGTATTTTTAAATTAAATGGTGGTATTTACATTAAAAAAATATATTTTTTTTTGCCACTCCCCACTTCAGATGCAGGTGGGATTGGGTTTGTCTTTTAAAAACCCATCCCTTCCTAGACAGCAATTTGTTTTGTAAATTTGTTCATCCCCCCCCCAAGAGCCCATCCTCCCACTCCCCCCCCCCTTTTGCTCTGCTTGGCGATAACAAAAGAGCACAGGGAAGTAATAATTACAGCCATTAGTTCACAAAGGAGGCAGCGCAGACTGGGAGGGGAAGGCTGCTACCAGGAAGAAGGCTTTCCAAGGCTTCCCCTTTAATGCGGGGAGACCCACACCCAAATCTCCAGCACAGCCTTATACAGGAAGGTGTCCCGGGACGACCCATTTCCTGTCCACAGTGCACCCAGAAATCTCCGTGGCAGGTGGGGTCAAAGAAGAATATTTGGCACAAGTTTTCCCCATGTCCTTTTGGTGCTTAAATGTTGAGGGACCGAGAAAGTATAGATGGAAAGAAAAGGGGATGAAAACAACCACAACATTGCAATCTTCCACCAAGAGCTGGCTATTTGCTTTTCCAGTTTTACTTAATCTGGAGTGCAGGGGCTGGGATGGAGCTGTTTGTCTACTCTCTATCTAGAATTTAATATGCTTTTGCAGATACTCCCGTGAGGACTCCTGTATCCAGGAGCCACTGGAAGCCAGGATTGAAGGTCCCGTAGGCCATAGAGCAGCCTCCTCCCTACAGCACCTCCTCCAGGGAGGGCACTGGAGCCTCAAGAGAATCCTAGCCAGCTCAGGACACCCTACTCCCGCTTCCCCATATCGGTCCTGAGCCCTGCCATTCAGGTTTCTTGTGCCAGGTGCAGGTCCTGCCCATTGATCCATGGGGTCGGCGCAGTTAGGGTGACTCCTCTGTCCTTTCTGTTTGTCTGGCCCCAAACTGGAGTGGCGCTAACTAGGGAAGGAGCAGGGAGGAGAGCAGACCCCCCACCCCCTGCACAAGTCGGTGCCCAGGAGCTTTAGAGGCCAACTCTGAAGAGACCACCACAAAACAAATGTTATCAGCGCTCTCTGGTTTGTTTGCTCATACAGTCCTGCCTGGAACTCTGCCTGCACCTTCTGTACCCAGGTCTCTACATGGTGTAGACCTGGAAGGGTTAACCTGGAGAGTTTTTTTTTTTATTATTATTATTTTTATTTTTTAATTTTGTTTGTTTGTTTGTTTTAATAGGCTCCTGCCTCCCACCCACTGCCCTTTTGCTCACTTTTGTGTGGCCAACTTCCGGGGAGTCAACTTCAAATCTGTAGATTTAGAGATCTTTCCATCTGACAGTCCCCAGTGCCAGGACCAGTGCCAGCATGGGCTGGCCAGGAAGGCTGTGTGAGTGTGGGTTTGCAGGTTCGTCCATGATTCTCCGTAAGTTTTAGTAGACTGTGCTTTAGAGACTGGTGCTGGGGATTTGCTGATGAAGACAGAAGTCATCTGGGCTCCCACCACCAGCCCAGCTGTGTACCAGAGACAGAGGCCCCCAAGGCACAGGCACAAGGCGGGCAAGCCCTTGTCACACACACACTTCCCAGGCTGCTTACTTTATTTAGCAATATTATTAATCAAGAGAGGAGAAAACTCCTTCCCACTGCCACCTCACCCAACCTAGAGCGACTGTCCTTTGGTCCTGGGAAAGCCTTTTCAAGAAAGAAGAAATCTCTTAAATCATTTCAAAACGAGCAAAGGGAGTGGTGACAGCTCAGGCAGAGCGGGTACCCTGAATCTCAAACAGCAGAACACAGTGGTACATTAGGATCACGGGGGCGGCGGGCAGGTGGGAGAAGTCTGGGGGTCCAGTATCTGGAAACTCCCCAAAGGAGTTCAGATTCTCTTGGGCCAGGGCCTCCTCGAGGGGGCCCCAGTATTTGAGAGGGAACAGAGCTGGCAGGCCATCAGCAGCTCCAGTGCCTGAGGGTTCTGAGGGTTTCCGTGGGTGCCAGAGGGTGCCCCGCTGCTGCTGCTGCTGCTGCTTTGGTCCTTGTGGTGTCCCAGGGTCCGGCACTTTCTGAAGCTCTCTGTAGGAGCGCTACAACTGCTGCACCAGGCGCTGGCGCTGGGAGGTTTTGCGCAGGAGCCTTCTGTAGTCATAAGGGTTGGCTGAGATCTCCTCGCTCCCCTTGGCGGTCCAGCACCTGCAAGTCAGACCCGATTCTCACCATCAATGGCAACTGCACGTGGCGGTATTTCCACCTACCCTCCCAGGGCTGGGAGCTCCTCTTCCTTCAGCTATTTACCAAACACAGGCATTTAAGAAAAGTACGATCAAAATGCCAGGCTAAATGACCCAACATAGCTAGCTGTAAAAAAACGGTCTGCAGTTCTGCGGAGTTGAAACTAGTAGCTTTTGTGTTGGGAGCACTGGAAGACAGAGATTACAAAGGCTGGCTTTGTTTGGAACAATAACTCACAGCCAATAAAGACATACTTATTTTAGTGCCTTATTTTGTTTTGTAAAAAGACTTCCTTCGAACGTGAAACAGGAAGATTCAAGGTATATAAATAGATGCCTACCTTCTGGATTTTTTTGGTTTGTTTTCATTTTTTTTTTTTCGAGACAGGGTTTCTCTGTGTAGCCCTGGGTATTCGGGAACTCACTCTATAGACCAGGCTGGCTTCCACCTTAGAGATCTGTCTGCCTCTGCCTCCTAAGAGCTGGGATTAAAGGCCTGCACCACCACTGCTGCACTCACCTCTGGGCTTTTAAGTAGCTCAAATGTTTCTTTTAAACACTGCCTGGACCTGACTCATCACTCTAGTAGGGTCTCAGGTACTGCTTGCTTTGTTGACTTTTCAAGGCTTCATTTTTTTTTTTTTTTTTTTTTGAGACAAGTTTTCTCTACTTAGCCCAGGCTATCCAGGAGCTCATTCTATAGACCAGGCTGGCCTCAAACTGAGAGATCTGCTTGCATTTGCCTCCTTGGTGCTAGGATTAAAGATGTTGGCCACCACTGCCAGGCAGGCTTCTATGTTTTTAATGAAACTGCTTTCTGGACTCCAATCAACGTGTACTCTTAGTTTCTTCCTTTCTTTTTCAGAATAGGAAAAAAAAAATACCAATAACTCATGGGGTACTACAAGAGGCCCTAAATAGCAAAAGCAGTCTTGAACAAAAAGAACAAACCTGGAGACACCACATCATTTATTTAAAAAAAAAAATCTATTAAAAAAAATGATAGCAAACAAAACAGCATGAAAACTGGCATAGGCACAGACACATAGGCCAAGGAAATGGAACAGAGGGCTCACAAATAAACAGATTCATTTATAGTCCATTGGGTTTGAATAAGATGCCAAGAACTTATAGCAGGGAAAGGACAATGTCTTCAATTATCAATTTTTGGAAACTGGATAATTACACACAAAAGAATGGCATCAGAGACTTACTTTACAGCATATACAGAAAGTCCACTCAAGAAGATTAAAGATTTGAACTACCACCTAAGATTACAGCAAAATCTGCTAGAAAAAGAAAATATAGAGGAAAATATCTACAACTCTGGTTTGGACAAAGGATTTTTGGATATCACCACCAAATCACAGGCTGTGAGAAGAGTAAACACAAACACAGACAGATTGGATTATATTTTTAAAAAAAAACAGGCAAAGAGGATTAAAAAATACAGCAAAGAATCAAAACAGTGAAGAGACAACTGGATAAAAAAATTTGCAAGAGATACAATTGATAAAGGGGACAATGTCCAAAATCTACAAGGAACTCAAACAATTCAACAAAAACATGTGAAATGGTTAGAAAACGGGCAAAGGACACTTCCAAAGAAGGCACACAAACAACCAAAATGTACATGCAAAAATGCCCAATGCAAAGAAGGCATACAAACAACCAAAATGTACATGCAAAAATGCCCAATGCAAAGAAGGCACACAAACAACCAAAATGTACATGCAAAAATGCCCAATGCAAAGAAGGCACTACAAACAACCAAAATGTACATGCAAAATGCCCAAAGCAAGAAGGCACACAAACAACCAAAATGTATATGCAAAAATGCCCAATGCAAAGAAGGCACACAAACAACCAAAATGTACATGCAAAAATGCCCAATGCAAAGAAGGCACACAAACAACCAAAATGTACATGCAAAAATGCCCAATGCAAAGAAGGCACACAACAACCAAAATGTACATGCAAAAAATGCCCAAAGCAAAGAGGCACACAAACAACCAAAATGTAATGCAAAAATGCCCAATGCAAAGAAGGCACACAAACAACCAAAATGTACATGCAAAAATGCCCAATGCAAAGAAGGCACCAAACAACCAAATGTACATGCAAAAATACCCAATGGCAAAGAAGGCACACAAACAACCAAATGTACATGCAAAAATGCCCAATGCAAAGAAGGCACACAAACAACCAAAATGTACATGCAAAAATGCCCAATGCAAAGAAGGCACACAAACAACCAAAATGTACATGCAAAAATGCCCAATGCAAAGAAGGCACACAAACAACCAAAATGTACATGCAAAAATGCCCAAAGCAAAGAAGGCACACAAACAACCAAAATGTATATGCAAAAATGCCCAATGCAAAGAAGGCACACAAACAACCAAAATGTACATGCAAAAATGCCCAATGCAAAGAAGGCACACAAACAACCAAAATGTACATGCAAAAATACCCAATGCAAAGAAGGCACACAAACAACCAAAATGTACATGCAAAAATGCCCAATGCAAAGAAGGCACACAAACAACCAAAATGTACATGCAAAAATGCCCAATGCAAAGAAGGCACACAAACAACCAAAATGTACATGCAAAAAATGCCCAAAGCAAGACTAACTGTCACAGTCTAGGAACAAAGGATGCCAGTACCAATAGGGCACCACTCTGACTAGAAATAGGAAAGAAGCAAGTTCCCAGCTGTCTGACAACAAGATTGGTTTGCTTAAAGTGACACAGTCATTAGACGGTTAGGAAATCTCCATCTTCAGCAGCCTTAATAGATTGTCAAATTTTTAAGAGTGAAAATTTGAAATCATTTTGTTAGGTTAGAAGGATGATTCAGTGGGCAAAAATGTTCCCTGTGCAAGCCTGATGTCATGTGTTCAGATCTCTGAACCTTGTAAAAAGCCAGACATAGTGGTGGGTATTTGTAATCCTAGATTTGTATCCCACAGTGCTATGCGAGGTAGAGCTGGGAGAATTGCTCTAAGACCTGGAGTATATAGTGCAGCAGTAAGAAATAAGAGGCCTTGCCTAAAAACAAAGGCTAAGGTAGAATGCAAAAACCAACTTGCAAATGTTGTCGTCGGGCTTCCACATGCTGTGGTACATGTATACTGGAACTCACATACATATGATGCACATACACAAAATTAAAAAAAAATCACACGCTAAGGGAAGTAGCTAGAACAAACAGGTTATATGTATATTTTCATTTATATGAAATGTTCTGAATAA
This sequence comes from Onychomys torridus, assembly GCF_903995425.1. Classification (NCBI taxonomy): domain Eukaryota; kingdom Metazoa; phylum Chordata; class Mammalia; order Rodentia; family Cricetidae; genus Onychomys; species Onychomys torridus. The sequence continues at coordinate 81,029,863 of NC_050447.1, read as the reverse complement.
CTACAGAAAGGAAATTGATTAGTGGGTTGCTGTGGGATATCTTTCTGTATGCTGTGAATATGTGTGGCTCTCATTGGATAATAAATAAAGCTGTTTTGGCCTATGGCAAGAAAGCTTACAACCAGGCAGGAAATCCAAGCAGAGATACCAAGAGATGAAGGGTGGAGTCAAGAGAGATGCCAGCTGCAGACAAAGGAGCCAGAAGATGCCAGCAGACTGGTAATGCCATGGCCACATGGCAACATATAGATTAATAGGAATGGGCTAATTTAAGATGAAAGAGCTATCTAGCAAGAAGCTGAAGCCATAGGCCATACATTTTGTAATTAATGTAAGCCTCCAAGTAATTATTTTAAAAGTGGCTGTGGGACCGTGAAGTGGTGGTGATGGTGGTGGTGGTGGTGGTGGTGGTGGTGGTGGTGGTGGTACTGAGAAACATCTGGCTACAGTGGTTGCCAGGGAACAGGTGTGGAATGGTGGCAATGTTGGTAGGTATTGGGTTTCCTTTGGGAATCATAAACATATCCTTTAGTTAGTGGTGGACCTGTAATCAAGTGGATATATTAAACCCACTGAATTGGACATTTTAAAATGGTCAAGTGAATTCTGTTGTATACATTCTATCCTAAAATTTAAAAAACTGATCAACATTATTGATCACCAAGGAAATACAATTTAAAATCACAATGAAACATGATCTCACACTATGTAGGATGTCTATTATCAAAATATAAATGCTGATGAGTGTTAGTGAGGATGTAAAGAAAAGGGAACCCTTGCACAGTGTTGGGAGAATGTAAATTGATACAACCATCATAGAGGACAGTGAGTATATTCTTCAAAAACATGAAGGTCTTAGTATTTAGCAACTGTTCTTAATGAGATCCCTAAATCTCACTACAAGGTATATCACCAAAGGAAATAAAGTGAATATTTTGAGAGATACCTATAGTCTAATGTTGGCTGCAGCATTATTCACAACACTCAAGACATGCAATCAAGCCATGTGTCCATCAATGGATGAATGAATAAACATGTGGTTGCTACACACCACGAGCTATTATTCAGCCTTAATGGGAATATGGATACATCTGGAGGACATTATGTTAAGGGAAATGTCAGCGAAGTTCTGTAAGACCTCACTCATGTGTACAGCCTAAATTGTCAAACTCATAGAAAGGTGCTCATCAGGGCTTTGAGACAGGGGTTGGGGACATACTGATTAAAGACTATTAAATTTCAGTTGGTATAAATAAATATAAGAGATGTATTTAGTGATGATAATTCATAGCAATACATTGATTACTTGAAATTGGCTTTGAGTTAGACTTTTAAGGCTATGCAAATTTTAATTAGTTCAATTTAGCTATTCCACAACATATGTGTATTTCAAAAATATTCTTTTCTATATCACAAATGCACATAATTTTAATTTATCAATTTAATTTAAAAATTTTATTTTAAACTTATCAGTTTATTAAATTTAATTTGTTAATTTAAAAAAATCCATGAAGTATTGTGTTTGTTATTACTGGTGCACCCCTTCCCAGGCCTATGTAAACCTTACTGGGCAATGTTATCAGCAGTTGGTGAATATATATTTGTAGCTATGGATGTGCTCATGCCCACATAAAGATACTCTTTCTGAATTAATACAATTGGGCGTCAAATTTTGCTAATTGTTCCAACATGTAATCAAGAGCTGTTCTTCTTTTGCATTTGCTTTTTGTTTTAAACCAGGATCTTACTGAGGATTAGTTACACTTTGCTGAGTTATCTCCACAGTCTTCCTTAGTTTAGAAAAAGTCCTCCTCTCTTGGAGTTACTTTGCTCATCATTGGTATGTGAATATCATTTGATCGTTTGATATAGAGACCACACATTTGTTACCCTAATACTCATTATTTCATTAAGTCCCCAGCATCGTGCTTTGCATAAAGTTACAATATTAAATAGTGGTTAAAGTCATTGAATCTAAGTTTATAAAATCCTGTGTTCAAATTTTCTGGCTTAATTTTCAAATTACGTGGGTGACTACAGTCACTAACATCTGGAGACTTAGCCTCCACACTCATAAATGAGGGCAGTAATAGTAACTGTCTTACCAGTTCAATGAGGTATCAGCATAATGCCTAGAACAAAGTAAGCACTCAACCAGTGGATCTAAATATACATCTGTGGATGTTGCTGGGAAGCAGGTGGTGTTTCCGGGATATAATGCCTTCACAGTAGGCATGGATCTGTTAGTTGGTGGAAGAGAAAGGATATACTAGAGACGGAGTAGAGTTAGCTGTTACAATAGGAAGCAGGCAAATCAGTGAAAAGCAGCTGAGCAGTGTGGAGAACCCTAAGTTGGAGATCCCTCACTCAGTTTGTGACCACAGACACATTATTTCATCTGTCTGACATTTGGTGTTCTATGCTCCCACAAAGAACTCTGTGCTTCTGCTAGAACCCCACCAAGTATGAACAGGTTATAGGTTTTGGTTCCAAGATGGAAGAATGCATCTTGGAGACAAGGGTTTAGAGATCATGGTGCAGGCAGATTTTGAAAAAGCAATTCAAGGGAGATAATAATAGCCATCAATATTAACAGAAATCTTCTTCTATGAACATAGTATGCTAAGCAGTTTATTATTTCATTTAATCTCTATAACAAGATAGTGAGGCAGGGATTTTAAAGATTGCTCTGTGGGTATAAAAACAGTGGCTTAAAGAGCTCAGAAAACACAAAGCATCTCAAGTGGCTCAATCAGGTTCAAACAGAGACACCTGAACTCCGAGACTTTTCTCTAACCATCATTACACACTGTGAAAGAGAAGGGTGAAGGGGTCTGGGTACCCTAGGCACAGGATGTTTGCTAAGGATTTCTGATCATCTCCCATTTGCCTGCTAATGCTCCTATTTCTGATGCAACATGTTATTTATTCTATTATGCACCCCTAGTCTCAAAACTTCAAATGAATTTTGGAGGAAAGAGGAAAATTATTCCCAAAGTTGTATATAAGCTGCAAGATAAATTATTTAATGTCACAAAATTAGTGATAAGATGAGAAAAATTATACCCAAGACACCTATTTTTTTCCATGAATCTTTTTTTTTTTTGCCCAAACTTATTTTTGGTTTGTTATCCCTGATTCTGAAAATTAGAAATGTGATTAAAAATCCAATAAGTAAGCTCAGTTATGGTGGCACACACCTTTTTAATTTTAATCCCAGTACTTGGGAGGCAGAGGTAGGTAAATTTCTGTGACTTCTAGGATAGCCTGATCTACATAGAGTTCTAGGCTAGCAAAGTTAAATGGTGAGACCCTGTCTCAAAAAATCTCCTGTGATTAAAATTACATTGTTTAGATCTTAATACAGATAAAAGAATGTAGTGTTGCTTATAGTTAGGATGACCATAATGTTTATCACTTAAACTGACACATTTCTAAAGGGATGTTATTAATAACTACATCAAGCAAAGGGGTGTGAATGGGGGCCTGTCCTAGGAAAACTGGAATGTATAACTGTACTGCCACTACATTCATGATTTTACTTTGATCAGTATATCACTAATAAGATGAAATATTCACGAAAATATGGTATTATTGTATAAAAAATTGCTTAAATTGGAATTTTTGAATTTCCATTCAAAGTTTATCACTGAGCATTATACAGACTGTATGTTATTACCTTTCATTAACCTCAGTGCATTGATCCTGCAGTTCCTTCTGTGGTCTCCATTCTCTTACATTAGAGCTATGTTCTTTTGGTCCAGAATGAGTGGGCAAAAGTTCCTTATAATAGAAATCTTCCAAACCTAGTAATTTTCCTTGACTGCAAATGAACACATAAACACACTACACAATCAGTCTAATTTCTACTCACTTGATTTACAGGCTGACAGTTTTCTTCTTAATATTTACTGTAACCTAGGAGCATCATAAACATGCCCACATATATGGGAGAAACCCTGAGATGTAGAAAATAGCACATCCTATTAATTAAAGCATCCCCCATCTCTGACCTTGAATAGAACGTTAGCTGCTGGACTGGCTTTTCTTGCATTTGTCGGGTTTGATTTCACATGAGCTGGTAGTTTTTAGAACTGACAGTGACAATGGTGTCCGGTTCGGTCAGTCTACATTCATAGTCACACCGGGCTCATGGATAACTGTCATGAAAACTGGCCTTGGTTGAGTGAATACGAAGCATTTTCATCCATAACCTTAACTGACTGCTGTTATAGGTACCACCAAGCAAGAAATAGGGAACTCTGCTTATGTTCAATATAAGCACCTCTTTGCATTCCTAGCATTATCTGAAAGTTATTTGACATGATAATAAGATTAAAATGTCAAAATATTGAAGTATTGAGAGACTGCAATATTATAGGGAAAGGAGCCATGTGAAGATAAGTGTACCTACCACACCTACCAAAACTGCAGCCCTTGCCATCCTAGCAACCCACAGAAAGCATAAAATGTAACATTTAATATGTATCCAAGGATCATAAAACAAAAAGGAAAAGAAAGTTTGTTGAAACTGAAGTGTTCTGATTGCTTAATTACCATTATTATATGGGTGGAGAAAGGTAGTCTATCCCAATGATGAAATTCATCCAAATCATATTTGAGTTCTTAGTGAATGCTTTGTATAGTTCTGGCTCAGTATATTTAATTTATATATTTCATGTAGTCCTCACACTTAGTACATACATGTGTTGAGACCATGCTACTTTCCAAATATATGTGATTGGTAATAAAATTTTAACATAAAGATTTATAGTTTTATTTGAACAAAATGATGCTTTAATTTAAGAAAGATAATTACCTGTCTTTTCTTGGTCTTCGTTTTTCTTCTTGGATTGACTTCTAATAGGAATAGAAGAATTGAGAATATGTAATATATAGTAATATATGCAATCATTATGTATGATATTTATTATCTCAATGATGGATAAGAAAAAAGGAGAACCAGGATAAGTGATTACTAGCTTATAAAACTATTTCATATAACACATACTATTCTAATTCTGTCATAGAATCCCATCTAAACAGAAGCTTAAATATGGATTGTTTTAGGATTTGGATCAAGAATGGAATGTGGGAGTGACTGACAATGGGTAGAGTTTAATTTTGGAGTGATAAAAATCTTGTAGAATGGTGATGGTTGTACTAAAAGCCATTTTCTGTTGTTTTCTAACTGAGCGACTTATATGACATGTGACATATCCCGACACATTATGAATGAATGCACCTACATTTGGACCTCTCTGTATGCACATCCATGTAGATTATGTAATAAACATTAGGTAGTTTGCTATTTGTGTTTGGAGCTAGAAAAGTGATCGAAGCCAGAGACAATGGTTCTCAACTCAGCAGTGACTGGGGGCCTGGCAGCTGATGAGATTTTTCTAAGGAACTTAAAGGTGAAAAGGTGGTAAGTTTGAATTCTGGGCAATACCATGAGGGAGAGAAGAACAGTGCAGAAACATGGTGAATTCATCATAGAGAAGGGGAAGACTAGAACTGGTCAGCTAACTGGGAAGTCTGATGTGAGCTTCATTTTTCTGCCTGTGGTGTGTCAATCTTGTTTCCAATCAACTCTCAGATTCTCTGGGTTTTCATGGGCATGGAGAATTCCTGCTCCTCCCTGCGGCAGTACAGAACACAGACTGAACAAGTATTACAAGTGGAGAGACCATATGAGTGGGGAAGACTTAGAGGTTGAGGGGATGCTGCTCGCTGTGGGAGTGTAAGCCATTTGCGAGGGCAAGCTGACATGGGACAACTCTGTGTCCAGTGAAGAAGTCATTGGAATCTGGACTTCTTGCTGATGGAGTTACTGAGCCAACTGAGGGAAGAACATAATCGAATTCACAGTTTAGAGAATTTTTTGGTGTAGGTTGGGGGAAGGTGAGATTTGAAGCCTGAAAAAACAGTCTGATTAAGAAATGGTGATGGTCAGAATTGGGGATACTCTATGTGGTTAGAGTATGGAATGGTAGCTAGAAGGCTTGATGTAGAAGGGCACAGGTGTCAGGCATAAAAGGGAGGGCAAGACCCAGGATAGATACTAAGTTCTCGGTTTAGGAAACCAAGGTGATGGCAGCCGAATGCTTGGAGGACAGGAACATGAGGGGAAGGGAAGCCTAGTAGAGATCATACACACTGCCAACTGAGTGGATCCAGGAGATCTCAATAAAGTTAATGGCCCTGATAGGAAGGGTAAGATGTTCACCCGTGGCTCACGATTCTGACCCGAGATACAAATGTAAAGTTAAGGGCTGGTTCTAGGATCTGCTATCATAATGGTTATGAACACATCTCATTATTGGCCAGGAATTTGCAGAAGCTCAACCAAGGTTCGCTTCTCTCTTTCTACTTGCATAACAACATACTCATTTCAGTGAATGCCTCTGTCTGGAAAGCTTTCCCATGATGGATTTCCCTTTCTACATTGGTATCTGTGTGTAAGCTCAACATGCGGCTACCAGAAGAAGTTCCTGGGAGAACACGGTAGGTCCCAGGCTATGCGAGAGGCCAGGACCATGAGGAAAAGAGCTGGAGAAAACAATGGGGCCATTTAACAGGCTATCTGTTCAATGGAATTCAAGGAGGGCCTTCATGTTGCAAGACCTTCTTCTGGAGTAGCCTGAGACAACCACAGCCTCCACTGGTCCTCAGTCTGATTGTAAGAATGAGCCACTTACATGGAGTAGATAGTAGTATTTAGAGTCTTCAGGGTTATTTAATGTTTTGGGCTTCCGGGGTCGTCTTGGAGGTCTCAATATTTTTGGCTCTTCTTTGGCGACACCTATAAGAAAGGTGATCATAAATAAGTTCCAAATTCCAGAAACTATGTTTTCCTTTGGGTGAATGAGAACTTCTATGAATATAAACTGTATTTGTTCTTCACTTGTATTATATTTCTAGTCACTTGTTCTCCTCCAATTGTCTGATGGCCTGGGACTTTGAAAGAAAAAGAAGAGGGAACAAAGAAGATAGAGAAGAGTTTGATAATGTGGAATAGAGACACAAGTCATAGAAGGGATGAGGCCAGGACTATTCTAATAACATACAGGTTGAATCTACTTATCTATTTTTACCTGAATAGCAAGAAATTACAAAAACAAAGTATCAAGTTATTATATATTCTTAGTAATTTTTAGAAACACTTTAAAGTTGTCTGTGATGAAATTTTAGCTTGACTTTAATACCATCTGAAGTTTGAATTGATGTATTATAACAACACTGTTGTGACAGAAATAAATTGAAGATGGCAAAGAATCCAAATAATTGCTGTGTGAGTGAGGAACAAAAAAGGTCCTGAGGATAAAGGAATTCTTGGCCCTGTATCCATCCAATTGTCTCTATTCAATCTGAGTATTATTACAGATTCCATTGAACATGGATATTGGGGTTGGACAGGCACAAAGGAGGAAGGAAACAGGGGAGAAAGCCAGCAGAAGAAAAACAACTTAACAAATTCTGTTTGGAAAATACCACAATGAAGCCTAATTCTTGCATAAGATCCAGCCAGCCCAATCCTAGCATGGCTGGGAGAAGGGCTTGTGAAGTCCCAGCTCTTGTCTGTGAAGCTATTAGCCATTGATGGCTGTTGGGGGAAGGAAGTTTTCTTCAGGGATGAGGCCCCTGAGGCGCTACCCATGTTCCAGTACCCAGACCCAGACAATAAAAGGACTCAGTGGGTATTTAAACAAAGAGAGCAAATGGAGCTGGTTGGGAGGGAAAAGTAGTGGGGGAGTAGAGGGAGAATTAGAGAGAGAGAATGGGAAGGTGAACATGACCAAAATATGTTATGTGCACATATGAACATCAAATAAAATGTTTTATCATTATTTAAATTTTTATGTATTTACTTTATGCATATGAATGCTTTGTGCGCCACATGACTGCCTAGTGCTGGTGGAGGCCAGAAGAGGGTGCTGGGTGCTTTGAAACTGATTCCTTGGAACTGGGGTTATAGATGGTTGAGAGTCACCAAGTGGATGGTAGGGACCAAACTTGGGTCCTCTGCAAGAACAGCCAGTGCTCTTAACCACTGAGCCATTTCTCCAGCCCCATAAATAAAGTCTTATCTTGAAAAACAAAATATCTTCTAGAAGGTCAAGGGTGCCCTTCACAGACAGCCTGTAGGCCCTTTCAACAGGCCCTATTAGCTCTGATTCCTGTGCCCTTGAGTACCACCATCATCATGCCTTCAGACCCAAGGACCCTATTTCTGAAGGTGACTCCCTTCTCTGCTTTTCCTGAGTTCCCAGAACTTCAGGAAACCTATCCTAAATACTCAGTGAAGGTTTTCTGGTTGAGGGTGGAGCTACAGTTCAGCAGTTAATAAGAGAGCTTCCCACTCTTTCAGAGGACCAGAGTTTGGTTGCTAGTACCCATATCAGGCACCTCACAGCCTCCTATAACTCCAGCTTCATGGGAATCTGATCACTGCTTCTGGCTTCAACTAGCATCTGCACACATGTGTGTAGCACACACACACACATGCACACACGTACACATGTATACACACACACATGCATGCATGCATGCACACGGGGCAAACTGCATCGACAAACCAAGGCCTCAGAGGAATCCTACTGATGTAACATTGTGATCTCAGAACTCTGAACCTCCAGAATGCAAGGCAACAGTTACACTGCTTAAGCACCTTGGTCTGTGGTTTGTTATGGCAGCCCCAGAAAATGAATACAGAACTCAAGCCTGTATTTGTTGCTACTGCTTTCTCTCTCTCTCTCTCCCTCCTTTCCCCTCTTCCTCTCTCCACCACACCCCCTCCTCTCTCTCTCCCTCCCTTCCCTTCTTCCTCTCTCCTCCCACCTCTCTGTCTGTATGTTTGTAGGCTTGAAGTCAACAATTGATTGTTCACCACTTATTTACCGAGCCAGGGTTTCTTGACGAACTAGGAGTTTGACGATTACTGCTAGTCTGCATAGCCAGCTTGCTCCTAGGATCTCCTGCCTCTGTTTCCCTAGTGCTTTTCTAGTGGTCGCCATGCTTGCCTGGCTTTTATGTGACCTCTGAGGATCCAAACTCTGGTCCCTGTGCTTGCAGAAGAAGCGCTTTATCCCCTGAGTGGTCGCTCAACCCTTGATGTTTAGGCCCTTTGTCTATGATAGTTTTTATATAATGGGCTTGCAGAGCTGTGGGTGATAGGGATGCTTATTCAAGTTTTGAAATCCCCCTGATAGACTCCTGACCTTGCCCAGGTGGACAGCATGGTGCAAGAGTGTGGGGCTGTCAGGAGGTTTGTGGCCACATTAGCTGACAGGCATTGGGCTGTGTGGATAGTAGATGTTCACCAGAGTTTTATTAACTGGGTCACTGACTTGTCATCATACATAAAAGCAAATATCCAATGCTCCAACGATAAATGTAAATAAGACAACCAATAAAACTCTGGGAAGAAAATCCAGGTGAATTCATGAAGTACTTAGGGCTATAAATACCTTAATCAATTCAGGAGTCAGAAAGCATGCATATTTGTGCATCTTACATAGCTAAGGAGCTGAGATGTGAGTAGGTCAGGGATACAAGACTTGCCTAGTGCATTTGAGGCCCTGGTTTCAACCCCAAGCATCATATAAAAAAGGACAAAAGCCTTTGTGTGGCAATAAAATCAAAAGGCACAAGGCAAAATTGGAAAGCTGGATTTTACAACCCCACTGACAAAGAATGGGCTGTTGATGTAAACACAGAGTGCTGACAAAGGTGTACAAAGTACAGACCAGCAGGAGAAAGGATGACAAAAGACAAGGATGAGAAGATCAAGATGAGCAAATTAATAAAGCAAATCAGCATCAAAGGCAGCTCGACAAGCGGGGCATGCTGCAACAATGATCCTTTATATCATAGACAGATGAGCAAAGTTACAGAGAAACATAACCCTTATGGGCAGGATGTCAGAACAAGTATATGTTTATAGATGGCTGAAGCAAATGCTGACTGTTACAGACTTTTAGGAAAGTAGACCCACAATAAACAAAACAAAACAAAACAAAACAAAACAAAACAAAACAAAACAAAAACCTTTCCTCTCAATAATCCTATTACCTCTGAAATCTATCCCATACAGTTACAATTCTAGTAAACAAAAATAACTTCGAAGATGTTCACTCCAATATTTTTCATAGTGGTAAAACTTGAAATAAAGCAAGTAAGAACACATAACATGTGTTTGCAAAGCATAGGGAAGAATATGTGTTTTATAATAAGGGCTCCTAAGAGGGGAATGAAGTGGGTTAGATGCAAGGAAGGAAGCAGGACAAAAAAGGAAAAGAAAATGTAAGCTAAGAACACATTTATAAAAACATTTATAAATACTCAAGCGGGTGTGAATGTATCATAGCCCTAACAAAGTACAAATTCTTTGAATTGAGTTTTCAGGATTTCCAAGTACTTTTATGTTTTATAGAATTCACATTAGCTCAGTTTTTCAGCTCCTCCTCCTCCTCCTCCTCCTCCTCCTCCTCCTTCTTCTTTTTCACCAGGACATCTAAAATGGGGCTGATAGTGTTAAGGAGGGGTTGTCCCTTGTGTGGTGGACAGCTGGGGAATGAAAACGGCTGATGGGTCTGATTGCTCTGCCGAATTTCCTTGGACGGCTTTGTTTTCTGGTTTCTACAAGCTTTCTTTTTCCACAAGTCTATCAGCACACAGGAGAGGCACAAGTTTATTCTGTGCCCTGATGTCCTTCTTCATTGCCTCCTTTGGGGAACACAAGCCTTGTCAACTAATCACCCTGTCCCCATAATTACAAGAATGACACAAACATTTATAATCACAAACTTTCCACAGTGTATCAATGTTGGCACTAGCATAATTAGGTTTGTGGCTATTTCATGTGATCTGAATGATAAATGCTAGCTTGCAAAGGTTACAGCCAGGAGGTAAGGCATTTATTAATATTGTAGTGCTGGTAATAATTTTCTTAAGTGTTTTGATTTATCAGAAATGTACTTTTTGGATAATGAATTAACAAGCATTTCAATATTTTACTTCAAGAAGGAAGAAGACAAATTTAAAACGAATTGCTAGCATTTGCTTCAGAAAGTTAAAGTTGGGTTTTCCCCCTCATTTTAGTGATAATTACACTATTTTACTTATATATTCATACAATGTGATTTGCATGAGTGTCAAGTGCCTAAATCAGGTGTCAGCAGCTGCTCAGTAAGCTACTCTAACAATTCTCTTAATAAACCTATTTTTTCAGTTTTTGTAATTTTCCATGTCCTCTTGACAGGCTGTGACTTTCAAGAAATATAATGACCTACCACATTCCTAAGGACTTCTCCCTAGGCACCTTAAAAACAGATTCACTCAGGACTGAGGGCCACTTGCATTTTCCCCATTCAGCTAATCCACCCTCTGGTCAGGCTAGGAAACCTGGAGACCTGAATCCGGGTCCTGGGTGTGCAGCTAAGTTCCCAAGTTCTCCTATTATTCTGGCCTGATCTCCTTCCTTTCTCTCTGGGAGATCTGCTGCTCACTTCTCACTGGATCTGGTTTGAGTTTTTGCTTTTCCCATGGGTACTCTTAGCTGACAGGAGGAACAGGGTTAAGGTTAGGGGCTTTCCTTGGCTGAGTGTCCTTGGCAGCACGGGTGGGGCATGCTGTCCCATTTGAGTGGATCAGTTTCAGGCTTCTGACCTCAACAAGAAAGCTCCTCCCTCCATCTGAGCTGCATAACCAAGGCTTTGGACACCAGTGATGGCTTATAACCACTGATATGCTACCATGGACATTCAGTGTTTATGAAATCTCTGCTTTGGGAACTTGTTACTAACACACAGAGCCTTGAGGATGTTTAGGCCTCCACCTGGCCCTCCTATCATTTTTTTTCCCTTAAGTATTTTTTTTTTCATATGTGTTGGAAGGTATTCTGCATGCTATGGGAGAATGAGATAGGCAGTCATCAATATGACTCAGATATAAATTCTGGGACCTCCAACAGTGACCTGCCTGCAACATATACTGTTGCAATAATGGCACAAATGATATGGAGTAACCAACCACTTTCTGATTGGATATAAGCCCCACTCCATGAGATAGAATCCATACCTAACACTGCTAAAGTGGCTACGAACCAGAGAATAGATAGGTCATAGGCTTAGGGGAAAATCTACTACTATTATTCTGCTAAAGGAACACAACAATAAAATAACTCCTAATGACAGATTGCTATACCCACTGATTGATGCTTGACTCAGTCCTCTTTAGAAAAGCTTCTTCTTGTAGTAGATGGGAATTAACATAAAGATCCACAACTAGATAATGTGCAGAGAGTGATTTTGGAGCACTCAGTCCTTAATGGGGTATCTTCATTTAGTTCTTCCCCTCAAAGTTATGTGATCTATGCATAAGAGGAGGCAGAAAGATTGAAAGAGCCAGAGGTGGTGGATGGCTTCAAGGAAACAGTATCTTCCAGATACAACAGGACTGATCCTCTGTAAAACACAGATGGGAGTTTGAGATCCTTCTCAAAGAGGTGAATTACATTAATATTTTTCAAAAGCCATTACTTTTTATTAGAACATGTCCAATCACCCGGTTCCTGGAAGAGATATCAAGCTAGCTTTGGCATATTTGTAGATGAGACACTATCGGGCAGGGTGCAGAAGCTCTGTTCTAGGTTGTAATGGTGTTGGACAGGTTCTTCATTTTACCCAGCACTGAAGGCAGCAAAGGTGGACTGTGTCTGCTCGGTTCCAGTGAGGACTTTGCTCATTCAATCAACCACTGAGCCTTTCTAGAACTCTTGGCAATGAACTGCCTCTCTTCGGGAAAGAGTGAGCTGTTTTATTCCCATCCTGCAGCAATATTTCATCCTGTAGTTGGATTAGCTAGCAGATTGCTATGGTTATTATTTGATGAATGTATTTTAAGAGGCACTAATATTCCATGGATGGCATGTCATTACTTATTCTTTTCTTTATATCCAACCTTGTTTCTTAGCATGTACACACATTTTTCTCTTTTTAAGCTCTGATCATTTCCTTGGCTATTTCCTCATAAGTTGTTTTACTGGGTAAATTATATAAACAATTTCTTTTCCTTCCTGCTTGCCTGCCTTTCTTTTTCTCTCTTCTCCTTCCTGTATATTGCCATGTCATTTTTTTTCAAGATATTGCGTAGAGTTTGGCAAGAATAAATGAGTACACTGTCACCACTATTCAACTTTTCCCCATACTTGCAATTTTGATAAGGTCAAAACAGTCACTTGTTTTAATTTATACTGTTTATTCCTAGATGTCACATGTGTTCATTCACCAACCGTGTAACCACGTATGCAAACAAATCGATGTCTTGAGTCTACTTTCCACTGTGAGCATTCCTGGCTTTCCTAATCTGTTCAAGCACTTTCTCTGTCTCACACAGTGACCTGCATATTCATTTAAAATACTCTCACTAGTTTATTTTCAGCTTTTCAATCTTTAATGATTCGTTTGAGTCCCTAGAAGGTCTGTGTAGCCTAAATCTTTTATCATTTTCCTCTTGCGCCTTTAATTTCCATGCGTTGTCTTTTTCTGAGCAGGGACTGTGGAGTACTCAGGCCACAGACATTAGTTTCTGTATTCCCCAACTATAAAAGAATAACAACAGCTCTGGAAAAGGTTTGGATAGTCAGTGAGGAGTAAGAATCTACCGAATTGTCTCTGACATCAGAAACAGTTTTAAACACTATCCACCTGTGTCTTGTTGGCTTGCAATATATCTTTTAATAAATATAGGTTGATTTTAGGCTTACTCAGTTTAGGCCTACTCATTATTGTATTGACTTTTATAATAGAAGCATATGTGTTCAGTGATGACATTGTTTTATTCATTTTGCTGATGATGTATTTTTTTTCTGTCTGAAATTTATGAATGATCTTTAGGAATATTAAAGTTCTAGGGGCAGAGATTTTGAATGTAATGTTTTATTTCATTTTCCACTGTTATTGAAAATAGATTCTTTTTTTTTCATACAGTATCTCCTGATTATAGTTTCCCTTCCCTTTACTCTCCTAATTCCTCCCTATCTCCTCTCCCATTCAGGTCCACTTCCTTTCTGTCTCTCATTAGAAAAGAATAGGCTTCTAAGAGATAGTAACCAAACATGACAAAATAAAAAAAAATCACACCAGAGTTAGACAAGGCAAACCAACAAAAGGAAAAGACTCCCAAGAGAAGGCACATAAATTAGAGACACACTCAGTCATACATTCAGGAGTGCAATAAATACACTAAACTGAAAGCTATAGTATATACACAGAAGACCCTCTGCAGACCTGTGTGGGCCCTGTGTTTGCTGCTTCGGTCTCTGGGAGTTCATGTGAGAGATTTGCTCAGTTGTTTTAGAGTGCCTTGTCTTCCTTATGTCCTCCATCTTCTCTGGCTCTTACACTCTATCCACCTCCTCTTCTGTGGGATTCCTTGGGCTTTGAGGGGAGCGATTTGATGGAGACATCCCATTTAGAGATGTGTGGTTCAGTCTTTCTTTCTGTGTGTAATGTCTGACTATGGGTCTCTGGTTTCTGCCTGCTGGAGAAGGAAGCTTGAGTATAACATTTTAAATTCTTGCAATTTCATAGTATCTCACCTTGCAATCTTGAAGCCCAACACATCATTCTGTCACACATCTATTCTTTATTGTCTATTTGTGGTTTCTTCGTAAACTTCATTTCAAGATATTAATTCCCACTGTTATTTCCAACCAGTTATTTTTCTATTGTAATATTTTATGAGAAAGAATAACTATGATATCTATCAATCTATGTACCATCTATTCATCTATCTGTCTGTCTGTCTATTTGTCTATCTACCTATCCATCATCATCCATATCTTATGTCATCATTTGTATATCCATACCTAACTTTGTTGCTGATGCAAATTACTGTTTAGACCCACTCTTTGCATTAAGGCCGGACTCACATTGTCTTTTAACTCTTGCCATCTTACCCATCTGCTTTCACGATCATGCCCCTCAGAAACATCTCCACTTTCAAACTACATCAGAGTAAACTGATGCTTTTTTTAAAATTTAATTTTAATCCTGCTCTTTAATGAAACGATTTTCATTGTTTTTTATAGTTAATTATGATGTTGGTATTTAGGTTAGGAAATGTACACATTGCTAAAGAATATCCTCCAGTTTTTAGTTTACTGGGTTTTGCATTTTATCAATACTGCATACTGGATTTTATTAAAACCAGCTTTGGTATTTATTAAAGTGGCTTTTTCTTCTGACCTTTTGATATAGCTTTATATCCATATGTATTATTTGGACAGTCTTTCCTACATGCTGTTGCATTCCACTGGCAAGTACTGTTTTTTAGGAATTTACCTTTAAATTCATAACTGAGATTGGCTGATTCAGCTTTTAACAAAACATTGCCTTGAGAGCTTTTGTTCTAAGATGCATAGGATTCCTAAAATAGATGTCATTTTATTTTTTACATTTTTTCAAATGTAACATACAGAGTGGATATTACCTGTTCTTTTAACATCTGAAGGCATTTGCCTAAATATGTTCTTAGAAACTTTTTTTGTAAATAATTCTTTGATGGAATTACCATTGCAATGTTTTTCTTTGGAAAGCATATTACATTAAGTAATTACTTTAGAAAGGTTAATTTCCTTTTCAGAAGGCAGATATTTCAGTATCTTCATACTTGGTACAATCCTATTCTTATTGCTATTTATTTGTAGATTAAAAATAATCAGGCATTTTTTTCTTTTGTCTTTTAGTAGCATGACCTTATCTTCATTTATGTAACTGTATTTCTGTCTTGTAGTCCCACCCCCAAATGCCATCGTGTTCGAACCCCACAAGGGCTGAATCAATTCATTTGGTGAGCCTCATGATTTAATGGTCTCAGGGAATGCCTTACAGACATATCTAGAGGTGGGGTTCACTGTATCTAGTCGAGTTGGCAATCAAGATCAATTATGACACCTGATTATTCTAAATTTGGAATTTATTGACAGTTTATAACCAATAATCATTTAAATTATATTGAATGGTAACTATTAGAAGAAATTTAAAGCATTGTATTTGTAAAAATAAAAACAAAAGTAACATGTCAACATTCATTTTAAAGCAGTTTGCCTTAATTTCATGATGTAAAGAATGGACTTCTGACATGTTAACTGAATCCATTCCAGCAAAACACTTAAAACTGAAAGCTTGAAAAGGAAACAAAATTTTTACAGTCAAATTATTTTTTTACATCACATAGATTTTTAACTCCTCAAGACTCCAGAGGACATGAAGTTAACACGGAAGCAGAAAAGCAATTAACAACGTGTTTCCAACTGCCCATTAAGTTTTTGATACAGATGCATGCACAAAGGCCAACAATGCTGGCAGCATGGGTGCTGAACAGTTCCTTGGCATGTTTGGACACTATGTTACTCATTTATACAAGATCGGTTCCAACGGAGATTACATAACTGCCCTTAATAGGACAACTTTGCAAGTAAGGCAAATTCATATACAATGCTTTTATTATTTTATACCAGTAGAGAAAAAGGCCTTTCAAAGATGTAACATGCTTTTAGAATTTGTAATTAGTCATCATTGGCTAGTTCCTAAACCTCTTAAAAGAATAGTCAGGCCAGACTATTTTTCTTTTTTATCATATGATATTCTGAAGTCAAGAAACAAGCAGTGAACGGATTTTTGCCAAACCCTCCTGCAGCCGTCAGTGCAACCCTCCCCAGTGGAGGTGACCATGGCAAACTGAGTCCTCTGGAAGCCCTGAGCCCCTTCTCCCTCCCTTAAAGTGTTCCTGAAGGTGTTTTGTCATGTGACCAGAAAAGTAACTAACACATCAAGGCTATTTTATGAATGACATAAAACTTTCAAAATAAGTGTAAAGACAATGTTATTTCCCCACTGACATGTACTTTGAAGACAATATTAAAGCTTTTTTCTTTCATCAGTATGTGTGCAGAGCAAGGGCCGTCTGTGACTTGGAATGCACTCACAATACCATGCTAATGAAATAGAATAGCATCCTTATGTGTTTACCTTGCACCACCCAAACTTGCAGCCTGCTGGCTTAGTCAGTGCTTCTTTGTAAGAGAAGAAAGGGAGCTTCCGCCTATGGTACTAGGGTTATTATCCCACAATTGATCTTTGTTTCTTCCTCTTTACAATGGTCAACACAAATTGCCAGGTTTTTCCTTAGAGGTACCGGGTGTGCCAGGAAGTGCATGGCAGGAGTGGCCTGTCGAGTTTGTGCTCAGAGGGGTTCATAGTACATCAGCCAGCTGCCTGAATCTTCTCTGCACAGTTGAAGGAAGACTCCCACACAACCATGTTTTCCTTAGCTGAACTTTGTATGTGAATAGCTGTTCTGCTTAACTAAGAATATCTTTATCAGGTCTTCTTCTCTGATCAGAGGAGCTTAGAAGCCAACAATATATAAGGAAATCAGCAAGGATCTAAGGAATGAATTGTTTGAAAAAAGCAATTTGCAAAGCCTTATTCCCCCTGGAATGCTTTGTTATGTTTATTGTGTTTAGGGGAAATGAAACAATGTTCTAGCTGATTAATAAACAGATATTGAACATCTACTGTGTGTTGAATAAATGGGCATACAGTGTGTGAAGCAATCCTGGGTGGGAAAGGGTTGGGGGTAAGTAAATGTAGACTGTGGTCCTGATAATCCATTTCTGCCATATGTACTCAAATGCCTTTGGGAAGCCTGTGATGCCAATAAGGTGTGTGAAGATACCTGGGGGAAAGTTGCCAGAATGGAAAAGATAAGAAATGGATAGTTGGACTTCTGGGTTTAAATGTGGTCACATGATAAGCATACGCTGATCTATAAGAGCAATTAGCATCTACAATTTAGGATGGGGGTTTCCCAGGTTAAGTGCAGAGTCCATGATGCTCAAACAACACCTGGCCCAGCTTGCTACTTTAAGCTTTTTCAATTAAACTTCACAATGAATCTTTTTCTTTTTGAAAAAAAAAAAAAAAAAAAACAACACCAACAAACCTCAGATATTTAAAACTTATGAAACATGAGCTCAGCATGTGGCTCATACCTGTAATTCTAGAACTCAAGAGGCTAAGTTCAAGACCCAAGCTGCATAGAGAGTTCTGGGCTAGTCTGGGCTACACAGTGAGTTCTGGGTTGTTTTGGGCTGTCTCAAAAACCAAAACCAAAATATAAGAGTAAAGATGACACTGATACATCCCAGGAAGAAATCTCTGATATGGCCCAGTGATGATCTGTACCCTCTCTCCATCCATGCCTTTTCTAATATTCAAAGACCATCTGGAGGATTTAGGAAGCAGCTGCCACTAAGTGGGAAGGTCTACAGGATTCTATACTTCTCTGCACACTTGAGCTCTGAGCAATGTCCTGCAGTGTCCTCTTTGCCATGTCTATCGGGTTTTGAGCTCCCCGGTTTGCCCTGTTTCTCTGGTGCTGCTCTTTGCTGGCTCCTTCACCTGTCCTGTTTATCTGTTTATGTCTGAGCTTTTCTCACTTCTTTCTTCCCTTCTTGATCTTAAAAATTCCACCATAAAAGGGGGAGCCTACTTGGAAGGGGTTAGGTCACTGTGGTTCTCCGTTGAGGGGGATATTGGGTTGCAGGACTCTTCCTCTCTCCAGCTTCTTGGACTATGTGGCCATCTGCGCTCATGAACTCTTCTATATAGCATGCCCCAAAGTCACACTATATTGCTGTTCTTCACGGAATCCTTCCCACCAGGGCAACGCCCAGCTGATCATGTCAAAACCTTTGACTCAATGTTTTTCTTATACAATCAAGCCTCCCAATCCTCTGTGATCTACCAATGAATATAGATAGAAAGCATACTTTTAGCTTTCTTGCTAACTATCCATGGTTCTTTCCATGCTATCAAATCCTATTTACACAAGACAAAATGAATTGTCTTCAAAAAATAAAGTTGTTTACATAGGACAAAATTATATTTTCACCATTGTAATAATTCAGATACACAATACTTAACTTCCTTTTTTTTTTTTTTTTTCCCTAAACTGGACTTAATTCCTACCTCTTAGCACTAATTTCTGTTTCCTAGTATTTTTAAAAGAATGTGTGGAGGATGTGCACATATGTGTGATCACGTGTGGGGGCCAGAAGTTGATGTTGGGTGTCTTCCTCTACCGCCTTCCAGTGTAGTTACTGAAGTAGGGTCTCTGGGTGAACCCAGAGCTCACCAGTTTGGCCAGTTTAGCTAGTCATTGTATAATCCTGTCTCTCCTTTGTGAGTGCTGGTCTACCCAGGCTGCCACACTCATCAGGCTCTTTTATCCCTGTGCTGGGAAGCCAGACTCGGGAGCTCCTACTTGTTCAGCATGTGCTGTACTCACTGGGCCACTCCCCACTGCCTTCTGGCATTACTTCCAACAAATCCTGCTTTCAATTGTCTTAATATCTGAAGTCAGTATCTTAATACTATCCCCTTTTGCTAACTGGAGCCACATCAACATTGGAGGTGAGGTGAAATAGGAGCAGCTTCCTTGCATTGATGTAGAGAGGCCATTTACTCTGTGGTTAGTAATTAGCATCTGCTGGGGGACCATCTCATCTGTCTCTGATGGCTTGAAGGCATCTCCCAACATCACACTTTATTCCTGGGCTCTGCCCTGTGAAGTCTGGTGTCTTGCTGATCTGGGCTCTCTCCCAGGCACTTTCTTAGTTACTATTGAGTGTGCAGGACTTTAAAGAGGTAGAGTGGAACTCATCTTCTCTACACATGCAAGGACAAAACCCTCAGGTGGCTTCAAGAAGTGCTTCTGAGTTACAGTCTTCTTCCTGACACATGCCAGCTCAAGAAGAGACAATGGCAGGCTGAAGAATAAAGTGAAGACCGGTGGCTTCTGCTTTCAGGCCTGCCCAGCCTTCCCAAGAAGAACAAAGCAGAAAGCTGGCAACACACCAACAGCTCCATTCATCTCCAGGACTCTCTCACTTCCGTCTTTCCTTTTGTGCAGTGATGGGAGTAGGAACCGCTGGCCTTTGCCTGGCTTTTCTGCATCCCCACACCATCTGCACCTTCAGCTGCCTCTGAAATCTAGAGGCAGTCTACTGTCACGGTCCCTCACCCCTCTCCCCGCACCCCCTCTATCTAGTCCCTCTGGCACAGGACATGGGCAGAAGCCAACCTAATAGGCTCTTGCTGAATTTTGTTCTTCTCACTGTAAGACAAGATTCTGGTCAAAGCCAGGAAGCATGAGTGTAGCAGCACCCATGGGGCCCTCTATGCACACCTGTGTCTGTTAATCTTCACTACAAACAATATGGCATGGCACTTGATAGGAACTTGAAGATACTGTCACTTTCTTCCAGGTCAGGCAAATGCCCACTGTCATCTTAGTTTTTTTTTTTTTTTTTTTCTTCAGATAGTTTGGCAAGGAAAACAGCTACAGGAGGTCAGGTGACTTCCTGTTTTTGCTGAGAGCTACACGTTGCAGAAATCAGATCAAGAGAGCAAAAGGGCTTAGAAGTGAAGAGAAAGAAAGGATTTTCTCAGAAGAATCCTGGAGAGTCAGCAGGTCCTGGAGGGGTGGGTAGGGCTCCTGAGGCTTTTAGTAGAAGCTTCCCAATCCCCCCTTCCCTGCCCCCACCACACCCCAGGATAGGATAGGCCACAGAGAAGAGACTACCTGGGACATGGGTGGAACCAGATTTCTGGCTTTCTGATCCTATTTGCAGGACATGCTGCTGCTGCTGTGGAGACTATAGCGGCCAGTAGGGGACATGGGTGTCCTGATAATAACTCACAGACAAATAACTGGTGGCTATGGGCTCTACTTGCTCCTTCAGAGACACAGAAGATCCCAGAGCCTTTGCACATTCCTAAAAGACTGGGATCTGATAATTCCAGAGATGGGGCAGAGTGTGACTAAAGATGATGCTGATGAGGATGTGGATATGAGAGAACCCTTACACAGTACTAATGGGAATGTAAACCAGTGCAGCTACTGTCTGCGGAAATCAGTATGAGGGTTTCTCAAAAATCTAAAAATAGATCTACCATATGGTAGATAGACCAGATAGACCACTCCCAGGAATTTACCCAAAGAACCCCAAGTCATCATCATCACAGAGATACCTGATATCAATGTTAGTTACAGTGCTACCAGAACCAACTGAGGTGCCCAACAATAGAGAGATACATACAGACAACATAACATACACAGTGCAATTGTTTTCAGCCATAAAAAATGAAGTTGTAGCATTTGCAGGAAAATGGACGTGGGTGGAAATTATCATGTTAAGTGAATTAAGTCAGTCCCAGAAAGACATGTATATATGCTTTCTCTTATTTGTGGTTCCTAGACTTTGTATAGATACATGAAATTATATGTACATGTATGATGTAAAAGTAGAAATGAAACTGTCTAGGGGAACAAAGGAGACTGACAGGAAGGGGAAGGGATGGGAAAGGGGAGCATAGAGTTATGGGGAGAAGTAAGCTCAGCATGCAACATATACTTGTATGAATATATTCTTATACAGCACAGTACCATGAACAATTAATAAACTCAATGAAAAATAAAAGAAAATGTAACCCCAGTAGTTCTGTGACGCCTAGCAGAGGCTTGGAGGCTCAGCACTCTTGTAGATGCAACCCTGAAATAGGGATATTTCATGTGTTTGCTTTCTCTTACTAATCAGACATCATAGCTTCCCTCTCTGAGCTACCTCTTACTCTCTTCTGGTGTCACAGGCCAAGTTAAGGGTTAAGTTGTATAAAAGAGAGAAAATAATGAGGAACCCCCCCCCCCCCAGGAGAGTGAAATCAGAGACAGCAGGAGGTGGGTAGAATATTCTGGAAGAATGCATGTCTGTTTATAAGAAACAGAATGAAACAAAGGCTTCAGTTCTTCCATAGAACTGCCTCAGGTCTGCCATAGAACATGGGTGAGAAACTAAGACACAGAGTCTGGAATTTCCTTCCCTGTAAGTGGCTCCACTATTACTGATCTTTACCTGAGAGGTACTGATGAGTAGAAACACGTCTATTAACTGGTTTATGATGATAAATACCCAGATAAAGTGGCTTCAGTTGCTGTGACAAAATCATTTCATTCAGGTTTTTCTGCAGAATGAAATACTCTTCAGATAACTTTGATATCTAAAAAGAAGGCCATATACCAGATTAAATTGAAGATAAGAATCCCAGAACTCCATAGGCACACAGAACACACAGTTCCTTACTAGACTCTCTGGAACCCTCAAGTTCTAGAGTTACCTAGACTCTTGCAGCCATGTCTAATAAAGTCCCCACTTTATACAAACTTCTACTCTGCGCTTTTTGTCCGTGTCTTTTTTTTCATTGGAAGTTGCAAACCTGCTCTGCTACACTTAGCATCTATTCACATCACTTCCTGGGGCTCCTCAGATCTGGCTTCTGCAATTACCTTGTTGCTGTGGTAGTCTACTTCTAAGGGCCCTACTGGCCTGCAGTTGTGTTAAGGTTCCCTACTTCCTCTCAGTCTTCTTGGCTGACTCAAGACTTAGAACTCTTCTTCCCTTGCTTCATCCCCTCATTTCCACACTCTACCTCCCAGCTCTTCTTGCATTCCATCCCCTGTAAGCTGGATCTCTTGCTAGGGTGAGTGCAGGGTTCATGATTTTTTGTCTATAGGTTTGCACAAGCCAGTATTTCTACCTTTCTTCATCTGTCTCAGTTGCACATCATCTCTGGGTTTCTAATACCTCATTTGATCTTTGGTGAGAAAATTTGTGCAACAAAGAAAAGAAAGATTGTATGCATGTAAAACTCACTTTCTGAGGTGCTTAAAAATAAAATCCATGCTATAATCCACAGACCCAGAGAGTAAAAAGCAGGGCCCAAGGTGGGGAGACACATAGATTTCTCTGAGAAAGGGAAATAGAGGAGATCTCCTGGGTGGACTGGGGGAGGTGGGGATGGGAACTTGAGGGATTGGGTTAGGGTGTAGATGGAGGGGGAGAATACTGAAAGAGATGATTGGAAAGGGGGGGCACTTCCAGGTCAGGTAGAAACCTGATGCTAGGGAAACTCTCACAAATCTATAAGGATGAGACGCCTAACAATAGTGGATAATAGCCTGAACTGGCCCTCTTCTGCAATCAGATTGGTGACTACCCCAACTGTCATCAGAGAGCCTTCATCCAGTGACTGGTGGAAACTGATTCAGAGACTCACTGTCAAACACTAGCCCAAGCTGAAGAGAATGAGGAAGGAACGTAGGAGCCAGAGGGGTCAAGGACATCACAAGAAAACCCACAGAGACAACTCACCTGGCTCACAGGAATTCAGAGTCTGAACCAACAACCAACCAACATGACCGACCTAGGCCCTCTACATACATACATACATATGTAACAGTCGTGTACCTTGGTCTACTTGTGGGACTCCTAACCATGGGAGTCCCTGAGGCTTTGGCTGGCTCTTGGGCACCTATTCTTCATACGGGGTCTCCTTGCCCAGCCTGAATACAAGGGAAGGTGCTTAGTCTTACACAACTTGATATACTATGTTCTGTTGATACCCATGGGAGGCTTGCCCTTTTCTAAACAGAAACAAAGGAGGAGCAGACTGAGGTGGGGACAATGGAGCGGAGGTGGTGGGGAGGATGGGAGGAGAGGAGGAACTTCAGTTGGGATGCTAAATAAATAAATAAATTAAATAAAAAATGAAAATGTTCTCAAACCAGAAATAAGCATCTTCACACAATGGTTAAAAAATAGAAGAGGAAGGGGCTAGGAAATTACTAAGTTACAGATCTCCACTGATTGCTAAGGGCAGGGATGCTTGGGTCCAACCTCAAGGCAGAGATCTAGGGCAGGCATTGTGCTCTCCCAGGATGCAGCTTCCACAGGGAACAAAACTTAGTTTAGGGACCAGGGATATTGGATATCCTCCTTTGAACCATCCAACTACAGAATTTTCTTCTGTTATTGCACAGACCACTGACTGCTCTGGTAATTTATGCATTCCAGAGGTTGTCTAGGTAACATCTGCCACTCTACATAGGATGAGGTAAAAGTGCTGACGCAAGCAGACATTTTTTTAAGGTCAGGTACCTAGAAAGAGAGAACAGGAATGAGCATTTGCTGCTCCTGCGATCTCTTCCTGGTACATTCTTGGCCAGAACTGCTTATTGTCATGAGACTTACACTTTCATCAAATAGAGGCCCCATTAAGCTTCCTATCAGGTCTTAGCAGCTAATTACACCAAACAAACTAAAGTTTGGGGAAGGGAGAAAGTCTAGGCTTTCAGTTTTCAAAGATCTTAAAAAAAACAAAGAACCCATATTTTTAGTGAGAACAAAAGATCTCACAGATACACAGAATTTTCTACTACCCAGTAGTAACTCCTCAGTAAGTGATAGAAACTGACATCTGGTATCTTACTATGTGTGGCCGCTATCATAATTTTATTCTTTATTATTATGACAATCCATGGGCATAAAAGTATATGGCTACTTTAATGGTGCAGCCATTAATATATTTTATTAAAAAATGTCTTACAAACACAGATAAAACATTTCCCCAGTTATTTACTATGCGTTTAGTCAGTTACTGGGTATTTCCCAGAGACTTTTATTAGTAAATAAATTTATTTACATACCTGTCTTGAAAACATTGCCAAATCACAGGCTTCTTTTTTCGAAGCCACCTTTGAGTCTCTGTCATTTGTTACCTTGAGAGGATGGGTCTCCTCATGCTTTAAAGGACAGGAATAAACACTGTGAATGTTTCTTGCTACTTCTGTGGGTGATGAAATAATCTTTTGATTCTTAAAGGAAGGTGACAGCCTGACCTCCCTCAACTGCTGCTTTTGCTTGGAACTCCGATATTTGTTCTGAATGAACAAGGCAGCTTTGTCTTCCTCCTGGGCCTGCTCCACTGGTCTCGTGTCTTTTTCTCCAAGGAACCCATGCAGATGATGATACTCTCTCCAGGCATTCTGAGTAACTACAGATGTCTTCTTTTCTTTTTCTTTGGTGTCTGCATTTTCATAGACTGACCTTTGACTAAGACTAGGATCCAAAGTTTTTCTCAGGTAAATCTCCTCAGTTAGCCACAGTCCCGGGCAGCTTGGCTTTTCCCATGTCTCCTCTCCTTCTAGACATGTTGCTTTTGATTCTTCAAAGTTCCTCCCTTCTGAGTACCACTGACAGTAAGTTTGGATCACAGTGCCCCCTTTCTCCTCTTTCATTATCTTCCTGCTTTCTTCCAGGTCTTGCACATACTTCTTCCCAGGGCTCACTTCTGCCCAAGGGTTCCCCACAACACACAGCTCTTGATTCCGCTCTTCCCCATACACATTGCTGATTTTCTTCTGAGTCTGGTATCTTTTGTTGTTACTCTCAGCAACATTGGTGGTTTTCCCCTCAGCTCTGAAGGGAGCTGTCCTTCCTGCAGATGGGCTCTCTTTGTTGTTTGGAGCTGAAATGTTGGATTCATTAGTAAACGCTGCATTTTCTGTCTGTTTCTTCACAAAAGATTCCCTGTACAAAACATGCATCTGGACATAAGGCAATGCTAAACCAGAGCATATTACTTTTGTTAGTAGCGATGTACAACATTGTATGGTAGGAAAGTCAAAAGAAACAAAGAAAACTCAAAATAAAAACAAATCAAGTCTTGTTAATAAAGTTCCTCACAAAATGTTGTCTGTACTGACAACTGGGATGCCTATTTGAATAAGAAAATCAGTTTCAGTTTGGAATGGGAAATAGGCTAGCATGGGAACAACTATATTTCTATTTGATGAGGTACCAAAATTCTACACATGATCAAGCCAGTCAAAAATTCAACATAGGTGGGGAGAGGTTCATGGAGCACCAACCCTAGCTGAGGAGCTTTGGTAGGTGAAGGCTTCTGGGGAATAGAGAGACTTTTTTTTTTCAGATTAGTCGCCCCTATTAGGTAGCACATGCCCAGTGGATTGCTGTACATCTGTGCACATAAGAATAGCATTGACTGGAGTCAGTGGGCTATGAAGAGAGGACATGAAGTTGTGAAAAGGATGTGGTAGGAGGTGAGGCTATCTGGGAGGAGTTGGAGGGGAACAGGTGATTGGTATGATTAAAATACATTGTATACATCTATGAGATTCTCAAGGAATGGAAACAATTGTCAAAAATTCTAGGAGTTTAATCCTTTCAAAATATAACTTCTATAACAAAGAATACTGCCAGATACTCTAGACCTGTAGGCTAAAGATAGATGCCCCAACTTTGCAAAGGAACTTTGGATGACTGTCCAGGCAGCCAAATGTCTCTGTTATTAGATAATATTACACGTTTCTGGGTCTTTGATGGAATTGAAGACTAAATAGTTATAGTTTTCCTTAATATGATAATAAGTAAGTTAGATATAAAATTTTGGATTTAGCATAGATAATGCATTATTTTCTCTAAAATGCTAACTACAAATATATAAGAATATTATAAATATAATCTTTGCTTGATAATTGTTATTATATATAGTCTTACTATGTTTAAGTTAAAACCCTTTCATTTTTATTTAGACAAAAAGGGGGAAATGTTGGGGAATATTATTTTAAGGTTTGTTACTTTTGCTTATGTTGCATTTGATTAATTCTGTGAAACTGTGTTAATGTGCCTGTCTAAAACACTTGATGGTCTAACAAAGAACTGGCCAATAGCAAGGCA
Source organism: Onychomys torridus (assembly GCF_903995425.1). Lineage (NCBI taxonomy): Eukaryota > Metazoa > Chordata > Mammalia > Rodentia > Cricetidae > Onychomys > Onychomys torridus. Next base: position 81,003,195 of record NC_050447.1, on the reverse strand, counting down.
GGAGAAAGGACAGGTGGGGCTGACAGGAAGAAAAAAGATATAGAAAGAGAAATCTAGGACGAGGAAAGAAAAATCAAGGAGCCAGAGAAGGAGGAGGACTCCAGGGGCCAGCCACCCAGCTACACAGCAAGCTACAGAGTAGAGTAAGATTTGCAGAAGTAAGAGAACAGGAAAACTCCACAGCAAAAAGTAGATGAGCTAATTTAAGTTAAGGAAAGATGGCAAGAAATAAGCCAAGCTAAGGCCGGGCATTAATAAGTAAGAATAAACCTCCATGTATGATTTATTTGACAGCTGGGTGGCTGGCCCCCAAAGGAGTAAAAAACAAACTACAACAGAGTACATAATAATAAGTTGTAGACAATATATCCTGTTTTGGAGCCAGTAGTCAGAGTGTGTTCCCCAGGCTCACGTACTAGACTTTAATTAGCACCAAACTCAGTGATCACAGGAAATACCATGCAAAATTAAAGTTAAATCTGTGTCCTTGGTCCACTCATGATTGTATAATATACAATGATTCTCCTCCATTTGAAGACAGGGGGTAAGGACTTCTGTATGTCATTTTCTTCCTCCTCCAGCAGCATAAAACCCACATAAGAACACCACAGTCATGAAAAGGGTGTTTTACTGTAGAGTTAAAAACACATGATCTGACATTCTAATTCCTTCTCCTGGGATTGGTGGGGTGGAGTAGGGTAGGAGAGGGGCTGGTTGTGGGTTGGGAGATGACTGCTCAGAGTTTCTACTTGGCCCTGTAGCCTGTGTGAGAGTTTTGGTCTTTTAGAATCTAGTTGTGAGAAAGGACTCTTACTTGACTCAGAGTTAGAAAAATACACTGGGATTCCATCTTCCCACTTCTTTTCTACTGTATTGTTTGAGGCAGGCTCTTGCTGTGAAGCTCAGGGTCTTCCCATCCCAGTTTCCTAAATGCAGGGATCACAGGCCACATCCTGCCTGTTTCCCTAGTTTTATTGAGCACTTCTTAGACACTTGGTGGCATCTTCTGGCTTGTTTCATAACAGAGTACTGGGAGGATCAGTCAGAAAACACTTCATTTAGTCCTTACATGGTATTTTGAACACTTTCATGGTGCCATCTAAGAATATTTACATTTCATGAAAAGATAACCAAGATAAGATAAACTTGGAGTCTCTAAATGGCTACTTGCCAGGATCTATTGGAAACTGTTTTTTGAGACTTTTTATCTTACTGGTGAGACACTGCTGTACACATGTCTAGGATTCCAAGGTTCACCTCACCGTGGAGACACGTGTCACTCTGTCCCTGAGCTAGTCCAGCACTGCAGGGCCTCAGAGACACATACAGGGGTGCTTCCCAGGAGAAAGTCTCAGATCTCCAACCTGAGAGGAACAGCTGACCTCTTCTGACACCTGCTGGATGGGCTCAGCGGTCTTCACATTTCTATGAATGAGGTTTTTCTAGGCCACAGAACAGAAGTAAAGTGAGGACTGCAGATAGACAGGTGGGGTGTATGAGGTCTTGGGGTGTGGTGTGCACCAGGCCTCTCTTTCCCCCATCTTCTCTCATTCCTATCTAGGTTCTCTTTGAGTCTACAAGTAGCAATTTCTAGAGGCAGTGAAAGGTGTGTGTGTGTGTGTGTGTGTGTGTGTGTGTATGTGTGTGTGTGGTATATTCATATGTCAATGTATGTGTGTGCATGAATATGGAGGCCTGAGGTTGAGGTTGGGTGTCTTCCTTAATTGTTCTCCATCTTATTTTTAAGGCAAGGCCACTCACTGGACCTGGAGCTCACTGATTCAGCTAAGCTGACCAGTCAGTTAGTCGACTACAGGGATCTGCTTGTCTCTGTTTTTTAGTGCTGGGATTATAGAGGTGTGCTGCCACATCTGGTTTTTTTTATGTAGATGCTGGAGAGTTGAACTCAATTTCTTATGCAAGTTGGCAAGCACTTTACTTCTGCATACTATCTATCATCTATCTATTTATCTGTCTATCATATCAATCAATCAATCAGTTATCTATCTATCATTATTTTTGATTTATAAATACACATAACTATATATTAATGGGGTACTTGTGATGTTTTATGCATTTACATAACATCTAATCAGATTAATCCTACACAACTCCTCAAACATGTATCAGTGTTTTATGGTGAAAATATTCAATATCTTTATATGTTTTTAATGTCTGATTGTGTGATACATCTGTCCAGTGTCAAATATCTCATCCTAGATTGTGTGGGGACAGTTTATTATTAATACATGTGTACCCTAAAGGGGAATTTGTAGGTGACAGAGTTCTATTCAATGTCTGTAAACTGAAAAGGAATCCTGATGTCTTCAGAAAAAAGGTGGAAGTAAATTGATATATAATTGAACTGTGGATCTCCTCAATACATGTAATATCTACAAGCAGTAATGTTTCTAGAAGTAGTAATATCAGTCCATCTTTCTCTCATATGCACCCAGTTTATACTTCTCAGGCTCCTATCATGCAGATCCTGCTCCTGAGGCAGATATGGGGTCTCCCAGGAGTTTTCAGGTCAGTTTTACAACCAGTAACAAGGAAAAACACATTATTTGGGCCATTAGAGACAACATCAACAGGCACATACATAGGTCTCTGAGCACACAGACAACTGAAAACACAAAATGCCTCTGAATTTCAAACCAACGTTGATGTTTGTTAAATAAGGAAATAAAGTTGGCCCATATGGTAATGGGAGAGTGTGTATGAAGGGAGGGGAGGGAGGGAACAAGTGTCCATAAACTCACTGTTGGCACGAGTGTTGGGTGTGAGAATAACACATGTGGTTGAGTGGAGAGAAAAGGAAACTGTCTCTTCTTCCATTTTATTTGTTCACCCTTTCCATGGCTAAGACAAAGGGTCCAAGGCTGAGTGTGGAGTGACCCTCACATCTCTAGAGAGCTACTTACTAATATTTTTATCAATTCATTTTACCACTTGGACCAAAACTATTTTACCTTTGCTTATCTGTGGTAATCAAGACAGAATTCTCTACACTTGATATCTTCAACGTTCTCTGTCTAGCTAAACAACATTTTTCTTCTTTGTATGATGCTGAGGCTTGAACTCAGGGCTCTATTACACCAGGTTAAGTGCTTCACCAGAACCTCCCCTTTATGTCTATTTATAGCAGAGCCAGCCGACCTTGCTAGCAATTTACTGGTCATATTCTTTTTCATGATGCTCGAGTCACTTGAGGAGAAGGACTTTGTTTCCTTAATCTCTGTATCCCACTACCTAACATAAAGTCTGCTGAATAAAAGAATTCTTGTGGACCCACTAATAGGCACGTTTAAATATGCATAGAAAGGCCCAGGGGAGGGAAAAAGGGCGGCTGGTGACTACAATTAGGACTGATGGTGCATTGGCTGCTATGGCCATAGGAATAAATGGGAGTGCTCGGGGACATTTAGATGGTGATGGAGATGTTATTGTGAGTGGCAAGAGAATTGTTATCAAGGGACATCCAGCCCTTGGAGTAGAACTGCAGAGGTTGACCCTTAGAAGCCAAGAGGTGGAAGAGCCCCCTGGGAATCAAAGTGAGACCATGAGAATAAGATGTCCATGAACTCCCAGATAGACAAGGTGGCTGTGTGTTTCCCTGGGATTTGATGTATCTGTAGCAGACAGGAACAACAAAGACTAGAAACATTATTCTACAACCTTGGAACACCTTGATGGCAAAACCGTGTCAGAAAGAACATCATTGTACCTTTTAGTTTCAAAGTTTTTCTTGTAGTCAAATTCCCGATCATTAGCCTGAATGTTCGTTGCTGCTGTGTGTTTCACGTTAGCAGCTTCTTTTCCTTGTTTTCTCATGAGATGTCTTCTTGCAGCTGAAACACACAAGGAACAAAGGAGTAGTAGGAACAAGAAATAAAAGGACACTAAGTGAATGCAAATTAGTGGTTTTGACTATCATTGTCACAGAAAAAATGAGAGTAAAGGTGCCAGATCGATGAGTTACTGTTTTTTTTTTTTAAATGGGGATAATTAACAAGACAGTTTTAGATATAAACTGCAGCAATTGCATCACCATGGGACTACAATGGCAGACACTGACAGCACCAAGGGCAGCATGCTCCTTTGCTTGAAATTATGTCCTTTTTGTTACGTTCAGCTCTTCACAGAAGGCCCTCATTACCTACATAATATATGCATAATGTATAGCTTGGACATTTTCACCAATTATGCTGGGAGTTGCATGTATTTTAGAATTCAGTTTTCAAAGTTTTGCTTTATTTTAGAAAGGTAACATGGAGTAACTATCTATTCAGGAATATTCCCTTCCCAGGGTAGCTTCTTAAAGCAAAACTCAGGACCATTTCTTCACAAAGTAGACCATTGCAGCAACCTGAACTAATGGCTGTAAACAGTCTCACTTCTTATCAGGTTGTGTCTAACTGACAAATGAGTTATGGGAAACTTTTTAATCAGAGCTTTATGCACCTCAGAGTTGAGGATGAGATCCCAAAGTA